>NC_066364.1:56236390-56568474 GCF_013377495.2 Cygnus atratus | reverse complement strand
GCTCAAAAGGAAGACTGAGCAAGAGGAAGCTGTGTGCTTTATTGAGGATCAGCTCTAGGATGCTTGTGGAAGTGAATCAATAGAAAGCAATAGAAAAAATACCTGGAAGGAGTACACTAACCTGCCTACATGCCCACTGTGGTGATCAGATATCTCACGGTGATTCTGGGTTACAATGAGACAAATCAGTGCTGATGCTCATGCCAAGCCACAGATACCACAGCCAATTTGTTAGGGAATAACCCTAGGACTTTCCAGCATAATATTCACTCCTTCCATATCCTGTCAGTGAGCAATATGGAAAAACTTCCCTCTAATGGGTGAGTGCTGTGTCCTAAAGCAAGACGGGGAAATCATAGTTTGTACTTCGTGCATGAAAGTACTGGAGAATTAGAAACTCAGCTGAACCATCCGGATTGCATGGTGATGAGGGTGGAAGCTTATTAAAAAAGTGTGGAGGAATTTATTCTTTGAAATTTACAGCTGTTGCCATTTCAACCACAAGGCCAAATTTACATCCATGGCAGTTGTAAAACAGTGCAAAATCTAGCTTGAAAATTGCATGATCGTTTTCCACCTTTTTGTGGGAGGCTTCTGTTTCCTTCTATTTTAATGGCTTTGTCAGGGCAAAAATATTTTGTTTGGTACCCCAGAAAAATGAAGTCTCTTGTTGTTCCCCAAGGTGGGGTAGCTGGGAAAGGAGGAGGATCTCAGAGTGGTTTCTGCCTTATTTGTGTAGAGGTCAGGCCATTTTCAGTAAGAGTGGGATTTCTAATCTCACTTCTCCATAATGCCTTCCTCCCTCTGTGCTCCCCATAAAACTACCTCTACCAAAACTGTGCTTCTTTCCCAGAGGGGGGATGGCATTGGACTCAACTAGATATAGAAGAGCAGATTAGAATCCATGCTTCTTTTTTTTTTTTTTTTTTTCTTGTAGGCTCACCAGTTAAATCCAGCAGAGGCTGTGATGTGTTTTTGTTTGGTTGTTTTTTTTGGTTTTTTTTTGTCATCTGGATAAAAAGCTTATGCTCTATAGCCACTGCAATGAGACTCTGGTGCAATGTATTTTGCATAGTCCATTCAACAAATGACAACAACCTTTCATTATCTTGATTTTTTATCCTTGATTAAACCGAGCTGCTTATTTGTACTTTACCTCAGAAGTGGGTGATCTCTTCACTGTTGTTCCAAATTCAGTGAAAGATCAAAATCATCCAAGAATAAACCTTAATATTGCCACATGTGCCCAGTTCAAACCTTCTTTGCAAGACCTTTTTGTAAATATCCCTGAACCTGTAGATTGCTTAGTCTGATCATAAGAGTACTGGTGTTGGGGCAGGTGTTCCTTTCCATTACCCACGCTGTGTAACTCTAAGGCTGATGTGCTAAGGACATCCGTATGTGTGATGGGCAAGGAGCAGCCTATTGCATATTTGGCTAGGTAGTGTGTGGTGTGATGAACACAGAGCTACTCTGCAATAACGTTAACAGTGTGCGTTGGACCAACAACTGTTGCAAAAATTGCACAAATATTTTGGTTAAGTTTAATAGCAGACTGTAAGGAGAACAATCAGAAAGGATGAAAAATGGCTTGAACTCAGCCAGCCCTGCAGTTAGCACAGGACAATGGGAAAGTCATGGGCTTGCAGGAGTCTAGTTCAGCTTCCTGCAGGGCCTACTGAACTGGTTGGGAAAATCAGAGCCAAAAGTCTGACAACCGAGAAGCACAAATGAACTCTGGCAGCATCAGCAGGACTGTCTTTTCAGTGCCAGGGAGATCTTGGGGAGCTGTTCAAGGGCACCAGACCGAGACCCATACACTCGCTGTAGTGTCTGCAGAAGTGAGACCTGCCTCAGTTGCCAAAAGGACAGAGCTTTGGATAACTTGGAGGATGGGGAAGAATTGCTTATTTTATAAACTCTGTTTGGAAAAGGAAACAATACTACAGTTCTGAGAAAGGGGTTTTGTCATTTTGTGGGCATCTTTGTCACTCTGTCCTTGAGGGAAAGCCCACAGGCATCCAAACGTTGCTGGACTTGCTGGTGAAACCTTTCCTCCCTGTACTGCAGCCTCTGGCAACTCAAGGAGAGAAGAGACTCAAACTCCTGAAATCTCCCCAGCTGGGCAAGACTCAACGCCCAAAGTGAGGTCAAGATCCATATTTCAGTAGCAAACTCTGGTGGGGCTATGGATGTAGAGGCCACCCTGCAAGCTCCACAGCCCAGCTGGTCCTGGATCGCTTTGTTCCAGCACTGGCAGTTGGCTCAACCACATCTCTACTGCCAAGAAGAGCATTAGATAGCCCCTGATGTCTGAGCCAAATTGTTTTCCTTCCCTCTTGTGGGCCTTACAGCCCATCAGAGTCCCAACACCAGAAGGGCAGAAACACTGGTAGCTCTGCTTTCAGGATGAAAGGGATTATATAAGCTCAAACAGATGCACAGGGCAAGCTTGTACCATCAGGAGAAAGCATTGCCTACATGGAAGGTGACACCCCTTGCTAGGACCAGTTACCCTTTGCTCCACTGCAAATAAATACGCCAGGATCATTTAAGTTACTCCAAATCATGTTTAACTTGTTTTCATATTTATCCTTTTGCATTACAATTGCAGTGGAGCAGGCATGAGGCTGGCCCAGTTCCTTCCTCTCAGCTCAGGGCTGTAACAAGATGTGCTAATGCATGTCCTCCACAGCTTTTCCATACTGCATTTCAGGACTAGCAGTTCTCCTCTTCCAAAACCAAACTGCTTATTTAGATGAAATTTCATTGAGATTTCTGTGGGCATTATAGATGTGCATCAGTAAGAAAGGGCACAGCCCTTGTCAGACAACAGTGAACAGTCACTGGCTTATGTATATGAGGACAAGTGACTGCTGGGTCATATTTAATTTAACCTTACCACACTGGCCATAATTCTGTCTAACCAGAAGAAAACATTGCATGATAGGGAAAACAGGCAGACCACAAAATAAGTATACACCACAAAATCCAGTACAGCATGTTGAGTAAGCAGATGCCACTGGAAAGAAAGTACAATACTACAAGGTATTGAAAAGCTTTGACTGATATCTGCATTTCTTTATTTCTGTCTAAAGGTCTCCTTTAATAGCTGGCTTCATGATCTTATTTATTATTCTTTCAGGTGTAAAATGCTGGTAGCTTACATCTGTGATTCTTTTAAAGATGTTTTTTTTTTCTGCTCCAGAAACCTAGATAGCTTCTTGTTACAGGTGAGTTAATGTTTGTCTGATAGCTGATTTTTGAGCAGCACTGGTGGGTTACTGAGAAATGGTCATATTTGATCATCAATACAGAAAACGGCATTTATCTGGATAGAGAATCATCAACAAAAACAAAAGGGTTGTCAACCTCAGATAACCTAAGTAGCACCTTTGTCCTTCAGCAGGGAGCTAGTCTTGAAGAGCAGTACTAACAAGGGAAGAACTGGCACACAAGAGTGTCTACTTCTCTTCTGTCCACAATTCCTCTTAGAAACTACCCCTCAAAAATCTCAGGAGGGACTTGGATGCTGAGTACCTCATACTTTGGATGCACAACTGAGAAATATTAAAGGGGCCCAGTTTTAAGGAGGTCTCTCAAAACTCAGTCTTTGTTTTGGATACCATAGACTCCTCAGTAACATCAGACAGTTGTTGAGATCTTGGCTAGAAAGTACATCCTCCCAGTTGCAGTGTGCACATCTTCACAACAGGAACCTAGACTGCTGTTTGTAATGCTTGGCATTCTAACTTCGAGTAAATACACCAAGTAATCTGAAGGATATGTCTCCAAGCATGCTTACATGGTAATAATGATGTTAAAGCAGAATGTCCCTATGATTTATTATGCCTTGTGAAATAAAGCAAAGCCAATCTCTTCCCACCATGGGAAGTACCATCACAGTAGAAAATGGAAACAAGAAAAAATGAAATACCACCCAGGCCTGGTTCAAACATGCAAACTTTCTAATAAAATATCAGAACCAGATGCTGCTAAAGATGAGTGATAATTAAAGAAGATAAATTAAAGAAATGTTTTTCCAGGGAATGACTCTGCTGCACACAAATTGTTTCAGCATGGGGAAAAAATATAATAAAATTACTGCTGCTGTCTGTTTTCAAAAGTTTCCATTAATGAGTCAAGGCAGGTTCCCTGCTAAATTCCCTCACATCCAGGCTCCCTCTTTGCCTCTGTCGGTCTAATCTCCGTGTGGTTTAGCAGAGTGAACAGAGGACTGAGCGCCAGGAGCTCGGTTCCAGCACTGACTCACTGTGTGGGCTCCGTGATGTCATCCTCGGGGCAGGTCAGTCCTGGAAAGCAGAGCTGTAAAAACGGTGCTGAGGGGTCCAGAGCCTGATGGTCGCCCGGTTCTCCCCATCAGATGTGGGTAGTTCACTGGGGGTTTTCCCCCGACTGCCAACCCAGAGAGGTACTCGCAGGCTAAGCTGGTGGCATGTGATTTTTTCAGTCTGGAAAAAAACTTTTCAGTCCCATCACAAGAAATGAGTACCTCCAAAGCCAAGCTGTGCAGACACCTGTGCAAACTCCCAGCAGGAAACATGGCCAGAGCGCTGCAGATGAAGGGCGGATGCAGCAGCCCCTCTAAGACCACCCTGGAGCGTCATGCTCCCGTGTATAAACTCATCTAAGTCCGGGCTGTTGTTAAGCTTCAGCTTAGCTAAACATGAGATCATGTTTAAGCCCCTTGAAGACTTTTAATTTCTTAAGGTCTCTTGCACACAGAAAGTGCCTATCCAATTGCCATATGCATTTTCATAGCAAATAAAATAACGTGCTACACAGGGAAAGAAAAAAAATAAAATGAAACTATGTAAATACGTGGCCTAGTTCTCTTTTAACCACATGTTCCCCAGGCTCATAACCTCTGTAAATGCCTGTGAGGAATAATGCGGTTTGCAGTGTGCCTTTCAGGTCAGCAAATCTGGCCTGTGTCAGCCCGAACAAGGGCTCAGACACAGCATCAGGTTCCCGTTGCTTAATGAGTTACCACGTGGTGAGTGTCTGTGCTAGCATGTTTCGCACACGGCAGAGGCAAGGTACAAGGCAGCAGGTCTCACCGGCCTTGCTGAGGACGAAATCTCAGGACCCTTGCCTCGCTTGTCTGACAGGCTGGGAGCACGAGCATGGCCAGGCACCGTGACTCGGCGGCTGCAGCCCAGCTCACTCAGCCACGGTATCCCAACCGCATGCCTTGGGTTCAAATGCTGAAGCCCATAGAGCTTCACAAAGGACATGGGGCCTGCAGCTCTTTCTCCTAGACTGCAAGGCCAAGCTGAATAGATGCACACACACACAGGGAGCCAAGAGCAGGGACAGGCCTCTAGAGCATCTACGCTCCAAGCTACTACAGATGTTTTAAGCTAAAACTGACAATTTACACCACAGTCAAGACTCTGTGCAAGCTAAATCTGTCCACAGGCCATGAGTCTATCTGCCTTCCATGTGGTAACACCAGCTGCTCTCTGCACCTTCTGTCCCAGCACCTCCCAGCCACCCCGTCCTGGGAGCACTCCACGGCAGCTCAAGAACAAGGAGAGAAAGGCATGGACGGCAGCAGCTAGGGCTGCTTCCAGACCAGCATAAGCCATGGTCTGCTAGCCAGACCTGGAGAGAAAAGAGCAGTGCTGACCACAGCTCTCACTTGATCCTCTAAAAAGTACATTTATTAAGACCCTCTGCCGCCTGCAGAGCTTTGAACTTGAAATAAGTTTTGGTTACACATCTCACAGGGAGACTGGCAATCTCTCCTCAGTCTCTGCTTTACTCCTACACACTACCAGCACTGCAGTGTTTCTGCCCTGGAGTCATGCATCCCATGTAGGACAGGCTTCCCAGAGACATCAGATGCAGGATTGCGGAAGGGAAGGGAAGGGAAGGGAAGGGAAGGGAAGGGAAGGGAAGGGAAGGGAAGGGAAGGGAAGGGAAGGGAAGGGAAGGGAAGGGAAGGGAAGGGAAGGGAAGGGAAGGGAAGGGAAGGGAAGGGAAGGGAAGGGAAGGGAAGGGAAGGGAAGGAAAGGAAAGGAAAGGAAAGGAAAGGAAAGGAAAGGAAAGGAAAGGAAAGGAAAGGAAAGGAAAGGAAAGGAAAGGAAAGGAAAGGAAAGGAAAGGAAAGGAAAGGAAAGGAAAGGAAAAAGAGACACGAATCTGGGTGTGTAATTTATATATGAGGGAAAGTTTAAACCAGTGTGATTGGCAAGAATACAATGTTACTAAAAGCCACAGACATGCTAATTGGTGAGTCATTTTAAGTAAACCCTATTGATCTTGTAAGTTTGCCAGCTTTCAATTTTCACTTTTGCTTGAAAACAGCTCAGAAAATAAGACTTAACCAGAAACTCATGATCGGTGACTTTTTAATCCAATTTTTTAGCAATTGTAACCTATCTGTCTTGAAGGGAGCCTTTGTCTGACCAAGGAAACAGCTACAGCAAGCTTCCCTGTAGGAACCTAAGCCTCTCCCAGAGTGGGCTGGAGATGCACACTTGGGGTAGGTCAAGTCCTATGTGCCTTTCTCCTGCTGCTGCAAAACAGGATATTGTTGTAAGTGGAGGTCCTTACTGCCAGCAACCAGTTTCTTGTGTATCAGCAGAAACCACCCATGACATAATCACAGAACAGGTGATGTGCTACCTCTGGAGGTCACCTGCTCCAACCCCCAGCACAAGCAGGGCTACCTAGAGCAGCTTGCCTAGGACCATGTATCAGCGGCTTTTGGAGATCTCCAAAAAGGAGACTCCACAGCCTCTCTGAGCAACGCCACTGCTGAAGTGAGGTGAAGCCAAGCTGTCCAGCTTGGCTCAGCGCAGCTCTGTTCCTCTTGTTTCTGTTTCCAGCACAGGAGCTCTGAGCTCTTCCTCACAGTGCCCTCAGAAGTGTGACAAGCATAATCTTCTGGCAGACGGTCATAAAATAGGTGGAGTACCTGCTGTATTTTCTCTTCAAGTTAAAATAATAATAATAATAATAATAATAATAATAATAATAATAAAGTGACATGAACAAGACATGTAAAGGAGCAGCAGAAGAAGAAGAAGAAAGAAGAAGAAAAGAAGAAAGAAGAAGAAAAGAAGAAGAAGAAGAAGAAGAAGAAGAAGAAGAAGAAGAAGAAGAAGAAGAAGAAGAAGAAGAAGAAGAAGAAGAAGAAGAAGAAGAACTTTTATCATATCATCCCAGTCCTCCTTTATTATTTGAACAGTAAAGGCAAACTTTGCAGAAATGTCCAAGGCAGGTACCCCTGCTGTCCAGGCTGCTCCTCTGCCGCAGTTAAGGAGGCCTGGTCCTCCCTGAAGGCAGCACTGGCTCCCGCACAATCCCAAGCCACCGTGATAGAGGGACGGGCTCCTGCTCCCCCTCCAAGGCAGCACCATAAGCAGGCACAGGCTTCCCACATTCTTAAGCAAAATATTTACTTTATATGTGCTGAAACAAAATTTGGAAAAGTGAAGAATAATATTTATTTTGACAAAGTTAAATTGCATTAAAGTTTAAAGTGAAAATTAGATGCATGCACATATACTGAGGGCATTATCCACTAATCACAGGAACATAAAAGAACTGGAAAATACCCTCCTCCACTGCCACTAGGAAAGTTGGTCTGGACTAAATTACAGGCGAAATGTATAATTAAGCAAGCTATTATTATCCAGTGTCTTAGCAGATGCTGACCCCGTTTGTGATGATTTGGATGCGAATTCAGCTGAGGTTTGATTTCACAGCTGTGTCCATAATGTCTTGGACCTGCTGGACTGCCCCAGAAACTCTCTTCATGTTAGCACTGGTGTCAAAGAGCAGTGCTTACGGTTTCCTCATCTGCTGGTTGGTGAGTTTTCCTTCAGCTTCTCAGAAAGAGAAAATGGTTTTACTGATCTGTCAGCCAGCCTTAATACTTGAAATCTGTGTTTAATTCCTTTGAACAATCTTTAATATTCCACTAGTACAAGGAGGGGGGACCTTCCACTGCTGTTATTCTCTTATTATTTTTTGCAGGTGTATGTTTGTGGCTTAGTTACTGAAATAATAATTCTGCTGGAAATAGCATTGGCATGAGAGATGAGCTGCCAAAGTGTTATGGGCTCAGTAATTTGTACGTGGAAATGAGGATCCAGGGGACGTCATGAACATCAGTGGCCTGAGGAGTTTATGATTAAAACATGATGCTGAGCTTTTATGATTTCTACAGCTAATTAGCAAGATTTATAAGCATCTACCAAAAAAACAAGGCTGAACACAGAAATGATCCTTATTTTCCACTTGGAGCAGTAAACTACTGGGTTCTAAAACAGAAGGAAAAGGGGGAGAGGAACACACACTCCTATCTCTTCTCTTTTTAGCCTAATTGTCCCTTTCTTTTCCATAGGTTGAGTGAATGCCTCTCAGGTAGCAAGCGTGAAGCCTCTGTCTTATTCACATTGATGGCAATCCCTCATTGATTAAATACAGAAAAAAAAAATCTGATGTTTCTGTATAGTTTCAGACCAACACAGGTTTTGTTTGCCAGCAGCGTGCGGGCAATATGAGATGTCCACAAAACCCCTTCCACCAACATATATTTGGTTGATTCTGTTCCCCAGAGGTGCAGAAGGAAAAGGAGAAAATAAGAAGAAATTCAAGGCTAGTATTCCCTACAGGAACAAACTCCTCAGTCTGCAACCAGGGCCCCCTGTTCCTGGGAGGGTTTCCAGCTAGCAGTGTATGTGTGACCTGCCCAGATGCCGCTGGTGTGCACCAGGGCTCTGCATGACCTGAGCCCTTTCCCTCAAGCTCCTGCATTTCCAGAAGCCCAAACATCCTCACATAGTCCACACTGGAAAACCTTAACCAGTGTGCAAAATGTCTGAAATTCTGCCTGCTCTTCTCCAGCTAGAAAAGGAGACATGCTCCAGAAAACTTGGTTGTGTGGAAATCTGGTTGCATAGGGTGACTCTTGCTCAAAGTACGGATGAAAAAAATATATTATTATTGAAGTCATTGGCAAAGGAATTTCTCCAATGCAGCCCCACAGCAACTAGAGTCAGATGGGGTGGTGGTTCTGCTTTGAACAGAGCCAGCTAATGTGTATGGCACAGCTGAGATTTCCCCCAGAAAGGCTGTTTTGGCCAGGCTTTCCTTCGCCCAGTGTTGCCTTTGGGAAGAGGCTCTCCAGCTGCAGCAGGCACTGCCCTTCCTCAGCAGCTGTGGCAGGCACCTCGCCCATGTCCAGCCAGGAACACAAGGACCACGAGTGGCTCCGTACTTTCCCAACTGGGACTCATGGGGCCCTCAGCTGCATGGGCAGGAGCTCTCCTGGTATGGATGAGCTCGGCTCCATCATGAGGAAGAGGAAGGAGCAGTCACCCCAGGGCTGACCTCAGAGGTATGTTCTTCGATTTTTCACAGTTGTAAACTTCTAGTGGCAGGCACAGCATCTTCCCACCTCCATGGAAAGTGCTTTACCTGTTCTGCATGCCACCACAGTGTAATAATTAAAAACACACCGCCCTATTACACTGTTAGTGTGGCCACAGAAGTCCATTCATATAGCTCCACCTATTTGTACTGGAGCTGTGTTAGCTCAGCTCACAGATATACAAATACTGGTATGCCACGGTTAATAGCATCCTAGCATTTTATTCTTTTTTAATGAACCACTGTCATCACCTCCTCTAGTATTTTTTTATTCTTGTTCCTGTATTCCTAGACAGTTGGCCTAAATGGGAATAATGGGATAATTTCCACTCCAGCAATGGTTTGGCGCTAATATCAGTATCTGGTAGCTGGCGCATCGTTAGGACACAGAGTTTGCTGTCTATGGTGAGAGCCATGCTGGCCACATGACATACTCTCCATTTTCACCTCCCAAACCAGTCCATTTCTTAGTGAAATGGGATGGGAACAACTGCACAGACACATTTTTGGAGAGCTTCTACTCTAACATTAGATAGAGAGGTTCAGGCAGCAAATTTCCACTGAAGTGGCACGTAGGGTCCTGCTTTCTTGGAGATCCTGGAGATGCTTCAGACCATGAGCAGACCACGTCAGCATTTCCAGCAGCAGAGACACAGCCAGTGAGAGCAGCATCAGCAGAGCTTGCCCCCATCGTACGCACCCCGCGTGCCCAAAGCAGGGCTGCACAGGGCCACAAAGCTCTAAAAACAGGGCTGTGGGTGAAGGGACCCATCCCAAAGAGGAAACAGGGTGGTGGGGACCCCTTGTCAGGTCAGCACCCCTGCCCCTGAGCGCAGGGAGCAGGGTCCCCCTTTTACAGGTGTGGAGGAAAACAGGGGAGCAATGTGTGGCCGGTGCTCCCATCCCAAGCATGTGTGCTCCAGATGTACCCGGAGTGAAACCCAGCCAGCGAGGAATATTATTTATAATAATAATAATAACAATATTAATAACACAAGAACATCTGGTAACTTCTTTTTTCCATCTACCATTTGGCTGAAAGCAGAGCATCTGGGTGACATGACAATTGGTATTTCTGTTTCCAATTTAGCCCAAGTCCAGCTGCTGCAGCGACTCAGAGACAGGCACTGCCAGGGACGTGTCCCTGGCTCCTGGGCTCGGCTGGCCCCGCAGGTGCCACTCGTGCCAGCACCGCCTGCAGAATCACCTACAGTCATCTGGGCTTGGGTTTTCTCTATCAGCTATTTCACAGGAGACTGCGAGGAGCTTTTGCACTTTGGTGGCTCCTTTCCATCCTGCCCCATGAGAACGTTATCCAGCTCTACCGGTGTATGGTTTCAGACAGAAAACAAAGGCTGGCTATTTTGTAATCAAAACAAAAGGGGCTATGCTACATATTTCACGCTATTGAAAGTGTATTTGACTAAATACATGTTTAAACCATTTTGGTGTTGCTTTCAATTTTAAGGCTTTCAGACATGTCCAGTAAATATATCACTTCCACCTACAAAGATTTCAGCCTTGACATGCAACTAGCATGCAGCCTAAAAAGTTAAAAGACGGCACTCCAGCTTTTCTCTCCTCGTTATACTGACTGAAAGCTAAAAGCAGAATTACCATGGCAGCTGCAGCTGCTGCTCCCAAACCGCACATAGGTGTGGTGGAAATCATTTCACCCGTACTGCTCACTGTTCGTTCCTCCCAGCACACTATAATCCGAGGAGTTCACTCCTTTGGGCAAGAGGGTTGACTCCACAACTGTGGAAGAGGCGATCGTTTCAAAGCAGAAACGCACTATGCGCAGTCTCTCATCTGCTATAAATTTATGCAGGTTGATGATAAACTTAAAATGTGCACTATTAAAACTTCACGTTCAAGAATAATGTTCATTTAAGTATTTGAACATTCTCCCTTAAGTCATTAAAGACTGAGATTTATGTCGAGCAAATGAAGAGGCCCCCGTACGCCTTTAGAGACATATATCCTGTTCCTGCCCTTGGGGCCCGCCACAACTGCACGTACGCTCAAGGGCAAGCCAGGCTCCAACACTCATTATATTATCACATTTGCATATGAAGCAGCAAAATTTGCTGATAGACAGAAAATCTAGGCCTTTGGCTCAGCACTTGTCCAATTATTAAAATCAGATGCTTTAGATCACGTTATTATAAATAAATCAATTTCTTCTAACGCGCTTTACACACCACTTTGTAAATTATAGGTTAGATTAAATCTAATTATGCAGCTTGAACTCCTGGGTTATGCAGCTGAATTTATGGGGCAATGTTAGTTGCAGGACTGTTCCCATTGCTTCTAGTTCTAGTGTAACAATTCTTAAATACACAAGGTGAAATCTGTAATAGTGCACCTCTATCTGTAACTAGCGAGAGCCAGGAATTAGAGTTAATTCCACCTCCAACCTTATATTAATCCCCACGCAGGCTCCCTGTTGTCACAAATATTATTTGCACATGAAACCTGCCAACTGCTAAAGTTTGGGGAATCCCAATAACCAAAGAATTTCCATATCCTTAAATCTGACCTATCTTCTGTAGCAGATGTTCAGCTGGTGTGTGTCCTACATACAGGTCCCCCAGTTTTGGGACCAGCTCCCGCTAGCTGGCAATGCAATGCCACCTCCACCAGGAGCCTGAGCTCTGGCACGCAAAGCCTGCAGAGCATGACCACTGTCCCTTTTCCCCAGGGAGGTACAGGCTCTCTGCTGTGGTGACAAGGTGCTGCTCGAAGCCAGCAGGCAGCACTGGCTTCTGTGGGACACTTGCAGAGGAAGCACTAAAAGTCAGCTTGCTTGTGGTCCTTGTGGATCAGAGGCAAGGAGCTCAGCACGGAAATACGAGTGAAGATTTGGCAGCTGAACAGCCAGAAGAGAGGGGGAAGAAGCAGCATGGACATGAGCAGAGATGGGAAAAAAAGAAACTGGGAAGGAAAAAAGAGAGAGATATAATCAGAAATAATATAATCTGAAGCAATCCTGTTAATATGTTATGCATAACAATGTCCTTGATGACAGTCCAGGAGTCTGAGCTTGGGCCAGGGAAATGTCAGCTAGAAAGGAGTGAGTCGTTACATAGGCTCATGCAATTAATAATGACAGTGCTCAGTAAATCTTACCTTGTGCACTGTAAACAAGTTTTTATTCCTGCAGCTCAGGAAGAGTCCTTCCAAGTCCAGAATTTATTTGTCTCCCCGCTACACAGACCAGAGGTCCATCTTCACAGGCACAACTGAAACTGAACATTGCACTAGTTGCACGTATTTTTTACTATTAAAAGGTGTGATTAATCTTCTTGCAAGACGCTGAGCCCCTCGTTCACTTGCTTTTCGCCATCACACATCCTACCCTTCAGAAAGGGGGCCTTCCTGTTTCATTAATAAATCACTTTTGCTTCATGGGAACTAAAGTATTTTCTGAGGAGCAGTCATAGAAGTGGGTTCCTGGCTGTACCTGAAAGACTTGGTGCAGTGGGAGAGTGGGAACCAGTTCTCTACAGTCTCCAGAGAGGTCTAACAGCCTGCTGAGTGATCCCGGCTTCTTCTGGTGTTTCCTGTGAATGTGATAATTAAATCCTTCCATGCAAACATGACAGCTTGGACAGGGAGACTGGGTGCCTCACCACAAATCCTTTTAACCCTTTTCTCCTACAAGGTGGGACAAACAGCCCTGGATCCTCATAGCAAAGGCAGGGTCTCACACCAGGAATCCCACAAACCAGATGAGCAGCTAAAGCTGGAAGTGCCAAAACTATTCTGGAAGTGGTTTTGGGGTCTGTCTTGTGTTTCCATTAGAGGTAAGCAGTGAGCCAGCCATTCTTTGAATACCAGCAGCTGATGACTGTATGCCTTCATGCAGAGGTGCTCTTCTCCCACCTGCAGGATGTCGGTAGGCCATTGCTAAGAAATCCTGAATATCAGCATTGATTTTCCAGTAAGATTTTCATTATTTTTTTAGAATGCAAGTGTAGAAGGCTGACAAAAGATCCCCAGAACAATGTGTGTTATGGTGTTAACATCACTAATCCAGAGAAAACATCACCAATTCATATTTCTGCAGGCAGGTCATCTGAAAGAGAAGCTTATTAAATGCTGAGTACAACATTATTATAGAAGGACACAGAAATCAAATAGGAGAGGGCACACACACTTCTGGCCACACTAAAACATAATCCTAGGAATGAATACTGCAATTCATTAGACATTTCTGCTGTTTTATGCTTTCTTCCAAAGGCTGCCTTTGATCATCAGTCAGAGGCAAGGCACCTTCCTCTCCTGCTGGCCAAGGAAAGAAAAACCTCCCTATCAAAGACGGCCTGGAGGGGAGTAGATGTAATCTACCTGGCAATTGCAATTTGGAAGTCCTCAAGGAGTTCAAAATCTCCCAAGTATCAATGCCCACAAATTTCCTTGAACATTCAGACCTCTTTTTCTGTGGAGACAAACTGTCACCTCAAAAATAAGTCTGCTAGCAGGGGAGCTGCCTCTTGACTCCTGGTTGGTATTGCTGCTGATGAGCTGTGGGCTGGCTCTCCAGAGAATAACTCTGGAGTTCATAGAGATGACACTGGAGAGGTCAGTAAATGGCAGGCAGAAGTGAGGACAGGTAGAGCCGTACTGATTGCTATCAGCAAGCAATTCTGAGCACAGTCCCTTCCACCCTCTTTATTTGGAAGGAAAACAGGGCTGAGGAAGAGAAGAAGCTGTCCAGCCCAGTGAATCAGGACGGAGAGTCCATCTCTGCAATCGGTAAATGCCCTGGTCCAGTTCCTACCACAACGTATCAGGAGCTGGAGGTCTAAGCCCTCTTAACTTTCACCAACTTTTGCTAATGTGGGACCTTAAACCACACATTTTGGGGGATCAAGAAACAAGAGTGCTACTGGCTGAGTTACAGTGAACTAAATGAGCAGCAAAGTGACTGCACATGGGCAATAAAAGTAATAGCCAGTGGGAAGCATGAGGAATCATTTGAGTGATGCAAGAGAAAGGATATACATCTGAGTCTATTTTTCATAGGCAAACAGATGAAAACTGGTCCTCCAGCAAAGCTGGGGTACAGCCAGGGACTTAGATGTTGCAACGTTTTAATTTGTAGATTTCCTGTTGCCTAGCAGACTCCTCGGCCAGGAATTAGACAGTCAGGATACAATTCCCAGGGAGAATTAGGTAGTTTTGAATAGTATTCCTAGAAACCAGCACATTGAGCATGAAGTTATTCACATTGGCCTGGAGAAACCACAGAAGGAAAGAGCAGGACCACAGTCAGAGACAGCAGGACCCTCTGTGCTCAGTCTTGAGTCTGCTCCTGGAGGTAGGTGTTCAAGCCCCATTAACCCTCTGTCACAAAAAGACACTTCACTCTTTTTTTCCTCCCACTGCACTAGCGCAGCAGCTACATCACTCCCCACAGAGGAGGGAAACCTGCTTCAAACCTCCATGCTGCCTGACCTGTGGCGAGGATGTGCTCGACTCCAGCGCACCGCTCGTGAGCACGCACGTCAGTCCTGCTTACCCGCTGTCCCCCCAGCAACTATGTGAGGTAAAATGTCTTCAGAAAGAGAAACTGGGAGAGGCTTACCATAAAACACCAGGTGAAGCAGTAAGCAGCATGCTGACAGAGAATACAAGGGTACCGCATTCAAATATTTGTTCCAGATAAACTAGAGAGTGGGAGTTTGCAAAAACACCCCGCTTCCCAGGTCAGCCTGTTGTCTACTGGGTAACATCTGTCTGCCACGTCCTTAAAAGCCTGATTGACGGCTGCTTGCAAAAGCAGGATACTGTTTGAGGAGAATCATGAAGACCATCCCAGAGGTATGGTGAGAGAAGACTTGCTGCACTTGAGAATCTACACAAGGACCCAGGGGCAAGTGGGGATCACAAATTATCAGCCATACCAAAGCTGAAGCTGTGGCAGGCTTGACAAGAGGCAGAGGTTTGAGTAGACAGCAAGGGCTTTCAATTGTGCCAAGAAATCAGGTTGTAGGCACCCTGAGGCGATACCCATCTGATACTCACACACCCATAGCTGCCTATATTACTCAATGTGAAGATGCAGATGAACTTTGTAAAAGCTTAATGTAGAAGGATTTTACAGCCAGCTCTTCGTCAGCATTTTCTCACTCCTGATTGAAAAAATTTTGTTATCTTCCCTCCTTCATGCTACCTTGTGAAAGAAGGTTCTGCTCTCCCTGAGGAAGAGGAGTGCAGCTGTGTATTTCTTTTATATTGGATGCAGAATCTGTTGAATCCTGCCAAAATTTTCACTCCTCCTTAGGCTTCCTTGTTAAGTGTATAACAGTAATATTTATGTGAAATCAGCTGAGAACTATACATCCAAAAGACAACTATCCAAAGAATATTTATGTGATTTTATCCAGCTAACAGTAAAATGCTACAGATTTACCTTCACAGAATATATTTATGCAATACTATAACATGCACAGCTGCATATTGCTGGGAACCTCTCCGTTGATTTCAGTAGGTTAGCGTACCTTAAGGCAATGATGAAACCTGCTTTAAAATGATTAACTCTATATTTCTCATTGTCATATATTCTTGAATATATAATAATATTCTTGAAAGTCTAGTCTAGGAACATCATTTTGAAATCGGTGTGAGTTATATATGTTTCAAACTTGTATCGTGGATTTTATGAAATTTAAGCTTACTGAAATGTGCGCTAAGTAATTTTCACAATAATGTTTGCACTATGGCACCATTCCCAGTCTTCGATTCCATGGATTTCTGTCTCTATGGCTGCCAGTGAAACTCTTATTTCCTTCTATAGGCAAAAAATAAAAATAAAAATAAAATCAATAGTGTATTTTTGAGATCTTTAAGATAGGCTTCCCTGCTAGATAAACCATAGCAATATGAAACCACAGTAAAGCCAACTGAAAACCCTTTTGCCCAGAACAAATGTAAATGTACAAGTAAACATGCTCTTGAATATATCAAAGAGCCCTTGGGTTAACGTCGATGCGTGCCAATATCCAACCTGTTTTCTGCTAAGAGAATATTCTAGACTAAAAGGATAGAGATCAGCAGGACTTGAACAGTGCTCTGGATGTAGATGTTTGATTTGACCAGTTAATGAATTGTGCTACAGAAATATAGTCTGAGTCTAGTCTGAGTAACAAGAGTCAAAAAACAGATAATTTTTCTGACCATACAAGGCCATCTCCCACCTCTCAACAATAGCCCAGACTACTCCATTGTTATAATTAAGGTTATGTGGGGTATTATTGGTGGCATCGCTTTGTCCAATAAACGGAGCCTATTTAGCAATCGACTGGACAAAACAATAGCAAATAGACCGTGCAAGCAATAATCCTGTGCTGGCAGCGATGGACACTGGATGATCTAACTGACCTTCTGCATTTGAACCTTCTCATCTATCACTGGCTACGGGTTGCAGAAGAATGAAAAATGTGTGAGATGAAAACAGGTTTAACAATAGAAAAAGAAAACAACTGCAAATGCAGAATGCAATAGGATTGCTCAAGAAGCATATTATAACCAGACCCGGGGACAGATTAAGAAATGATGAGTATACTCAGAGTGCCAGACTCTAAATAGTAGGTTACTGTAATGTCTCCTTTTTAACCCCACTCAGTCACTAAGCCAGCAGTGAGCTTCCTTTGCAGGACTTGCATCTCTGCATGTTCAGGAAGTGGGTAGGAATGCACATTCAAAGTTCCAGTTCTACTTCTAGGTCTATGGCATGGTAGAGGCAATAACCTAGACTTCATTCTACACCTAGAAGAGTCACGGAAAGTAGCCCATCTAATCTGATGCAGCCAAAGGCTGGAAAAAAAAGGTCTGTGGAAGATGATACAATTGACACATCACCTCTGAGTACAGTTCTATAAACTCTGATTTCCTAGAGTTTATGCCAACTGTACTGCTGCAATTAGCTGAAAAAAGCCTTGGATTTCTACTATAATCAGTCTGAAAATCTTTGTAGAATATGTCAATCTGCATTGTTTCCGTGTCTGCGGAT
The DNA here is from genome assembly GCF_013377495.2 of Cygnus atratus. Lineage (NCBI taxonomy): Eukaryota > Metazoa > Chordata > Aves > Anseriformes > Anatidae > Cygnus > Cygnus atratus. The sequence goes on along the minus strand of NC_066364.1, from coordinate 56,551,047 downwards.
TTGTTATCACTTTGTGCACATATTGCAACCAGCCCCATTAAGCTAGCCACTGCCAAAGGACAACAGCATGTTAAGTGCCTCTCAACACCTTCTCTCTGCTTCAAGATGTAACACGAAAGGATTCTCTATCCACTTATGTGGGCTTAGGTCCATCAGCCCACCAGACAAAATACAGGAGAAGAGACTTTTCCTGCTCTAAAGCTGGTATCCTTCTTTCCTTTGAGAAATGCTATATTTGCTTCATAGTTCCTATTGAAGAAGCAATTCTAATGCATCCCCCCGTTGTCCATCTGGAGCTCAAAAACAGAAATTTTATAAAACAGAGGAATGAAGTAAAAGTGCCTGCTAGGAGCCACAGCTCTACTTTCTCATCTTTGCTGCTCAGCTTGAGGTCCACAGACCACCAGGAGGATGTGGCTGTTAAAATGACTGCACCTTGCTTTAAACACACCCACAGTCTCCAAAGTGGTTCGCAGAGAAGTGTCACTGCCTGCTGGAGAAAACAGTGGGAGCCAGTCACCCAGCCATCAGGTCCTGTGGGCTGGCAGCCCCTACTGGCAGACGTAAAGAGATTAACAAGAGATCAACATTTCTAATCAAATTGTTTGACTACAAGATCAAGTTACAAATATGCCAAATTTTTAGCCCAGATGCCATAGATTCTATGATCCTATGAATTTTCTTACTTACTACTGACCCTTTTATTCCATGAATAGTGGGACACAAAAAGGTTCATAGGTTTTTATAAGGCTACATCCTTCTTCAAATAAGAAAGGTTGAGAAATACTAGCCTTATTCAGAATAGTCAAAGAGGCTACGAATCCCTCTGCTCTTTGCCACGTTTTTCAAAGCTAGATTAAGAAGGGAAAAATATAACTTTAGAATAGGCAGATCAGCCTCTCCCAGATTCTGAGTTGCAATAGAAATGGAGTTGGAAATTTCCATATGAGCAACCTATGAGCAACCCTTTATTGTTTTTTCCGTTTTCTTCTACTGCAAGCACAATTAATAATAAGTTTAAGTTCATTCTATACCTCAAACTCTCTCAGGGAACCAATTGCTGTTCTCCATCTCTAACAAAAGGTCCCCAATCTCAGCATTAGCCCAACAGCTCTAATAAACAGTTACAGGTTGCCACTGAACAATTTCTTTGCAAATCAGATTGACACAGAAAAATTTCCTTGGCCAAGAAAACCAAGAATTCAGCCAAAAAAAGACAAACAAAATCCCTTTTCCCCTCAATTTTCAGGCAAACACACAACTGTAATAATATTTGAGCATATTTTATCATCAAAATCAACTACTTCACTCTTAAACAACTTACACTCTACAGCCAGCCATCCAACTATAGTGTTGCCCTGTCCAAACAATTAGTCATATTTTAAACCAATGATAACAGGCAAGACCATGGTTTCCATAATAAATAAAGTGATAATTTTTAGTAGAAACCATAGTTTGTGTCTGTTTCTCTAATATATATGTTATTGCATACATATTGATATAGTTAATGTTCAGATGGTAACTGATGGAGAATTGACAAGAAACTGAGGCTGGTGTAGATCCTACCTCATCCTGAGTTTCTGCTTCTGGGACAGGAGTCAGGAAAATGAAAGGTCTTCAAAAACTTCGTTCTGTCACAAGTAATGCATAAGAGGTAGGTGAACCTACAAAAGAACCAGAACAAGATGTTACCTTGGGATTTCAAACTCTCTTCCAATTTGTATAAACAGGGTATTTCCTTTGTTATTTAGATCCCCACCCCACTCCATTGAACATTACAAATGGAGGTCCCAACCATTGAACTGACCGAGTTACCACAATACGATCCACAAAGAAGAACTGCAATCCCATGAGGTTGGCTGGTGTGCCACCTGCAAACTGGTGGGCTCTTTCACCAGGGCATAGCAGCCACATTGGAGCCAAATGCATGGTACATTTTGGTCCTTCTAATCCTTGTGCCCCTGGGCACAAAACAATGCTTCAACAGAAAGGGTACCAACAGCACAAAACAAAGCCACTCAGCACACCAACTCTGGCTGTCCTGGTCAGAGAGTAGGTGTCTTTTTTGGCCTGCAACACCCAGGCAAAGACTCCTTTCCTCTTTATCAGCCTGTCTAGGCAGTGCTATGCCCATCACCCCTTCCAGGCTGCTGATTCTTCACCTTAGCAGGGGCTGGCCTCGTCAGAACCTCCTTTCTCACCAGGACCAGCAGAACCAAAGTCTTGGGACATTCAGAACACAAAGCCAGGGTTTCAATTTTTTTTTTTTTCCTGGCAGACATTCATGCAATAGAGAGCACCTGAACTAAATAATGATGGGTGTGAGGTAGAGGGGGAAGAAGGGGAAAGGAGTGGAAAAGCTTGGTCATCAATAGTTCCTTACCTATAATAATTTCTGAACCACGCTAAGCACATAAGCATGTGCAAAACTGCATACACTGAAGTCTTCCTCTGAATCACTTCCAAGACACTAATTAGAGTATCCAGAACTAAAATATATATATATATATATATGATTATCATTAATGAGATTATAGATTTTGTGAAATGCCGTAGTTTCCAGCTCAATGTAAGAACAGTAATTTTGGAGGGGTCAATTGCCCTTTCTTATCCAAAGGACTTGCGCCAATGTAAAATTACTAAGTGGGAGGAGAATTAAAGCATGTCCCTGGAAACTGGACAATTTAAATCTCTGGAGATATACATCTGGTTTTATAGTTCATTCTTTGATATTTTTATTTAAAAGACTGAAAACACAAACAATTGAATACCAATTAAACCGTTACAGTGTCTGCAGTCTTTTTTTTTTTTTCCATTGCAGGTTCAATAACCTAAATGAGGCATTTTAGTTACTTCTACAGAATCCAGATTTTTAAGAAAAGAAAAGAAGAAAGAAAAGAAATGAAAAGAAAAGAAAAGAAAAGAAAAGAAAAGAAAAGAAAAGAAAAGAAAAGAGAAAAGGAGAAAAAGGAAATAAAATCGCACACACACAAAAGCCTTAGAATGCAGAAAAAGCTGGTTTATAAAATCACAATAAGATTAGTTCTGAAAGAACTCAGAGTACAATTATGAGCAAGAGTCCAGTTATGTACCTGATCAGACAGCCAGCAGATAGTGATCACTTGGAAGAAAGACACCCTTTTGTCCCACTCAGAACAGTTATGTTTCTGGTGGTGAGTCGAAGTGAAGTACACGCAGCCATTGTAACTACAAAGGTGTCCTAGAGTTACAGCAGAGATTACTACAAAATTACAGCACTTGGGCTTTGAGCTAAAAATAGAGCAACCAGGTGCTTAGTGTTTGCAATTCAACAAATCTTCTTTACCCCCTTTTCAGAACTGTGGGTACTGACACAACAGATGTGTTGGGCACTGTAAAAACAGCCCTGTCCAACTTTCCAGACACTCCAAACCTACAAAGAAAAAGGCAACTGGTACCAAAATAAAGTCTTTGGGTACCAAGCTTACAGACTGGCAAAATCTTAAGCCAAGAAGTGGTTAGGTTTCCTGCTCTCTCTGCTCTCTGCCCAGACTATAAAGAGGATGTAATATTTCATGGTAAAAGAGTGCCATGGAGGATATTAGCCTGCACTTTTTTTTAATGAAGTCTATTTGGCAGCTATAGGGGAATGGGCCATTAGGTATTTTTCCACCTCTAATGTCTATTATTGTAAATTCATCTAGGAATAGCAATGCAGTATCCATCTGTAGCAGTGCAGCTAGAAAGGTAGAGCTAAGCACGGACATAAAAACACAGGCTGCTGGAACAGCCAACGTGATCAGTTGTCCATATCTGGTAGCCAGTAATCTGATAGTCCAGCCTTTTACCTTTAAGACTGAAACTATCCATCATCATAGAGTGGGGATTCATTTATAGAAGAACGAACAAAAAAACTTTGAAAATAATCTTCTAGGCATATGCTGGAGATACCTCACCACCCTCTCCTCTCTTTTTGTGCTGATGTGTAGCATCCTGCGAAGGCTAAGCCAGACTCTCTGAAATGTTGTGATGTTTTTCTCTTCGCCTTGTCACAGCTCTGCTGAGTGATGGAAGAGGATTTGAAGGGTCTATTGTCTCTGGAGTGAGAGAATAGTGTCAACACTGCTCTAGATTTCAGATCTGGCAAAATGTGCCTGAAGGTGACTTGGAAGAACAGTAAGTTTTAAATGACATCTCCGTTCTCATATGACTCCTGTGAAGATCTGCCATTAATAAGACAAAGCTTTCTTAAAAATTAAATGTTATTCTTGTGACTCTCATACTGAGTATTTCAGCACGATGCTGAGTTAAATAAAGCAGTCACTATTTTATTTCAGATGTGGAGTGATAAGAACCAATGACTTACCAGTTTTAATGAAATTCTATGAGTACATTTTAGTCCCACCACCACCGGAGCTCACAGACTAGCAGTGCTCCATAGATGAGTTACTCTTTCTTGACATTAGCAATCACAAACACAGTTTTTCACAGAATCACAGAATCACAGAATTGAAGGGGTTGGAAGGGACCTCGAAAGATCATCGGGTCCAAATGCCCTGCTAAAGCAGGTTCCTTAGAGCAGGTTGCCCAGGTAGGTGTCCAGACGGGCCGTGAATATTTCCAGAGAAGGAGACTCCACAACCTCCCTGTGCAGCCTGTTCCAGTGCTCCGTCACCCTCACCGTGAAGAAGTTCTTTCGCGTGTTGGTGCCGAACTTCCTGTGCTTCATCTTGTGGCCATTACCCCTTGTCCTATCCCCACAAACCACTGAATAGAGGTTGGCCAAATCCCTCTCTCCCACACCTCAGGTATTTATACACATTGATGAGATCCCCTCTCAGTCTGCTTTTCTCCAGGCTGAACAGACCCAGGTGTCGCAGCCTTTCCTCATAGGGAAGATGCTCCAGGCCCCATATCATCTTTGTGGTCCTCCGCTGGACTCTTTCCAGGAGATCCCTGTCTTTTTTGTACCGGGGAGCCCAGAACTGGACACAGTACTCCAGGTGAGGCCTGACCAGGGCAGAGTAGAGGGGGAGGATCACCTCCCTTGAGGGAGGATCACCTCCCTTTTAATGCACGCCAGGATCCCATTGGGCCTCTTGGCCACGAGGGCACACTGCTGGCTTATGGTCAACCTGTCGTCCACCAGGACCCCCAGGTCCTTCTCCTCAGAGCTCCTCTCCAGCAGGTCGTCCCCCAGCCTGTACTGATACGTCCAGTTGTTCCTTCCCAAGTGCAGGACTCTACACTTGCTCTTATTAAACCTCATTTGGTTTCTTCCTGCCCATCTTTTGGAAAACCTAGCACATGGGGGTCACTTTTGGAAAAAGTCTTGCAGGTAGGCTTTGAAAGTAACCACTACAATGAAGTCTCTCTTAGTTTCCTAGGCCTCAATCTGTTTGCTGTAATTCAGCATAAAATAAAGACTACCTTCCTTGCAAATGACAGGTTAAAGTGAACAATACCAACTGTGCAGATTACAACCTTTGAAGTTTTTCTTGAAGAGTACACTAACTGACAGAAAAATTTAACAACCAATTATTTACAAATCTGTTTGCCTTGTTGTTCATGGTACCAAAAAGTTTACATAACCTGTCCAACATATTTTGGTGAACAGAATGTGCAGTACATTGTGAGTAATTATTTTATAATTCATCATGAATTTCCCCTCTAATTTAAAAAACATTTCATGTATTTTCAGTACACCCTTAAGGATCATTGGTTCTCTCCAGTTAAAAAGAAAATGAATGTCAACGTTGCCCACAAGCATTAAAATATTAAATGCTACAACAGAACCCTACAAAATGACTAGCTTCACAGCTGGATCCAGATTTAGACCTACAGATCCAGAACATTTTGCTTCCTCTATCTCCCAGCATGGAAAAATAACCCAGTTAACGTACTGCATTGTGAGCTGGTTGTGGTCAACCTTAGCAGAAAAGATGGTGGAGTGGTTTGGGATCTAGCCTGAGACTTGGAAGATCTTCATTTTCCTGCTCTACCACAGGCGTCATGTGTGACCTTGGGAAAAGATGGGAATAATATCTCTTTTGTAAGGATCTTGTGCAGACAAATGCATTCAAGAATGAGAGACGATCAAACATTATAGTTGTATGGTTTATATATATACATAGAATAATTGTGCAAGATCCGTGGCTGGAAGCTTTGCAGTGCAAGGAGTCCTAGGTTCCCATACATTTGTAGAAGGAATGGTTTGGTGCTGGGTAGAGTCTTCAGCCTGAATTCCCGAAGGCAGATGTTCCATAGGGAAAGATGTTCTCAGCCTCAGCAATGAGCGCCCACTTGCATTTCACACAGAAAATCCCTTCAGGCTTCAGGCAGGATATAAAATCTGGGGTACCCACTGCAGTCACAATTGCTGCTCTGTTACTCTTTCACCACTTCATCATCTCAGCGTGTGGGGTACAAACGTCCCCAAAAGTACACACATAATGTCTCATTCCAAACGGCACCCAAAACTCTTCTGGGCACTGCTGTTTGCCTGGTAACTGACTTAACAAGCTACACAACACTGCTGTTCCCCTGTACTTTTCATGGTGGGATTAACAAGTCAATGCTTTCCCACACCAAGTCTGCTTTATATTCTGCTCCTCAGACCAACACAGACCAGGACTGTCCCACCAAAGAACTCGCAGAGAACAAAAACCTAGCACATCCATCACAACAATGCACACCACCTACCTGGGCATGCTCTTTGAAACACATGGTTCAAAAACTTGCTGCAAACAAGTTAAAGGAATGCCGGGCCACAGCACATTTGACAGACCAAGAGGAAAGAACTGATTTTTCAGTAAAAATAAGTAGCCACTGAGATATGAATCCAAAGAGGACACAGACCAAATCACAAACACATTGTGTTCCAAAAGGGTCCATTTGATAGGGTTGGAAACAATTTTGAGCCAAATCAGCTTGGAGAGGTAATTTTTGAAAAGAAAAGAAAAGTAATAGTTATGAAGTATTCAAAAAGAGAGCACTGGAGCCAAAGTCACCCTCAAAAAAGGAAGAATTTGCTGCTATGACACACACTATGGCTACACTTTTCTACACCTTAAAAGCCTCCAGAATCTGAAGAGAGGCTGCCAGTGTCCCTGTGCTGCAGATCTCTTCACGCCCCTCCGAGGTGCTAAATCGCATGGACCAAAAACTCAGCTGTGGCTCCACTGCTCATGCTCATGGTTCCTCTTGATTAACTTCAGCACACCCTGCCCCCAGACCACAACAGAAAATAAAGCTGTCCACAGCCACAACATAGCTCTTCATTGAGAAGAAAAACACAATAAAGTGTAAGTCACAAGTGAGTAAATAACCCCCAGATACAATCCTTCTCAAAGGATTCTCCTTCTCTTTCCTTTTCTCAAAGACATGGTCAATCTATGTTTAGAAAGGCCGCTAATGACTTTTTCTACTTTCTATTATTTTACTTTTCAACAAAGCCCACTGTGACACCAAAACTCATCAGTTGCTTTCCTTTTCCTGGCAGGACATCCTTGGATGATTGAGCAAGGAGCTGCACAGTCTCTGCAGTCAGCCTCTGGCCTAAGTAAGAGTGACGTGGCAGAGACCACAGCTTCATGATCACAGCCTGCTGATCCAACAGCTTACCTCTGATAGAAGAAAAGTCGCTTCCTGGTCATCATCTTTTTTCAGCAAAAGCAGTTTTCTGCTGGCTTTGTAAGTCAAAATGACCCAAGACTCTGTCCAATAAAAAACAGCTGGTGCACAAGTGGGCAACTCTCCTGAGCACAGTGTGAGAAAAGCCAGGAATGGGGAACAGGGGAAAGGCACAAAAATCCTTTCAGCAACACTGAACTGTCACATTAGCTCCCCTGCTTGTGTAACCGCAGGCTGAGGACTTGTTACGGAGTAATAACTCATCTGCAGAACCCTTCATGAAATGTAATCTGGTACTGCCAAGCAGAATTCATATCTCACCCACCATCTCCCAAAAGCATCGTATGTATTAAGTAACAGGCTAGTGAAGGGGAAGTAATGCTGCTGTTAGAAATAAATATTTAGATTACTCGTGAAAAAAGGAAAAGTACGTAACAACTCCTAGAAATGATAATCCAGAAAACTGATAAGGCAGAGAAATGGATAAAGGAAAATAAATTCTGTGATGTGACTAAGAAAGGAGAGATTTTGATGTTTGGGTGTTTGTTCTCTGGTGGTTTGTTGTTTTTTCTTTCTTTCTTTCTTTCTTTGGTTGCTTGGTTGGCTGGTTGGTTGGCTGAATTCTTGTTTTCTTGCTGTATATCAAGAACAACACTGGTTCACTTTTGGATGGACAAGTAGGTGAAAATGAAGAGGCAGAACTATTTCATAAATATTCTTATCCATCATTATAGAAGAAGCAGCTGATATGCATCTATGGAATGAAGGTGAATTAACTGGCCTCACTGTAAAGAAAGAGTCTCAGTAAAAGATTGACATTACCAACTAGAGATGTTCTTAAACAAGTCATGCGTATCCAAGAGCTCTAGAAGAGCAGACTGACAAGTGCTCTGGACTTATTCCTCTCCATTGACTAGAAGGAGGCTAACAAAACTGTTTTAGATATAGATGCTGACTCAGCATCTGTAGACTGAGTCAAAGCTGTCTAAACACTGATTGTCAGTAGGATGCAGAAACTTGGGATGTTTGGAATAAAGCTGATGTTGAGCTCATTTAGTAAAAGACAAAGTATTGGCTTGCCAACTTGGTGGTACCAACCTTGGCATAAGACCCAATTAACAACAAGAAAACAAGAATATTAAAACAATTAACACCAGTCAAAATCAGTATCTGGAAAGCAAGCTTTAACAAACTAGCACTGCAAGATTCCATACTGGTGATAAAAGATTTCTCAGGAAAGCACTTGACATGAGATATTGCATAATCTATATTAAGAGCAATGGAAAAACAAGCTAAAAAAAAAAAAAGCCTTAAAGAGAAGGCATAAAGCACCAGTGGTATGCTTCTATGTATGTAATGCCACAGGCATCAGCTCTTGTTCCTCTGCTATTTGACCTTTTACCAAGCAGCACATGGTTCACACACCCAGAAAAGAAGCATTCCACTGGAGACAGCAAGTGCCGGTGGTAGAAATACAAACAAAAACAACCTCCTTAGCACAGCCAGAGTTGTTGGACTTAAAGCAGGAATTAAAGCAGGGAAATCCTGTGGCAAGTACCGTGTACAAGGGCAAACCAGACAACCACAGCAGTCCACTCCATACCTAACATCTATAGATTAACGCCTTAGATAAAAAATTGTCCTGCTGAAACTAGATGCAAAAACCATGTTTAAATTTTTGAGAAAACTATTAGCAGTTACTTGAAGGCATAGAGAAGTTCCTAATAAGATTTTCCAAATGTCTTTCAAGAGCTAGGAACCTAAATCTAGTTAAGTCTTTTGTGATTAACGTTTGCACTTCCGAGACGCTTGCTAGTTGCTTTTTTTGGCACGTAGCAATTTCTGAAAGCCTGCTATTCGAAATTCTAAAAAATCACAGCACTCTATGGTTAGTTTACACAATGAAAATTTTGGAAGTTTCATTCCCAAAACATGGTTTCCATAAATCAAGATAGAATGAAGTATCACGGGAAACAGTGAATCATTTTGTCCAGTTCATTGGTAGTGAATTAAATGGCTCGCTCTTTTAATTAGGTATACATTCCTAAGGTGTGATCCAAATCATGCCTAATCAATCCAAATGATTTAGTGAGATGAAAATTCAGAGGTAGGATTCAAATTCTTCCATCTCTTGTTGTTCTTGAAGGGTTGAATGAATTAAAAACTTTAATCAAATTCAACTAGAATTGTATAAAACTCTTAATTGATTAGGTTATTTTGTTCAAAGGTTTTTCAGGTATTTCATTTCAATCGATTCTCACTGTAAGGTTCACATAGACCTTAATGTCACCAAGGAACTTCTATGCTATCTTTTACCTAAAGTCTCTTCTCTGATAGGTAAGCATTATTACCACTGAATACAGTAAGAGCTGTTCACACAAAAATGTGTGCTCCTTGTAGCTTACGTTGTGTGCGCTTAGATTCTAATGCACCAGCCTAAGAGTTAGAATCTAATGGAAAAACAAAGCAACTTGTTAAAATACGCGTTTTTATTTCAAAACTGGGATTCCACACCTGCTGATTGTTGATAATTAGAAGATGATTAAATAAAGTATCTTTAAAATGAAGGGTGCCCAAATTCATGCCCTGTTTATGCACTAAGACTATAAACAGGAACTGTGGCAGAAGTTTTCAGGGACATGGTCTGAAGGTAGCAGCTTCCTACAGATTTTGTTAGGAGGATAAATTATCCTGAATGACGTTCTCTACTCATAATAGCAGAAAGGTGGAGTGGGCATCCTCTTACAAGGCCACCAGAACAGGCTGCCATTGTCACTGGATTTAGGGCACTGCCTTGTCTCTTGCATGGCTGTGGAGAGAGAAACACAGCGAGCAAGGTCTTGGTAAGCACACAAGGTTCCAGAAAGCTCTCCTGGAGAGAGGCAGGAGGGGAAAGAGCACGGGCCGTGTGCCAGAGATTGATCTGTCCAATTTGAAGAAATTAATTTAATCGTTCGTTGCAGGAGGAGAGCTTGCAGCTGCTGCCTGCACGGTCAGAAGGCCTGGACGGAGCAAAAGAACGATGCCAGCTCCAGTGGGGAACTTGGTGCCTTCGCCATGTCAGACAGGCAGCCCTCAGTGCGGCGAGCCTCCTGAAACGCAGGCCCGGCATTGCGTCCTGGTGCAGCTGGCACAGGAGAGCCTTGATGGCCTCCACCTCCACCCTGCCCTCACAACCTCAGAGCCCGGCCTTGCGGAGGGCCTCACTGCAGAGCCCCATGCGAGTACACCGTGGCCCCCAAAGGGGGAAGGCGCAGGGAGCGCTAACAACTGTGTAATTGCAAAATTATGTTTGCTTGTTTTCCCCCCCCCCTTTTTTTTTTTTTTTTGCCTCAGAAGATAAGAACAGTTGGAGAAGTCTATGCTGTGGGGCCTCAGCAGATCTACTGCCAGGATTTGCTGTTTGAGGCTTTCATCCATCCAGTTTTAATCCAAATTAGTAGGAGCTTCAGAAAAGGATTCTGGCAAAGTCACAGCTGGAAAGATTTTCATCATTAATTCTGCCAAGCATATAAAAATACAATTAAAAAAAAAAAGAGAGAGAGAGAGAGAGAAAGGGGGGAGGGGTGTAACAGTTCTTGGCACAAACACGCTTTGGTTTGCCTTTAGAGTAAAAATGTTAAAAAAAAAAAAAAGAAAACCCATATTTAATTAAAAAAAAATGCCATATCTTTGTTGTCTTTGCCATCTTTACATAAGGCTAGAAATGCTATTCTCTTATTATTATATAATTTATTTTTTAGAGGTGGACATTTGCCTTGTTTTACAAGGAGGAAGGTCAGCTGGGAGGTCCCACCTCCCTCACCCCGTGGGCACAGGGACTCTGCGGGTTTTTGGCAGGTCACTCCCTGCAGCAAACAGCAGTAGTTTATCAAATTCAAGCTGCAGCTGGTCATATTGCCCCAGAGAGCACCAGAAATACAAGGCAGAGCAAACGTATGCAGTATTTGGGAGCTTGTGGATATTTGCCCACTGCTGTACGGTGCCATCATTCAGGCAAGCAAAACCCAGGCACCAAACACTGTCTGCACCAACCCCTTGAAGTTATGGGGCTGAGGACATTCATCTTGTTGCTGAATAAGCTGCTTTCCAGCAACCACCACCAGCCCACAGGTGCACATACACCTCTGCAAGAGCAATTTATAAAGCACAAACTGCAGCCAAAGAGGCATCATCCTGCCCCATCACACACAGCCGCCCAGAGAGCAGAACCACAGCTCTGTGGAGAAGACTGCCTGGGCGGAAGGAGCTGTCATTCCAATTGAATAGATCCAACTGCTCACCAGATTTTGTCCACATAAACAAAAGTTATGTTTCACCTCTAGCTGAAAAAAACCGAAACGCATTATTTAAATGAACCTTCCCTATCAGTTGTTAAGAACTTTCACACCTAAATTTATCCTGTACTGAAATTATGCCCTTGTGTTTCTCCTTGTGCTGCACACAACAGAAAAAAGACCAAGGATTAGTCTTGCTCCAAAATGCAGTCATCAGCATAACTCCCAGTCTACGGTGGAAATCTCTGTTATCGGTCTCAGGATAAAGCAAGCAGACTTGTCAGATGTCCAGTCCTGGCATTAAATACCCATCCTCGGTCATCACTCAGAGACATCACATCTTTTGGGGCAGACTTTTTATAGAAGGAAGCATTATGATTAATTGCTATATAACAATTTTGCAAATGGTATCTCCTTGTGCAGATGAGATTGTTAAGAGTTATCTGTTTATTTAGAATTTATTAATAATCCCATAACATACAGTAACATGACTGGCTATTTTGCACTGTATTAGTTATTAAATTTATTAGAATGAATCCATGAACAACAAATTTTAAATTCAAATTTTATACAGTAAATGACATTTGCATTGAAATAAAAGCTTGAAAAAATATTTTAAACAAAACTTAGTTTTGGAAAGAATTAAACCAGAAAAGAAAGAATTAAAATTAAAAATATAACACTGCTTTGATATCATTAGAAGGGAAGATTGTTTATTTTAACCATTTTATTTAATGCAACAGACATTTTCAATTAGATTCCTAGATGATTATTGGCAATCATTGTTTCCTTGTACAAAATAATCTCTTCATCCCGCACCCCAAAACTGAATTAAAAAAACAACTTTTGTGGAATTTTAAATAAAACAAAATGTCCTGTTCCTAACCATTTGTACTGAAAATACTCCTTGTCAAACCTGACATGCGGGAAGCCTCCTGTGCCTAAGTCTGCTGCGGTTTGTCAGAAATCTGTAATGTATCTCCCAGGCATCTTACTGAGACATACCTAAAATCACAACAGTGGCAATGAAGACAATAAGATCTACCATCAATAGATTTTATTTTTTGGCTGCTTACCTCATTTTAATTGACATATAAGAATTTAAAAAGATCTAACGTGGCAAACTTGTCTTGAGGTCCAATACCGTTAGTCTAGCCAGGCAGCTTGTCATTTCTCCAGGACCTTGAGTTTGATTAGACTTTTTAGCTGAAAGAGAGCTGACGTCTCTTTTGAGAGGTATCCTCCACATCCGTAGGCTCAGGAAAGCTGTAACTGATTAGAGACTGTACAGAATAGCAGCAACAATGATAGACACCCATAATGAAAATGGTTGTGAGCATACATACATAAACAGAGATTTTTACAATCCAAGAAGCCAACAAAAGAACACCAGAGAAATATATTTAAAAGGGCAGCATAGAGGCAGGTGATATACATTTAGTTGTTTTAAATGATGCGATGACCAAAATCAGCAGCATATGCAAATGCGGTTAAAAAAATATTTTTTCCAAATAGCAGACAAAAGAGAAAGGGATACTGGCCCCTTCCTTCTCCTGATTACCCAAAACTCTGTTCTTTTTAGGAGCGAGGAAGGAATTTCCAAACTGAAAAGACAGCCTTGTTCAACTCTGGACCTCAGTTTAGACTGCAGACCAAACTAAACAGCAAAGAAAGAATGTTTTTAAGTTTTCTTCTCAGCTTCAGTGAAGGGGTGGAAAGAAGAGTCAGAAAAGAGAAACGTGGTGGTGACGGGAGCTGAGCCAGCCTTTGCTTTTTGGAGCCTTTATCAGTCTCCCAGCAGCTAACCCCAGAGCTGCTTGCGCTCTGACAGGGAAACTGGTAACCCCTGCGGGTCATCTGCTCCAGTCTTGCCCTCTCCCAGAGGACATCTTCGTCTCTGGAAGACTGGTGGCCGGAGGACAGTGCGAAGTCACAGGGTCACCTTCTCTGGATGGTGGCCCAGAGGCTGTGAAGCTCTTCTGGGGATGGTGGAAGTAACCATTAACAAAGAGACCTTAAAAAGTACTGATGGAAGAGAAGATTCAGAATTATTACGGTGCTTCAGCCTGTTAACAGCTCTGCAGTTAACTGGTGTATCAGTACAGCCTGAGAGAAAGCCTATCTTCTTAGCAGTGTTTTTCAGTATTTTTGGACAGGTGAGCCTTGACTGAGAACTCAGAAAAATTTGGCTGCCTTCTGCCAACTTCCACATGTACGGGTACAAATGACCCTCTTGTAAGTCACAGCTCTGAGCTAAAATACTGCACATGAGGCTAGTGGAAAAAGGAGAAGAGAGGCCAAACAATTAAGGACTACACAGCCTACCTGCCCTGTTGAAAAAGTAAAGAGGAAGGAAGGCTCCACCAAAAGCTGCCTTCAAGAGCTCAAGTGCCCCTACCCAGCGAGTGGAAGTTGCTGTAGTGCGTGGTACCAGCACAACGCCCAGTGCACATCCTGTGGAAACAAGAGGCTTGCTCTGCTAGCGGAGACCGAGCTCTAGATGTCCTAACAACAGACACGGGTTTCTTAGGCTGGTTTAAAGGGAGGACTGCTCTTTCCCTGAGATGTTCAGCAAGCTGGTACATCTGCTTGACTCCTTTCATCAGAGCGATGATAGGAAACCACTGAGTCTCAGCCTTTGCGAGGTGGTGTCATGTCATAGCATGAGTAGGCCTTCACGTTCCTCCAAAAAAAAGTTCTTTGCATGCTTTTATTTGGGTCTTTTAGTTTTAAAGAGACGTTCAAGTAGCAGCAGGATCAGCACTGTTTGTGGCAGCAGGAACAAAAATGGTTGTTGGCATTCTTGTCTCAAGATCTTGTTACCATGCAAGTTCTCTGATGTTGAACGAGAGCTGAACTCTTATTTCAGCCTTTCTTCTTGGAAGAGATAATTAACTAGGTCTTTTTCTTCAACGCTTCTGCTCATTAAAAAAAAAAAAAAAAAAAAAGTAGATTCTTCTTATCTGCAAGACCCCATTAAACCTTGATCTTCTGTCAAACCTGTTCAAATTGGCCAGTAATTGACAAAAAAATATTAGAGAGAGATAAGCAGGCAGGGCACAGAATTAACGTAGACGAAATCTACTTCCACTGCTTTTCTGCTACTTTTCCTGTAGATACATGGGAGGCTTTGCAGCCAGAAACACCACCTCCAAGCAATGGGATTCTGTGAAGAGACAGGGACCCTTTCCCTTTGTTGACTCAACAAAACGCTTCCTACAGCAAGAGAGGGCCTCTCCCCGTATGACCTTGCAGCCGCTTTCAGCTCTTCCCTCCCTCCAATTTGCTCCAGCACAACAAGGCACTCCAAAAATAACGTTTATTTTTCAAAACTGGAAAATGGCACCAAACCACCCCAAAGGAGAGAATGACAACGGAATGAGTTCAGCGCGGGCTCCCGAACTGACCCTCCCTGCCAGGGACAAGAAGCTGGAACTTCACGGAGAGAGACTGAATGGAACCTGATCGAGGGAACGCGCCAGGAACCGCGGCCACCGGTGGCCAAGTCCTGTCGAAAGGATAACTCACCCGCTTGTCAGTCCTCTGCTAGAGGCAGCGCGAGGGCTGTGTCACGGCTCTGCAGCTACAAACGCCTCTGCTCGGCAAGCCTGCGCACACAATTGTCTGGAGCACGCACGTTAAATGAGGAGAAGTTTAGGGATCAGAAATATTTCCAAGTGATGGCTTTAATGTTGGGGATCAGCAGAGCTGGAACATCTGATTTCAATTCTAAACTCTTTTTGATTAGTGGGTGTTTATGTAGTACCCCAAACACACTCCCAGCTTCTGTTCAAAAGGGTATTCTTCAGTAACGATAGAGCCGTTATGTATGAACTGCTAAACAGAGGCCGCACCACCACTGCTGAATAGACTAAAAATTGGACCAAGAAGAGGAGAAATAAACTAAATCATTCTCTTTTAATAGACAGGGCCAAATTTGCCACTACCTTACATCTTGTATAACCATTTAGATCATGTCTATGTAGAGTAACTTTTACAAAAGTGAAGTTATAAATGCATAATAAATCCATCTACAAAAATTCCTTGCCTCTGAAGAACAGAAAGTAATTTTAATTTGTAAAGTAATAAAGACTGAATGCCAAATTGTAATGCTAAAATTGAAGTCAGAAGTTACATGAAGACAGATTTTCAGAAGCAGTTATTTTTTGATGTAATATTTGAAAGTGATCGATTCAAATTCTGCTTTTGAAAAATTTTCTGAGCTTTGATCTTGCTCCAAGTTTAGCCCCGAACAATTCTTAGATGGCTGACATTAAGAGTCTCAAAACAAAGTGATTTATAATGGAAACAGAGAAAATAAATCGCTATTTCAGAACTACCTAAAACACCACAGATTAGATCCAGAAGGTCAGACAAAAGTTGTCATCGAATATTTGAGCTCTCGCTGTTGCAGCTGAGGACCACAACACAGAGAAGAGCAAATTGAATTAATGAACTCAACCAGATACACAACGATTCATACTTGCCTAGGTATGACTGGGTTTTTGGAGAGACTCTTAAAGATTATAATCTACAAAGATCATAATGTGGCCACAGTCAGTAGCTTGCAGCAAATTAAGAAGTGAGGCTTTCCCTGGCTGGAGCTAGCAGATACATTCACCAAGGCCCTGCTGAAGAGTATTTGGCCATATTTGACCACCAAAACGAGAAGAACCATTAACATCCTGAATTAATGGGCTTAGTGGTTTTCAAATGAGGTATTTTCATGACGGACATGGTACAGATTCAGCAAAGTTTTCCCTTTAACAACTACATCTTCAATTTCAAAGATTTGATTAGGCTTAATACCATTAGGGAACCATTACTGATTTTATGCTGTTGTTACTGCTTTAACTATCAGTTTCTGAACCAAAAATTGCAGACAGTTGGCTTGACCAAGAGTCAAGGTTTAGGAATGCAAGAGCAAATCCAAGGTACAGATGAGCTTCAGATGTGGACAGGCTTCATAGGGTTTAATAGGCTCTCCAGAGTTTGTCAGGTCACAGAGTCGTGTGTGCCTGTGTGCACACGCGTGTGCACACATCTGTTTCTTTGTTTTGTTTTTTTTTTAAACACTGCTGGACTCAGCCAGAGCAAATCAGAACACATATGGACAGTTACTGCATACAACAATTAAAAATAAAAACTCACAACAAACTTTTCTGTTTTACTGTATATCATTTAGAAAAAAAAAAGAAAATGATCTTCACAATAAGCAATCCTTGATCACCACCACGTGTTTCTAAAACAGCCAGATGTTCACAGTTTAAGAAGCCAAGTAATACTACTACTTTTTGTAAATGTTAATGGTGGAAGAACAATAATAATGGTTTTAGTCAATCATCATTATAACTTGAAAGTACAAATATAAATTAAATAAGACTCAGAAAAACTTGTACAATAAAATCTGCTATAAACAAAGCTAATTAAAAAGAACTGCTCTCAACCTGTGTTGTGGGCTTCATCTTGCTTTAAAATTAAAAGCAGTATTTATTTTTCTGAAGCATCCAAATGAATGTTCATATCCAGATGTCCTTACAAAGAAACACAATCTTCATTCTTTCCTCATTTTTTAATCTGTTTATATTGTATTTTACTTCTGGTTGTCTTTTTCTTCCTTGGCAATTCTCTTTGTCACACCACTGAAATACTTCTCACGAAAAGAATTGTGTCCCCTGTACGGCATGTATTGATCATCCAACAAGTAAGAATTCTGATCTTGATCCTGCATGGCATCAAAATGCAAGTGTTAGTTTTTATGGCAGTCTGTTCAGCGTGCATTGCCATTGTTTTTCCTTCAGACTTTTTCAGATGATTACAAGCAAAAGTAAAGTATTATTTAAAATTTAATGGCAAACATTTAAACCATTCAACAATGCAAAAAATACAACGCTGAAGTTTTCATTCAGATTAACAAGAACACATACATCCTACTGAAAAGTCTTAACATTTAACATTGGCATTGATCAAAAACAAGCTGTAAGCAAACAAAGCAAAAAAAAACATTCAACCCTTGCATGAATGAATGAGAGCAGAGTACTATGCCACACAAACTTTTATAAACAGAAATATAAAGAATAGTTTCCTGAAAAAATACCACCTGGAGAATTCAATCACTCATTTTGTGGAAAGCAGATAGAAATGGAAGGGGAATACGAATGATTAAAGAGAGTTCATACAGAAACTGAAGAGCTATCAGAGGATTTTTTTCTTGTACAGAATGCACGTACTTCTGAAAATTAAAATTGACATAGTAAATCCCTACACATGACATTAGCCAAGAAAACAGTTTAGAAAATTGGCCCATTATATGGGCCACTACATATAAATCTTTAGTTCATCACGTACTGTAGCTTTACACAATCAAGATACTTGTCAAATGATGTTTATCAATACTCTAAAATAAACAATACACCAACTTTTTTCTGAGCGCTAAAAACTGATGGCAACTTTCAAAACAGTTTAACACTTACGGTTGACGGCAGTTTATCACAATGCCAAGATAAAACAGAGATAAACAGCCTCACAAGCACAACTGAAGTGTGCAAATAGAAAATAAAAACAAGCACACAACAGAACTAAACTTCTTTTCTACTAAATGTTTCTTCTTAATGCATCCTCATGGTTTACTGTAAATTTTTTAAGCAATGCTTCAGCATACAAATTGGTTCATTACTTCAGTATGCAGTTCAGGGTTATTCATTCATATTAAAAAAAAACAAACGTTACTCTAGAATGCCTTAGCACAAGTAGCAGCAGTAACATGGAAGTAGATTTAAGTCAGTATTTTCATACATTACCAAATGCTACCAACACTAAATGAACTAAATTCTAGTGGACATTCCCCCCTTCCGCTATTTTTTTTGCAGCCCTTCTGGGCTTTCACCTAGCAGGATCAACACCATGTCTTGCTTTGGGTACCTTAAAATGCATCCTAAGGCTGTAAGACAAAGATTTTTCAACACTTCAAGACATTTGTGTGCGTGTACAAGTGCCCTCTTCTGGACACAATGAGCTACTCTTATGAAGCAGTTCCCATCTGCTATCCTAGCTCAGATACCAGCGGAATGCCACTGGTTTAAATGAACAGAAAAGCCACTCCAGACACTGTACTATTGTCTTCTGGTCACCTGTGAGAGACAGGCATCTCTAAGACCATTCTCAGGGTCATAATCAATGCCTTTTAATGTGTCCATGAAAAAAAAAAATTACTACTGGGAGACAGGAAACAAGGAGGACTTAAGACACTTTCCTCTTACAGTCAGCCTGTAGCCACTTGTCCAGGTCTCCTATACAGTACCACGCTGAGGAAAAGAGCACTTGTTTTTCACCTGAATTTACAGGCCAGTAAACCCTCTTTGACCAAAGCGTGTGATGGATTTTCATACCTCTGGGAAGTGTTTTCATGATGATTTTACTTAATTCAGTTATTTTAAGAAATTATTTTAAGAAATGGATGGGATATTTGACCCTGAAAGGTAACGATATACAGGTCAACAGTATTTTAACATAAAAGTTAATCCCTATAACCTCTAAGAGGTCACACATCTGTACTCCATTCATCTTGATTTCTTAAGTAACAAACTGCTGATTCAGGGTGAAGGGAAGAAGGAAGAAATGAACTAACTCCCTCTACCCCCAGGCTGGTGAGGACAAAGAGAGGATATTTGTAAGAGAAGAAACTTCAAGAGGAGCATCTGCATTCATCAGATGGAAACACCCTTGGTGCTTCACACCACAGCACAATCCGTTTTGTAAATCCAGGCTTCATCAAAAGCTATGCAAATCTTTGCTTGCTAGATGAGAGGAAATCTGCAGTCAGGCACTGGTTTCTTGGAATAGTTTACAAAGAAAGCTCCTGGCCCACATCATAATTCCAGCTTAAGAGCTTCCATTCCCTATCTCCTCCTTACACAGACATGACTGCCCAATAAAGATGTTAATGGTTTTAAAGAAAAAGAATGGATTGGGAATGACTTCTTAAAAAAGGAAAAGAAAATAAGAAACCCTAAATTATCTGCAGATGCCACTCACTGTTGACATTTACTAATCAAAATAGTTTTACAGGGAATATGAGAACTGAACAAAGTAAAAGGAAGTCTTGGATTTCAGAGATTAGTGATTTCTGAATAAATTCTAAGTTAGGGTATTTTCTATCTACATGGGGAGCCAAACAGGTATAATCTGAGCAATAGGGAAAGTCTGCATTCAGCTCCACAAAGATAAAAACACATCAAAATCATCTTCAGAAAAGCATTCTGACTATTTGGATTGGAATTTGCCTAGGCATCGAGCACCATTTCATTTCAGTAAGGAAACCAGACAAACACCCTCACGTGAGCTCTAATTTGAGTAGTATGAACTGGTAGAACATGCACTCTGAATTTCTGGCAGGAATGCTTTGTAGTTAGAGAAGATCTCTTACAGAGCGTGGATGGCACACAGTAATGAACAAAGCATTGGACCAAATCCTGGGAATGGTTTCAGCCATCGATCATACCATTGTCAACTCCCTGGAGTGCATTAACAGTCCAGCCCAGTTAGCATACTTGTTTCTCCGTTCACCTGCCCCTTCTCCACTCGCCCCTTTTGTGTTAAAGTTTAAATTTGGGGAACGGAGTTGAACAACTGTGTTTTAACACATGTAGCCCCTTTCCTCCTCTTAACATGATACACTGGAAGAATCAGGAGTACTACTTGTGATACGACGCTGCATCTAGGGATGACTAGCTTTTGCCACATTTGTTTTGGAAAAAAAAAAAGTATGCATAGTTTTCAAGGCATAAAGTTTGTAATTGGTTATTTGGCACAACATACTGAGACCTCCCAAGAAAGCATTTCCTTAGGCCACGTGCCAAGACTGATCAGCAATGATCAGCCTACTTGGCAGTAAGCCAGCTCCATCCCCAGCCTACTGGTCCTACCACCAAGACAAAGCCTTCCTCCTTTATTTGTAGAACCGAAGATGTTGATTAGCCACTGGTCATTCTTTTTAAATCATCCTTGGTTCTCACTTTGAATTATTCAAGTTCTCAAAACAGCAGACTAATTGCAAACAGCAGTTATCACATAAAACTTCTGCTCTGAAATGTTTTACGATGACTTCTGTGACAACTGAAAAATCAACAAAGCTCTTGCAAAGAAGATGTTACCAAACTGCTTTTGCTGATTTGTGTTTTCAACTTAACACTGAATTGTTCTAAAGACAACACTAAAAAAATAAAGGTATCGTGTCCCTGATAAATAACGAGAGGTGGAAGAAAGAGGACGGAGCTTGAAGATAACAAGAAAGCTTTGTCTTTAAGTTTTTGCAGATACTATGTGCAAGTTTACAGATTTTTATGAATCTGGCACACCTTGTTTCAGCCTTCAGGCAATAACCCACATTCATTTTTTGTTTAAAAGATCTTCCTAGCCTTATCACAGCTTCCTACCGCTCTACATCTGGTGCTGAACAGTAGCTACAAAAACCACTTGTACTAATGTTATACAGCTATAAACAGCACCGAGCAGTTCCCAAATCACAGATGCAGTGTCACATCCAGGAACAGACACGGCTAAATTCAGTAGGAAAAGTTCTATGCTAGTAAAGACTCTGGAGTGACCCCATGACATGGAAATGCTGGACACATCCAGTGTTGTGGATTTGCATGCCCAACGCTCCAGGGCCTTTTCATGGGCAGTCATACAGACTTCATTTTTCAGTCAAATTTTGTGTTTCATCTCTCCCTGTAATTTCTAGGTGTCTCTCTTAACCCTTGTCAACTACAGATCTCTCCTTTTTTATGTGTGTATATATATATATATATATATATTTATTTATTTATTTATAATTTTATTTTTTTTAAGTACTAATGAGAAACATTAAAACTAGGTAGCATTTACTAGCCAAATAGATGCGGTCTATTTCTTTAAGACAGACAGCCAAGGAATGAAACAAACACAAGCAATTCTACAATGGCTGAAACAAACATTATGGGGAAATCCACAGTCTCTGAAGACAAAAAATTAGACACACTGTAGTAAAGAAAGGTAACACAAAGTCACCCTACAGTTAAACACCGTTAACAAGTCCATCCTTTCTGAGACAGTTGGTTGATCACCAGATATGGACTCCCAAGAACGCTTGTGATAATAACGCTTGTTAAGTTGTAAGTTGTTATACTCCAATTTTCCTGCTGATTAACTATTTACCAGTTATTTGACATTTAATTTTTTTTTTTTTAAAAAGTAACAATTCAAATATAGATAATAGAGATGAAGATCTTTCAGTCTTATATGCATATATTTTTAAAGGCTTTTGAAAAATAAGCCAGGACAGTGGAAGATATATTTTCACTTGACTCAGCGTGGAAGAATTAGTTCAAACACCCTCTGACCTAAAGCAGAAGACTGGACTCCTAGAAGATTACAGGCAACAGACATTACAACACAAATCTACTCAGCCAACACAACAGCTCCTCATTCTTCCACTACCACTGTATTTCAGTTCCTATATATGAATGGTTTAGTCTCTGGAGATTGGAACTTGTGTTTTTACTGCTCCGAAAAACCTCTCTCCATAGTTCAATGAGGCTAGACTCACACAGTCCTGCCCACTTTAATATAAATTAGAAAGCTTTATTTCAGGTTTAGAAAGATATTTAGGAGATCCATGTCCATTTAATACCAGCAGAAAGGCCACTGATACCTATACAAGAAGTAACACATCAGGCTAGTGAGTTCTTACCTCATACCATTTCCATTTTGCTCCTCTCCCATTCCACTCGTTCTTTGTTTCTCTAGCTCTTCAGAGTTTTAGAATAGAAGTCACCATCTGCCTACTGCTAGCTGCCGTCTACAACAACTGCCTTCATGTACTTTATTATCATCATTGCTATAATTTAAGAATGGAGTGTGAGGGGGAGTTACTAATGATCACCACTGGTGTCCAAAAGTGTTAAAAGAAAAAGCAACTGTTCTGCTCATCTTGTGTACACGTGGAAAAATCTATTCATACCAACACTGTGTTCAGTAAGAAATATTTTCCAGTCAGCATGATTGCATTATAAACTTCAAGAGAACACACTGGATGCTTACAAGTCACTCAGCTATATACCAACTTTATATTACCTACTTTTGTGATGTTTTTAATCTAATATTTATGATCTTCATGCTTATGATTAATTATAGATCAATATTTCAACTAGACTTGTATTCACTTTTTACACGCACTTTGGATTCCTTTATATCACAAGCACTATCAAGTTACACCACCGATCTCACCTTCTGTAACTGATCAAATTTGTCTTCGGTTAAGAAGTTAGTGTTAATAAGGGAACTGAATTTGCTTTGAAATTTGCAATTCACTATTGGTGGCAAACACTGGGAAAACTGAAGGACTGCATAATGGCATTACATAATTTGTAAAATTTCTTAGTCACTTGTGAGTACTCCACTAAGCTGAACTAAAAGAAACATGTAAGTTCTCGTTACAAACCAGTTTATTAAAGAAAATGGGAACTGTCTGAGATGTAAATGTCTGTATATTCAGAATAACCCACTCTTTCATAGGAAAAACTGCCAAAGCTCCAAATACTGAATTTTATGATCATATCTTGTGAGTCATAAGCATCCAACTCAAAAGGATTTTTGAGACGTTAAGACAGGAAAAAATATGCCCTAGAGAACCAAGAGAATATGAAGCATGTCAGGTAAGGGAAGCTGCGGTGGGAAGATCTTCAAGTAGTTAGATGCCAAACAACAGGACCCCAAACCAAGCAGGCAGTAGTTAAGGTGTCAATCTGTGTACTGTTATTTGTACAAGTTTTGTGTTATTAGAAACGATACACAGTGATTAGCATCTTTAAGTTATCTAAAAAGACATCTGGAGTCCACAGCAGAAGCACCTGCACAGTTTTATCTAGGCAGTAAGCCTGCCAAGTAGCATCAGGTGCTCAAAGCTAAGTGCTTCCAGACGCAAACCTGTCAAAGCACGTCCTGAAGAATACGTGATGCACAAAACAAGAATAACAAATGATGAAAGTTTATTCGCAGAAGGGTGAACATATTTTTAAAATTAGGACATCCTATCCTACAGCACTGGCAGCCGCATACCAGCTGGCGTATAAAAAAATCCCTGCAGAAAACCTCCATGGACACCCTGAGACATGCATGCCAAAAAGTGTCAAAATTTACCCTTGTGGTTTGCTACTGACAAAGTTGGCAGCTCTGGCTCTGAACTCCACATACAGTGTTTTACAAAAAGTCAGGTGTTGCTTGACAATTTCAGTCATCATTAGCATTATGAACGCAGTGCTGAAATCCTGCTTTGTTATTTCTGCAAGCACCATGCAGACACAGCAGTCTGACAGCGTCTCTTGTCATTTTAAATAGCTCTTCCAACTGAAAAGGAATATACGTAAGACATTTGCTCACCTCTTGCTTGTGTTTTCATTAAGATTTTGCTTCACACTGGTTTAGCATCTTTTTAAACAGTCTTAGCAGGTAAGAGAGGCAGCAAGAGCAGAAAGCAGACCTAAATGCAGTATTTGCCACTCTCAGGGACTCCGGAAAAGAGCTTAGCACGTCCCCTCTCAAGGATAAATTTAAACAAAAAAATCCTTGCTTCATTGTAATTATGTCACAGATTCAATATTATTTCCAAAAGCTGTATTGTTTAGTCCCTCGTGGATTTAAAGATCACTCTAAAAATGAAGTAACATTTGAATATGGTTTACCAGTACTGGCAGATCCACAAAGTATCTGGCATTTAGTACTTACTTGGGCACCAAATCACACTTTGGAATCAATGGGAATTTAGGCATCTAAACTTCTCTATAGATCTGATTCACAGAGTTCAGTTTTCCAAGAAAAGAGTATGCAATTTCCATAAGCAAGCATAGTTTCATGCTATTAAGGGGCTTGCTCAGGACGAAAAGTTTATCAGAAGCTGAGGAGAAAAAGGAAAACAACAAAACCAGTAGAGTCCCTTAAATCACTACTCAATTTACTCTGAAGAAATGTGTGACAATTTTACAAAAGCTGTCATAAAAAACTCAAGTATGAGAGAAACAAAGATCAAATACTGAATAGCACAAACGTTTCATGAATGCAACAGCTACCACTTTACACAATATAATCAAGAATTCAAGCTTACCTTGTATTCTTTCACCTTTTCCATGGTTATCAGGCGCCTTGACGTGTGGCTGGAAAGCATCTGCTCGCAGTTGCTAATAAGTTTCAGGCATGGGTGGCGGGGAATGATCTCTTCTGTATATCTGGAAGAAAAACATTCAGAGAGGTGTAAGCTCATGAACTGCAACACTTGCATCTGAAACAAAATTCACACAGATTTTTCACAAAATGGCTTACACTAGAAAGTTGCTGTGCATTTTAAATTAAGTTACCAGAAGCTCAGGTATTGGTGCTCAGAGTTCTTCCAATCATACATTCCAATCACCTTGTGACATTAAATGTGTAGAAGAAATGGAAATGTTACTGTAAAGAGGCCCCCACCCATATTTTATACAAGTATTTACGTTACGTTAACGTATGCATGCCTGTATCATTTCGAGGGGAAAACATCTCGCCCAATCAGAAATAACAACCCATCCAATCGGGAGCTGTGATTAAAACAAAAACAAACAGGATTCCACAGTCAACATAAATAAAGATGCAGCAACAAGAGACTTAACTCCACCTCCCTAAAAGGAGACCATTACACTTGAATTCCAAATGATACTAAACCAGCTCCTACAGCAATGACATTCCTGGAGTTCAGAAGATGTTGCTGCAAATATATCACATTGTAATTGTCTTGTCAAATGATGGAAGACTTTTTCTAAATGGAGAAAAATCAATTAGCTTTTACCATCAGATGGTAGCAACATGGCTTGCAATTAAGCCTCGTCTATAGAGCCAAGCAGTTACAGTGTTTTAAATGACTTCCATCTCATACTATTTCCCTGTGGAAAAAGGGAATTTCCCTCCTTCTATTTCTCCAAATGCTGAAAAGAGGAATCTAAAATTTAAGAGCTTTGCATGAGACTGGATTATTAACCTAGCTTAATAATATAAAATGAGATGTGACATGATTCCGATATACTGGAGTGTAAGTCAGCCATGTAGTCCTCATTTTTGTAATAAGCTCTCCTATAATAGTTACTGTAACATAATACAGAAAATGGTATATGGGGTATTGTCAGTGACTAGGATTTCATATAAAATGCTTGCTCACATGATTCCCCTGTGGTTGGGGGTCAACAGAAGTAAGACATTAAAAAATCAGAACTAAATTTTGGAACCAGTCACTGGAACTTAAAAGATACAACAGAGGCGCTTGGTATTTTTCTTGTAAAGAAGTGGATTTTCTGCACTTTAACAAGTAGATGTGTTGTTACAGGTGAAAGAGAAGTCAAATCCAACATAACTGAAAATGGATTGTCCTGTATGTATGGCATAGGCTTGCGCATGACAGCGGGCAAGTCACAAATTGGCAGACCTGCAAGGCTATTTAGACACACAAACCAGAGATGCATTGAAAAGACCATGCCAAAGAACCAAAAAAGCAGTACAAAAATAAAATTCCACTTATCTAGCTCTACTGGCAAGACAGGGCCGTGATATGAACTTCTCTGGACCATAGTTTTAAGTTTGCTAACAGTAGCTGGTGGAAAACGAAGAACTCATTGGACAACCATGCTAACCCAGGATTTGGTAGAATAAGTTCCATGCAAGCTCTAGTATTACAATTATTTAACAGTAATTTCAGATGCTCAGTTGCTGACAAAGTATTTGTAGAAAAGAAGAAAAAAAAGTCATTCTTCACAAAATCCTGCCACAAACTTTTCTCTTAAGAGAATAAAAACGTTAGTTCTGAAGCTTTAGCAGCCTTGCAAATTCACAAAGCACAAGTCGATAAAAGGATCCCTCGAGGAGCTGAGGGAAATCTTGACATTTCTTAATTTAAAGACAATAGTGAGCTGTTAAATTAATACAACAATCCAAATACGGACTTGTACATAAATAAAAAACTAAAAGTACTGCATCTCTGCATCGTTCCAAAATTTCCAGACAACCAAACAAGCTTTCAGTCCCTTCTTGTGTCCAAAATCAAGGCATAACTTCTGCTAGGTCAAGTCAGAACATGCTTTTGACAAGGGAGAATCAAATGAATTCTCAATTGTTTTTTCTACTATACAAAACTTTTGATGCACCCACTACCACCAAACTGCCTGTCACTCTTACAAAGGTAGGTACTCCGCCACAGTATCGTAAAAGTTTCTCTTCATAACCATAATAAAGCCTGGCTGCAAAGGAATTAAAAGAATTCAGACAATAATGATTTCAATGTCAGATTGAAAGAGTAAACTTTGGAGTGAGATGCTATCTTGCAGAGTGAGAGATCATTATCGGCTTGTTAAAAAACCTTGTCTGTTAGCATTAATGCATATATATCTTTCTGCACTCCCAGGTGAAACTCAGAACATTATCAAAAGAGTAATACAGTAGCAGTGCTTTTAACAGAAACCCATTTTAATTTAGATCTGTTTTTAATTTAAGGTAATACACCAGGATCTCAAATACCACATGAACCTGATGGCAGGTGTTGCCTAAGCGTATTTGAGAGCACAATAAATTAGTAGCTAGTGGCTTATCTTTCCTCTACACTCTTGTTTTAACAGCTTCTCATGTTCATCTTTACAACTGAAATTACGATAAAATGATGATACTGCGCTGATACAGTGACTTCCATATTACAAACTTCATTGCATAAAGTCAATTCATACTTATATGTACAAATGTACTGTTTAAGAGGCAATTCAACTAGAGTTTGAGAGAGCTGATGTCCCAAAACAGCAGCTAAAGTAGAACGAGAATGGGTAGCTCATAGTTATCTAAAGATAAACGCTGTATTCTGCTGTACAGAGGATGCATGCTCTTACCAATGTTCAAAGACTAGACAAAAAGCTCTGTTATCTAGACAAACAGAAGAAACACAATAATTCCAGAGTTCATTGACATGGAAATCTAAGACCGTGTGTACTTGTGAATCCTATCAGGGTTAAAAGTATGTGTAGAAAGACATTCTGAACAATGTGTGTAACACTGTTAATGGCACTCTCTGCTTTGCCTGTGAACAGTATTATATAAAAAAGCCTAAAATATCAATTATAGCATTAAAAAACAAACAAACAAACACCACAAGCTATTAAGCACACTCTTCTGTTACTGAAGAGCACACAGAAATTTGATGTAATAGAATCGGCTTCTTTCATTTTCCAAATTTTCAAAACAGCATGTGATAATTATACAGAAGACTGTCACAAGGCTTTTTTGCATGGTGAAGTTAGGGACAACACCCACTTCGTTTATCAGTATAGCTTGGCCATACGTAGGAACATAAAGACAGTGTAGAAGCTACATTCAGTACACACCTACATCTGGGAGATACTCAGAGACAGTTACTGTACATCATCTCCCCACTTTACTATAAAATGTTTTTCAGGAAAAACAATAACAGCAAGAAAAACCCCAAAACTTATCTAAAAGATGCTAAACTCAGGTACGCAAACAGATGTCTCTTCTCTTAAACTCAATCCAAAGCTGCAGTCCTGAGCAGACAGCATCCTGCAGTCTCTGCTGGCCTCTCTCGTCCTTAACAGGGCTGCTTCCCTGTACTGCAAGAAGTGTACTTCTTGCCTCTCACTGCCATCTCTCGGTCACTTGACTTTCGATTACTCAGAAGAAAGCTAAAATTAGTGGTGCCAAACCCCAAACAGCCAAGAATGTTCTCTTACAGGACCTGGTCATGCACACCTACTAACTACTCTAATACAAACACGTATTAGTAAGAGCCTTTCTACAACTACCTTAGGAATCTATCTGCACCTTAAAAGCCTAATTTTCTAAGCTTAAATCTCAAGCCATTGGACATGCATTTAAAATGAGATGTGACGGCTTTTTCTTTTTGGTAAACAGGAATTATCTCCATTCAAAGACCTTATTTCAAAATCCCCTTCCCCTCATACAAAGTTCTAACAATACGATGCCTGAGCATTACTTTTCAGTGCTAGCACTATGGAAGTTCCAGCTGTATTATGCCCAAATAATCACAGTTAGAATTTAGCATCCATTCTGACATGCTACATACCAGAAATCAAGGATACATACTCAGGCCTGTATATCGGCAGCCAGTAAACTAATCTTCCTCCCATCACCAGATATTCTGCTGCAAACTTCAATAGGTCAAAAAAGATATCGCTCAGATGATAGTTCGATGAAATGAAGATGTGATTTTCTGTGCTAAACAAAAAAATCACAAGTGTAAACATAAAAGCACATGTAAAGCCTGCATTTTTTAATTATAAAAGAGTAGCACTACCTGAGATTTGCAAAACGACCTGGGTAAATTGAAATGTGCAACTTCTACTTTGAGGAATAAGACTTCCCAAACTCCCCTACTGGCTATTTACTCTCATTTTTAGTACTTCTGAAAATCACTGAAACACAAGCACGTTGGAAATAGTTATTTTGCATAGCACCTTCCCTAAGGGCAATTTAGAGTAAAAGAAGACAAGAAAGGCTGTGTAAGCGGAGAAGCCATGTGTTATCTGTGAAGAGAAAGGAGCAGTGGAAAACCAAGAGGGAAGGTTAAGCTGAAATAGAGGTACTCCATTTTAAACTGATTCTGCAACTTGCAGGGCTTGAAGAGAACATTGAGAATAGGAAACAAGGTATTGCTGGTTCACAGAGGTGAGATGCAGGATTTGAAATCCGGACGCATGCAAGTTATAAGGAGGTAAAACAAAACCAAAATGGATTTCAGGAAGTGACACATTGGTTTTGCAAACAGAACAAAAGGGGCCTTTCTTCTTTAATTATTAACATTTTTTAAAGGTCTGACAGTCAACAAAGAAAAAATAAAGATTCTAAAACTGTGACTGGCTTCCCATTAAGACATTTATATTGTACGTCAGACAGAGTAGCTTACTTACCTTCTTTCAGCTGACTTAACTGATTCCTTCTGTGAACCTGTTCTGCGAGTAGCTTCTCTGATACCATATGGTGCTATACAAAGCGAAAGCATAGTGCAGAGATGAGAAGTTCAGTCTTTGCCCAAATAACATTATACAATTATGCTATACATATAAAACAGTGCATAATCTATGGCTTATACAACGTTTAGGAAAAAAAAAATTACAAAGAAAGTCGGTAAGGGTAAGATCCAAAGAATTGCTTAAAAACTGTTTCAAAGAAAGCCTTTCAGCTGTAAGAGGCTTCTAGCATACTAGATGTTATCTACAATACAGAAAATGCTTTTCTGTTTTGTTAAGTTTTATTCATTAAAAATAATCCTTACATTTTCAACATGTGACAAATAATCCCATCCTCTTGTTCGACATAAGCAAACACCTCTGCTATAGCACTTGGCTGATCTTTTTCAAAACTACTTTGTATAATTGGAATTTCTTGCCAGCACATTCTGCAAATGGTAATTCTCATACAGATAAGAGCAGCCAGAGGTGGCTTTTCTTACATGTTTCTGCAAATTTCTGATAGCATAACATGCTTATTTCACATTCAACACATTTGTTTTTGTAAGACTCATTTCAGTATTTCAGCATGGAAGCACTAATGTCACCATGTTGTAAATACAGAAGTTTCAACACAATTTCCAAATTCAGTTCTAAGTAACGTTAATATTCTGCATTGTCTTATTTTCAAACAGGCCAAATACAAATCAACGAGCAACCCACAGAGAAAAGTCACCCTCCCTATTCCTAACTAATATGAATGTATCATAGTATGACCCAGTACTAGACATCAGAAATTACTCTATCAAAGTCTTCTATTTATTCCCTTAGCCTCTACTCCTCTCAGGCAAGACAAATGGTGTTAAGCACACAGGTTTCTAGAAGAGCAGAGGATCCTTTCAAACTCCTAGTGCTTCCAGATGTTAAGTGTATCGTAAATGCATTAAACTCTCTCTTTGGAAGCACTCCAATAAGTACTTAAGATAAGTCTTCAGAGTCCATCAGACTCTAGTGTGCTGCAGATCAAGTCCTAAAAGCAACACAGACCATTCTGGTAAGAAGGCTCCATGCATCAGTAACGTTATGCCTTTACTGAATGAGACACATTCAAAGGATGATTTTCAGCCATATTGATTTTCACTGTCAGTCATAATATTGTCTCCATGGAAGACAGCATTATCTCCAGCTTTGTTACACATTTATAACTATCCTTAAAATAAATGCAGAGATGTCAAAATGCAGATCCAGTTTCCACAGTGTTGAATTCAAAGGTCATTTTTTGTAATATGGAAGCTACAGATCCTGCAGGAAACTGCAGAACTCATCGAGACATTAAATCAATATACATATAAATATACCTAGGCAATAATATTTTAGTCATTGTAATTAGGCAACAAAAAACATTAACAAACTTACGATCTGTAATGATTGCATCAAACAGCATCCCTTTTCGCCATACTGGTCGTGAAGAATCAGAAACTAGGGCATCAAGGTAATACTTCTCTAAACCGTACTGTCGGAGATTAGCTCTGATATTTTCATCTGGTCCTCTCCATTTCTGGTTCTTTCTGCTTGCCTTGCCTGAGAGAGAAAGGAAAAAAAAAAGAATCCTCAACAACAAAACTTTTCATATACATGTCACACAAAACAAGAGTTTATCTCCTGCCTTACTCTACTCACCAACACAAGTATTTGTGATAAAATAAACTTTGTAACTAAGAAGACATAATGAAAACAGATGAAAAATAGTTCCACTGTACCATCTGTATAGGGTGTCACAGAACACATTTTTTAAAATGTTAGTTTATTAAATATCATCTTTGGAGAAGCACTATCCATCAGTCATAATCCTATGCAGGAAATCATTCTAATTTGCACAACAGTTTTTCAGAGAAGTAAGAATGGGACTAAGCTTGCTGGGTTTGGTTATGTAAAAAGGTTCCTACTTCACAGAATAAGAAAGCACATAGCTATTGTCATTACTATTTTGAATTTTGTTTTGGTTTTCATTATTCCTTTTCTCAAATATTTAGTGCTTAAAAAGTAACAGAATAGCTCAGCTAAGACACATGTAAATTGATCAATAAAATTACACACAAACAAATTAATCCTGTGAAAATTAACGTTGCTTTAAAATGCACTACATGCTATCATCAGAATTCTTAAATTCCAAAGAGTAAGATCTCAATGGCTTAGAAGTGTGTATCATACCTAATCCATGGATTGTGTTGTAGTCTATATCAGTACCACACACATATGCTCCAAAGTGTGCCGAGGAGATAAGGAGGCCACCTATAAAGTGCACAAAAGGGGAAAGGTGTAAATTGTTGTTATGAATGTCATCCGTGTTAGGATTTTTTCCTCAGGAGCGTCAGGAGTTTACAGAAGTAGAACACTAGACTCAAAGCTAAACCCAAGAAAAAAAATAAAATACAACTATAAAACAGTGAAAATCTCTACACAATTAAAATCAGAGATGTTAATACTAAATTATTATACATGATCTGTTATACATGATCTTCCTATGCCACTCATCTCTGGTGACTTTCTGAGGAGTTTGTTTGTAGTTTTCTGTATTTAAAGCAATTAGACCCTCTGAGCATTACAAGAATCAAAACTGTTAATTCTATTTTATAAGCACTTCTAGCAAACAATCTGAGAAACTACCACCAAAAAAGGCAATATTACAGCACCTATTCTCAAAGTTAGTCTCCTTAACTATGCCAAAAATTAAGCTTGTTTTGTATGTGGGCAGTCAGTCCCTTATTAGGGAGCAATGGTAAAGAACCTCAAAAATATAAATATCCCCACTGTAAATGCCAGTATCAAAAAAGTTTCCTTGTTTATATAGCTCTCAACGAGCAAGAGATGCCTTTTTTTTTTGTGTATGCTGCTATTTTGTCAACACATTTATTAGTTTACTAATCTAGCAATAAAACTAAGTTTGTTTACTATTTTTGTTATTTACTACTGTGATCTGCATTTCTAATTAAAAAAACTGCTAAAAGCATGTGTGGTTTCCCCTTGAAACTGGGCAACTGCAGAATAGCCCCCAGAAAAGAGCACCTCTACTAAGTCTTTAACAACTTCCAAACAAAAAAAAGGATGGATGGCAGAAGATTATCAAAGAATTGTGCTGTTAATCAGAAAGTACACAGCTAACAGAACAGTTTAGAACTGTACTGCAACCAAGAACTTGGCTGTGAACCCCACATTACTGATGCCATATGCTTATGGGTAGAAGCAGTCCCACTAAAACGAAGGGGACAATTGCTGCAAGAAGAGAGCTCACCAGCACTAGGAGCACGCAAGCTGCCTGCATCGATGACACGAATTCTTGCGTTCAGTGGCAGCCTGAAAACGAGCATCTCAGGCAGCTGCATTGCCCCACACCAACCACTCAGCACCAGCAAGTCTACAACACATTCTGCATGTACAGGCTAAAGGTCCTACATGGGGCACTAGAAAATTCCTGCATTGTATGCTAATAAACTACCAAAACTGAAGGTGAGGGAGAAAAAAAAAAATCTGTTTTCTTGTGAAATGGATTGGGGAAAAGCAAGGTTACTCACCCCCATAGGAGTCACCCATTTCCCTTCTCGGCTGTAATCCCTCAGAACAGATGGGCAGTACCTCCAGAGGGTCAAGACAAATTTAGCTATCCCTGACCCCAAGTATGGCATACCACCCAGTCCTATAAAAAAAGTAAGAAGAAAGTACTTTGCCCATCTAAGAATATTTTTAATCACATTAAAAAAAAACGAGATAGGAAAGCATGAACTTATAGCTTTTAAATCTCAGCTGATACTAGTTCAATTTTGTTCACAGAAACTTACATAGACACTCAAATATTCTAACTGGGCCAGCCCTTTGACCTATCCTATATTAAACAGATGTATGTTAAGGGTTAATCAGATAACCATTGCATCCACTGACAGCTATTAACCTAATGACAATGGCACAGAACTTCATGCCTTTCTATTGGATAGTGTCTGTTTTTCCTATCTCTTGAGCATGGATGAGGGTCTGGTCATATCACTTTCCTCCACGATGTCGAAGAATAAAATTGTGTTACTTGCAATTATACAGCATCATGAATTGGAAAAGGGAAACCAGGGACAAACATCTGCCCGAGGTACAAGCAATAGGCTTACTGGGGTAACAAGAACAAATTGTCAAACAGGACAATACAAAATATTCAGACAAAAGACTTGATTTCTTCCTCCAGAAACCTCCGGGGAGGAATTAAGTCTCTTAAATCAGCCTAGTCAAACGCACTTTTCATTCCAATGACAAATTCCACTTGTCCACTATTACACTGATCTGGAAGACTTGTTTGGCTCATGTAGCAAAACCAGTTTGCTTCCAACAAGCAAGCACCATTTTGCAAGGCTGTTCTAACCTGGTAATATTTATTTTTAGAGCATTTAAAAAAAAAAAAAGTGAAGAAATCAATCCAGGTATTCAAGCTGAATCAGTGAAGAAATCTGAACTACAGTTTCTTCAAAGTACTCCTCAAGTACCAAAGGTACATTCCTTCCAAACTCATAAGCTCAAATTCACTGCTTTATTCTCAACTCTAAACTACCTTCCAAAATTCCTGTGATAGCTCATTACTGCACCTGACAACCTTGAAAATCCTATAAGTGACCTCATTAAACTATTGAAATTCCTGGGTCCTATTCACCAAGAGCAGGTACAAAAGAAAAGACACTGTTTAGTTATAAATGCAGTTTTCTGACTGCCTTACCCAGCATCTCTAGTGTCCCTGTGTACCATTAATCTCAAGTCTGTACATTACAGATGTTTACTGCAGTAAAACTAAAATTTTTAATTCAAATCACTGGGCAGTTTGGGGAGAATTCTGTGTATGCTACACTTTTGAACTGAATCGCTTCAGTCTTAACATTCATCATTAATTTCTATAGCTTCACCCATTTCTATGCAATTTTTCTTATTCTATCTTTACCCCTTCATTTTTTTCTTCATTTTCACTCCCAAGAAAATAATTGCTTTCAGAGGACTTTTTGTGATGTAGGCTTAGCAGACAAAGAAACAAAACTACTAACACCAAAGTGAAACAAACTGCTTAGAGATGAACTAAAGGAATTTCCTCACCCTTTCAAAGAGTACTACTCAAACCCAAGAACAAGGAAGAGGAGTAAATGTCGTAAGAAATTATTCTGCATGCAAAAAATCAGGTTGTATATGAATACAAATATTGAAGACAAACACACACAGTTTACTGAAGTCCTGTGTTTCTGAAAATACAATATTCCTGTTGTGTTTTCTGTGTTACAAAGAATCCACATCCTAATAAACATTTGTCCTGCTAGCGATGCTGTAGTGTTGCCTTCGCTCTCCCTAGCATCTTTGTAATAATTTCTGCAGTGAATTCTCTTCACCCTCCTACTAAGGATTTTTAATTGTATGTGGCTCACGTGGTCTTCATGGTCAAACTAGCAAAATCCAGGTCAGCAATGCAGCCTTTGTTTTTCTTTTCAATAAACTACTAAAGGTAGCTTAATGTGATATTCTCTTGTGTGATTAAATGCCACAATCTGACACCATGGATCTTCTTTTTCAACTACAAAAAAGTTGAGTTTCCCTTAGGTAAAAGGTACTTCTATGGCATGCAGACTAATATGTGGAATAAAAGCTCCCCCTCCTGGTTTAACTACGAAAAATCTCAACTGGAGTGAATAAATGTTGTGAACAGCATTGTCCTAAAGGAAAGATGCAACAGCACAAGGAGCCCATCACTGTTGAATGCTATGACCTAACAACTGCTACATTGTGCTACAGGCTCAGAAGTGCCCTCAGCACTTCTCAGAAGAGCCACCTCCAGAGATGCTACTCCACACAACATTCTGAAAGTTGCTGCAGGGAATGTTGGAGCCAAATTTCAGTTCTTAGTCACTTTGGATCCTAAGTGGTCCACAATACACATGAACTGGTGTTTAAACCATGTTACATTAAAAAAAAAAGTTGATTATTTCACACATCTGAGAAGTCCGTTTGCATCTAAAACTGGTCTCCTTCCCCTAAAATCTCTTTCAAGATTCACTTTATGACTCCCATGTTGCTTTTGGTA
Source organism: Cygnus atratus (assembly GCF_013377495.2). Lineage (NCBI taxonomy): Eukaryota > Metazoa > Chordata > Aves > Anseriformes > Anatidae > Cygnus > Cygnus atratus. The sequence goes on along the minus strand of NC_066364.1, from coordinate 56,515,048 downwards.
CAATCTCTAATGTCAGTCGAGCGCCTGAAGCTGCTGCGTCAGGTATGAGGGTGGTGTAACACCACAGTAACACAACCTCCCAGTTTTTCCCTCCAGTAGAAAAGAATATACCTGTTCCAACAAAGGGGTCATATACAATATCGTTGGGTTTCACTCTTCCGTGATTTGCCATAATGAAAGACAGGCAGGCATCCATGCTAGTATTTCCAATAAAGTGTCTCTTTTTTACACTGTAGGACTCAATGAGTTCTCTTTGGCCATCTGCAATCTGTTGAAAGATTTGAAATCACCATCAAGTCTTAGATACAAGAGATAAACAGACTGACAAACTTGCTTAACTGACACTATCCAACAAACAGCAAAGTCGTCATTTCATAATATATCATTTTGCTTTCTGCCTTCTGCAAGTATGACACGCTTCTTTCCGAGCAACAGGTATCTTGATGCAATATCTAGATAAATACTTCAAGATAGAGATCAAAAACATACAAACAATTTGTAGTGAAAATTATTCTACATAAATAAGTATTAGAGCAACTTTGCTATTATTCTAGTATCAGAATAACAATTTCTGGCAATTCAGAGTTAAAAGAACTTCAAAATGTTAACAAATAAAGTACATGTAAACAAGTGCATGCACACAGGTTAAGGTCACACAGAATTTTGATCTTCACCAGCTTTTCTGTCATGCTCAAGATCTAAAGTTCGGAAATTTAAGATAGCATTGACGGATCGGGATTTACTGGAAAAACAGACAAGGCCCAAATGCTAGCATTTTTTCCATCAGACTTCCAAAATACATTGACAATGCCCAAAACAGTCCGGAACTGAACACGTTCAAAAGCTCTTCCAACACAATTCTCTGACTCCGGCCACCATCAGTTTTACTGGGTAAATAAAACACATTTGTCTAAGTTTTCCAGGTTGGTTTACCTGTCTTTGAACATTTCAGGATTCCAGCACAGGTGGGACAACAGCTACACCATTGTGCAGTATTGCCACAACATAGGGTGCTATCAAGTTATCACAGGCATGGAGAGTATTCAGAGTCACTAACAGGCAATGCAGGCCTCTAACTTCCCATGTAGTTATATTTATACAACCTCTGACCACAGCTGTGCATCCTTAGCAGTGATTCTCTTCCCTTCTAACTGCTCTTGACCCAGGACATCGTAGAACACAGTTTTCCATCAGTCAATGGTGTCATTCTGTAAGATGTCCTTTGGGGATCCACTTTTCCTCACAAAAGACCAGATCCGATTTCCTCAAAATATCCTAATTATGCAGCAGGTTTGGAGTGCATAAACCCAACAGACGAGAACATTTGCAGTAAGTACCTCAGATGACAAACTCTAGACAGCTTTTGAAAATGACCCTTACTGTGTGTGAGCAGCGCAGCACAGTCAGTGTCCTCTCACACACACATCCACTTGTGGGCTGGACCCACTGTGGTCCAGAGCCTCAGTCCATGATAACTCACAACTACATGGTAACTACTGAGTCAAAGGCTCAGTCCATACCTTTCTCTTGAGGCGCTCATCAGGACCACCTGAAGCACTTGCAGAATGCTCCAGCAGGGCTGATGCAAGTCAGCATGGTAGCAAACCATCTACTGTTCTGTTAATATTTCTTCACATTTTGAAGCAGGTTGCTGGTGCTTCTAGCTTCACCTGGATTTACAATACCATAGCTGTGTGGAGACATTGGTGCTGTTTACAACCATTTTTTCCACCTGTTTTTGAATTGCTAAATGAAACTGCTTTTTGTTGGTCACGTAAGGATTTTCAAGACTTGTATCACTGTTTTATGCAGTGATATATTCAGTCATGGTTATACTGTATGCTTCCATTAAAGCTCAAGGCAACTTTTACATTTTAAATTGAAGAACACTCTTCTGAATATACACGCTCAAAAACTGAAGCAACTGTACTTACGCACCCATCTACCAAAATACAGATCAAAGGGCTCTTCTGGAACATTATTAGGGTCCATTCCATAATCTTCCAAAATCCAGAAGACGTGTTCTGGATTCTTTAAATTTACTTTTCCGTTGAATGGCAGAAATTCAAGAGCCTATGCAAAAAAGAAAAACAGTCTACACGTTCTAGGTCAAGTTTTTAAAATACATGTCCCCCCAAAAAAAGAAAACCTAACCCTCCCCTAAAATTCTACACAATCACCAGTGACTAAAAATAGAGCGTGGAAAAGCAAAAACAGTAACTTAGAAAAAAATCCTAATTAAAATAGTGATATAATTAGGAGGAGAACACAAGTACAGACAGAAACATAAGGACAGAACAGAAAATTGGCAAACAATCCACAGCTTGCAACTAAAGTCAGCGGACTGGCTGTTCCACATACTCCAACAATTAATGTCTAATATGGAGATAAGAGATTTTCTTAAAACTGGCATCTAACTCTATATGAAACTTATAGTTCTAGGCCATAAGCCTAAATTTCTGCATCTATAAATCAGCACTGTGACAATTGTTTGTCTTTGTATATGCCTTACGTGATCTGCTTAGGAAAAAAACAAACACAAAGGTAGGAATTCACAGGCATGTTACGTCAGACGGAAAGATCTCATTTACAGGTGACGAGACATAAGCTGTAAACTGTTTTAAGATATTCAGGAAACCCCAAATTCAATACATCTTAGAGAATACTGATAGTATTGAATAAGAACAACATAAATAGATAAAAATAAATGTTGATGGTACCTTAAACATCTACTTACATCTATCTTCTTTATTTTCTGTGCTTGGGTCAGTGTTTTATTAAAAGTATGAATACGTATTTTGTATGTAGAGTCAGGCTGTAGATATGGAAGCTGAAAAAATGGCAAAGATTCTCATTAATACAGTTGCAGTGTTAACTACTGTGAAGAAGAAAACAGTTTTAAATTCTTCACATGCATACCATCTTGTCCATTGGGTAGTTCTTCAAAGATGCATAGAGCTCCCCTGCAGACCTGCCATGACCCCACAGTTCAAATATAGACCTGAAAATACCAATATTTTTAGAGTGCAGTAAGATAGAAGTGGCGAAGGGGAAGGGAAGAGGGAAATGCCTTACAGACACTCCTTCTCACCAGTCCTTCTTGGTCAACATGCTTAGGCTTCATGGGGATAAAGGAGGATGTTATTTATGTCTTAGCACACATTTAAGTTTTGTTCTGAACAGGGAAATACTTCTTCTTTTATCCTAAGCTGATGCATCGAAGATGCTTTTTTGTTTGGTCTGTCTTATGTAGCCAGAGATATAATCAGTGGTTCTATCCCATTTGAAGATTTGGCTAAGATGTTTGACATTTTAAGATTTTTTAGCACTATGCTGTTTCTTACACTTTTGTTGTTGTTTCCATATTGCTGGCTTCAGTGAAAGCATTGCCTTGGAAGATGATAGAACTGATGCTACTGCAGTGAAGGCACACCACCACACACCACATCGCAGACCTTCCTTCCAGCATTCAGATATCCCAAGTGCCCTATCCATATCAAAGAGAAAAATCCTACAACAGGAACCCTCGTGGCACTGCATATTGTTAGACATTCCTGTGTGTATTTGTAACACACACCATACACAAAGACAACCTTTAAGGATCAGTGGTGGCATGCAGTACTTTTACAAGGATGGTGGTTGACTCCCTAAGGGAAAAACTTCTCAGCGTTCAAAGGTTTAGCTCACTCACGCAAATGTAAAAGAGAACTACACTTTACTAAGTGACAAGGGTCAGTGGTAGGCCATTTAGTTACGGTATTCCTTTCCTGACAAATATTTAGGGCTACATTTCTAACCTGCATTTACCCTGAAAAAAGAGTAAATTTTAACAGTGTGTAACTTCTTCTTAAAGCATCTGTTTCTATTTACTTTAAGAATGTAAACTATATTTATAGATGGAGCTATGGAAAAGCTAACAACACAGGCTATACTAGGGACAACCATATATTCATCTTTGAGTTTTATTTTGCTGTTGGAGAAGCAATTCAGGCTCACTTCTTACCTTTACACTTAATTATCTAAAAAAAAAAAAAAAAAAGCCCACAACATGCTGCTGAGAGTTTATTTAGATAAGTATATGCTTCAGAGCTTTTAATTTTCATCAGCAGTGCAATTGAGATGCTCTAGCAATCTTATGCTAACGTAACTCCCCCTAAGAGGTAATAGGGCAGAAAAAAATAGTGGGCAAGTCGTGCTTTCTACATAAAATAAGCATACGATAGTTGTATGTATTGTTTGAAAGAGCATGCCATATAGAACGCCTGTAAGCTGTTCTGTTGTGCTTTAATTCCTCAGGCACATATGACAAGGAATATATATCTTCTCATACCATTCCCTTCTAAACTTGATTTTCAGTTTTTACCTATCACTGTTCTTATCTTTTAATTCCATATGTGTTTTAAAATGAGCCACTAACTAAACAGTGCTCAAGTCAACTGGGAAGTCACTGACACTACAAGATGAGCACTGGCTCTACAGTGAAAAACAGTGCTTCAAGACCTGGTGCTGATTGTAAATTAAGTAAAAAGGACAGGCATACTATGTAATCAGTCCTACAGGGTCTGACAATACTTCCTTATTTCTAGAGGTAAGCAGTGACTTAAGACTTAGGACTCCATAAGACTTAAGACTCCATACAAAATTAATATTTTCCCTCATATAGTGAAAGTTTTTTACAGCCTACTTTATCATTTTCAAGATTTTTCACCTCTTACTTTGCACATACTGTCCGTTTCATTATTCTCCTTGCCATCTCTTCTGAAGGAATATTGAGAATCCAAAACGGAGACTGAAATAAAAAGATGATGAGTGATGCAAATGCCTACCTGGAGGATGTTACATGTATTACACAATTACACAATTCTGTTGTATCAAAACAGAACATACGTGCTGAAGAAAAAAAACACGTTAACGGTACAGAGAACATGAGGATAAAACATTTAATTTAAGGTAAAATTAAATCTTGGTTGAATAGCCAAAAACCTTTATTACAAATTCAATTTCCCTACCATATCTTAGATTTGGTAACATATTATGTTTGTTTACAATTTTCTTGATTATTCATCCTCTAAGGAATCATAACACCTACTTAAACAAAACTAACAACAAAAAGCTAGTAATGTTTTCTGACTAAGCACTGAGACCAGAAGCATATAGCTTGCCAGCTTCACTTTTTTGGATATACTGTCTCATCAAATTAGAGGTAAACACTAAATTCACACGGCCTACTAAAATGCGTTCATGGTTCAGCTATTCTGAAAAGAAACAAGCCTCCCAGTAGATGGCACAATTTCTTTCTATATAGCTAAGTGAAGACATCCTGATGTGCTTTTTGTGCATCTTTTCCTAAACTCAAAATCTGAGCTGAAATTCAGAATTGCTCATTTTTCAAAGACAGCTTATTTTCCTAAGAAACTTCAAAATATATTCGGTTACACACTTTAAATAAAAATATCATAAAGGGCATATTTGTATATCATACATGCACTCAAGTAAAATATTTGGTCCCCACTTACATTTACACAAATTTCCTGCTGATCGCTAAATTGTCCACCATAGAGCGAGAGCAAAGATGTTATTTCCTAAAGTGAAAATAAAAAGGTCAGGCTTCAGGAGTATTCACCAACATTTTAAACTTTTTTATATATATATATATAATAATATATATATATATATATATATATATATATGTATGTATCAGAGAAAGAACAGCATATTATAAGTTTTAATGCAGACGTGTCCTCTACAGGGATTATAAACAAAAACTTAGCAATAGAAGAAAGAATGGCATTTACTACGGATTTATTGTGAAAACCAACAATGAAAAAATCTTAGCGTAATTGTGTGGCTAGGGCAGAGGTTTACAATTAAATTCAGCTTGTATGTAGTATTTATAAGATGAAAAAAAATAGACTCTTCTGCTGTTAAAATAGCTGATTGTATTTCTCAGAACTCAGCTGCAAATGAACATGTTACTGGCAGGTTATGAAAAGCTGTACAACGTACAGTACAGTAAGATCAAATGCACGATTTCAGTAAGGAAATCCCAGTGTTTTCCATTCCTGCATTCATCTTTCGCTGCTGTTAATACTGCCTAAAGGAAAGCGACAAGAAGCGCGGAAAACACGGCCTGCGAGGAAAGACTGAGAGAAATGGAGAGCAGGGCGATAAGGATCTCTCCGCGTGCTAAAGCCTGCTGTGCTGAAGGAAGGCAATGACTGGGTTTGTTTACTACGGAGATGATGAGCAGCACCCTGGGTCAGGCATTGGGAAGATCCCTCCAAGAGGAAAGACAGCCAAGTGCTGGAAGGGGTTTGCCTCCTGCGCTTCCCCTCCCCACGCAGCGTCCCAGCCTCCCACTCCAGCCTGTGCCCGGCCCCAAGCGGCAGCCCCGAGCCGCGGGCCCGCGGGGGGCCCCGAGGAAGGCGGCCGCGTCCTGGGCACGCCGCCCGCCCCCGGGCCGTCCCCGGCTGCAGCCGGGGGGCAGCCCCCGAGGGCAGCGCCCCCCCGACCGCCCCCTGACAGCCCGCGGGGCGCTCACCGGCAGGCGGAACTCCAGGTGCTCCTGCGCCAGCAGCAGCAGGAACCGTCCCAGCGGCACCGGCGGCCGCGCCGCCATCTCGGGACGGTTCCCGCCTCCCCGGCCCGCATGCGCCGCCGGGCGGGCCTGGCCGGCACGGCACGGCACGGCACGGCACGGCACGGGAAGGGAAGGGAAGGGAGGGGAAGGGAGCTCGCCCTCGGCTCCCCGCAAGGGCCCTGAGGTAGCGGTGGCTGTGCCCGGCCCCCACCTGCCGGAGCTGCCTCGCTAGGTAACGGGTGAGCGGCGTTTGTCTCGGCTTCGCCTCAGCCTTCTGCGGTTTCCGTGTGTGTCGGTACGCCTGTGTAATTTGTGACTAATTAAACGTACGTCTAATTGCCTGCTTGTTTTTTTTTGTTTGTTTGTTTTTTTTTTTTCCGTGTAAAGCAGGGTGGCGGCTGTGACACGGGTGTAGAAGCGGAGAGTTCCTAACAGACTGCCAGGAAAGGGGCAGAGATACAGCTACCCAGAGAGAGAAACAATGATTTTTGTGTTGCCAGTTATCCTTTTATTATATTTTAATATCCAAACTTGACGTTAGAATATATCAAAACTCTAATCCCGTGCTCCCTGACCCCGTTACGCTGAGCTGGAAGGCCCGGCTTACCCAGCCTTCAGTAAGCCTCTCACAGGAGCAGCCCTGTCCAGCAGCCGCCCCATGTCCCGGACCCCCCTGCATGTGCCGTGCGGATTTTTGGTTCTCAGCACGGGTAAGGCTTTGCTCGTGACCTCCTGCTTACAGGCACGGGCTGCGGTCTTGGGGTGTCTGCGTAGCCTCCTGCTGAGGAGAGCTTCTCATCCCGCAGCACTCAGACTGGAGTCGGTGTGAAGACGAGAAGACGATCCTGATGCAGACCGGCGTCTAAAGGAGCACTTCCCTGGGCAGCCCCTGGGGAGAATTGCTCAAGGCGTTGGGCCGGCCGCCTGCTGGTTTCCCAGTGCCCGGGGAGGACCCAGGGCCAGCCCGGGCTCAGCGCTGCAGCGTGTGGGAGGAACCACTGGGGGGGCGGGCGCTGTGGGGGCGGCGCCGCTCGGTGAGGGGCCGCGGGGCTGGGGCCGCGTCCCGGCGCTGAGTTCCCCGGGGTGTTTCAGCGGCTCGTCCTCGGCAGCCTCGCCCCCGGCCCCCGGCAGAAGCCGTGCGCCCGTGGCCCGCAGGGCTGGCGGGGCGCGCCGCGGCCGGGCCGTGCGCCTGGCCCGCCCTGGGGAATGGAGCGCGGGGGGTGCGAGGGGCAGGGCGAGGAGAGCGCCGGGGCGGTGGGCGACCTGCGGAGGAGCTGGCAGAGCTGGGCGGAGGGCCGCGGCGAGTACCAGAGGAGGAACCCCTTCAGCAGCGAGGGCGGGCTGCCCTGCAAGCCTGCGCTGGCTCCCAGAGGGGATCCCGCCTACGGGAGGCCCCCTGAGGGCTCCAGGACGGAGCAGAGGGGGAAGGATGCCCACTCGCACGTGGGGCGGGAGGTGGAGGAGCTGTGCCTGGTCATCAGGAACACGGGGCGCACGGGGGACGACGGGCGCGTGAGCGTGACCTTCGGGCAGCTCTTCGAGACCTACGTGACCATCTCCAACAAGGTGGTGGGCATCCTGCTGAGGGCCAGGAAGCACGGCCTGGTCCGCTTCGAAGGCGAGATGCTCTGGCAAGGAAAAGACGACGACGTGGTCATCACGCTGCTGGAATGAGACCCGGCCGTCCGACGGGTTGTGCTGCTCGCTTCCGCGTGGAAAAGCGCCTGGACACCGCCTTGGAAGAGGTTTTTGTTGTGGAACTTCAACTCGGCAAGTTAACGGGAGGGACGCTCGCAGGAGAGAAAACAGGTGAGAAGGATAAAAAAAAAGCTTTCATAAAAACAATAGCTGTTCTGGACAGAAATCACAAATAATCAGCTAATCCATCACGTTGCCATTGGATTGTCCTTTCATTGTCATCATCCACTACAATGTACTGCGGCTCTTCGAGCATCCCTGCTGACTTAGGGCTTTAGGCTGCTGAAAGCAAATTGCTAACTTGCTGCTATACAACACTGATTCTTACAGGTTATAAAAGACTCACCGTGGGCGGATTTTGGTGTACAAAATATGGAATTGAAAACTCTTTGGGGAATTCATATACTTCTTCAAACAGGAGCTTGATATGTAGCAAAAGTTTAGGTTATTTTCAGACTAAATAGATGGAAGTTATGCTGACTTCCATGAAGCATATGCAAATTCCCAAGTATACAGAAATATCACTTGCTTAATGGTCTACGGTACATACAGCAAGGATGTTTCATGACTCCTAAATACATTGCATGTTGCATGTATTTCGGAGAGCTGCACTAGTCCTGGTGTTTAAGTCTATTCTCCAAACCATCTCTGTGTCTTGTCCTTTTCCTCTCTGTATCTCACACCATTTTTACCTGTTCTTTCTTCTGATGCTATGTCATACTCCACATCCCAAAGTTCTGCAGCCTTTTTGGTGAACTTAGCTATACCCCTTCATAGCGAGCACGGTGCTACAGCGTGAAGACATGAAAGACAGCAGGAACTGTACCCTGAGGCACTGTGCCCATATGAAAAGAAGAAAAAAAAGTCTCTTACTTCTTTCAGCAGAGTGTAGTAATGCTGTTTACAACAGGAGAGTAGAGATCCTGCAGTGCCAAATGCATAAATACAAGTGTAGTGGTGCAGTTACATGCCTCACTGAGCTGTGCTTTCAGAGCACGGTTGTGAGTTCTCCAAACTGGGAGCAAAAATGATCTGCTAGTTAAAACTAGGGACTGAGAGATGAGTGGTAAGAATGTTCTTCATGCTTCTTCTGGAGGAACTTTTTCAGTGCTCAGAGTTGGTTATATACAATAGTTGTTATAACTCTGCTTACAATAGTTCCCACCAAGAAAACAATACACTGGGAACACAAAATTCTTTTTCTTTTTTTCTTTTTTTTTAACCGGGGCATATAAAAGCCTTTATGTGCTGTTAACTACATTACTTGATGAGTCTTTAATATAAGAATATTCTCTTGCCTCAAAAGGAAATTGAGGCATATTATAAATTATTAACTTGATTTAAATGATAATCACTTTATGCTATTTATTTTTTTTTTTTTTCCCAGAGGGCATAAGAAAATAATGATTTTTGACATTTTAATCTAATGGGGATTTGTAACAAAATAACTCTTCTGACTGAGCATACAAAAATGCACTTTTCATTAACCTCCTAGTGAAAAGACAGTGAAAATAGGGGAGAAAAGGATGAAATGAATGTGGCGAAAAAAGTATATTTGGAGAACGGGACAGCCAGATGCAGGTGCAGCGTGGAAGGGGAAACAAAGGATGAGTTTTAACCACCACTTAATTTTACCATGTTGGAAGCTGGGGAATATGTGCTGTGCCACACACTGCTGGTTGGTGTTCACATAGCTCTCAAAACCACTCCTCTGTAAAATTATTTACAGCTTGCACTTTAAAACGAGACACATAACTTGTCATTATAACACGCTTAAAATGCTTTGCTTTTTGGAAAAGCATTCCTTGACAAATGACATGAGCACACATTAAAGGATTCAGCTGCCATTAGGTAAAGCCTGGGGATACATTTTGATTTCAAAATGAATCAAACTTCTTGTAATACAGCCATGGCATGTGGTCTGCTTAATTCTAACAATTTGTGTATCCAATTGATTCAGCAGTAGCAATAGTTCATAACTTGTAGGAAGCAGGACCGGGCAGTTCAGGTATCGCCAGCTGACTAACGGGGTATCAGGAAAAATAGCACAGTACTCTCCAAAGACACAGAGCTGAGGCAGTGAGTAACCTGAGCACCCTAAGGTGCAAGTCCAGCTCATGGAGCCTCACAGACTCTTAATTAAGACTGGGGCAGGTAGTTAAACGAGAACAGAGGCTTCCACTGCCATGTATGTAGTTAGTGTCAGATAGCAACACGGCCTCAGCTGCACTCTTGCTGCTGCTGGCTGGTTTAAATGTCACTGGAGTACATCTGCAAAAGCTTTAAGCGTACTTCTGACCAAGTCAGACAGAAGCGGAGGAAGCCCTAATGAAATGGGCCTCCCAGCTTTGTAAGTGACTATGAAAACTTGCCCTGGCATAGTTTGAACAACATCAAGGATTGTTATTTAAAACGTAACTTATAGAGGGATGGATTTTTTTTAATTAACCATTTATAGGGCCAAATGTCCTGTCTGCCATGTTTAGATGAACATTCAAGAGTGACAAATATTTCTGTTTTACGTGCCCATGCAATGGTTACCAACACCAAAAAGCTGCCAAACTGGGCCAGCACACAGGCTGTCAAAACTAATTTCCTGTTTTCAGCAATAGCCAGTATTACAAAAGAAGTCTAAGAGACAATACAGCTGGTCAGTTTGTCCACTGATATACTCAAGAATAAAAAATTAGTCCTGAACTCTGAACAGACAGGAATGCACCCTATCTCATGGACATGACTGAATGTAGCTACTAGTTTACACGTGTTATAAAATTCTGTTTCCTCATCTGCAACGTAGAGTTTCAATTTGATTCTACGGAAGAAAGTTTTTAAAACCTTTTTTCTATGCAGCAGGCTCCCATTAGTGTAAATGGAACAGAATTTAGTATTATTGTCACAAAAAATGTAGGATGTGAGTTTTAAGTATTACAAGTTATTTGTAGTACTTAAGTACACTCTGACTTTCTAGAAGGTGCTCTTGTCCTACCAAGCAAATTTCAGCTCTTCTAATCTCTCCTAGAACTTCACATTTTTTGTAGCAAGCCTCTCAGCTCCCTCTGCAGTCCTTTCTTTTCTTCCGGTTGAAGCGTGTGAATTCTGCACCTGTTTGAGAGTGTTCATTCTACAGGAAATATCTGTATTTTCTCTTGTCAAACACAGAAAGCACTTTCAGCACTTCAATAAATATTGCACAACAGTTGAAATGACAGCGAGTTTTTGTGTAGATTTTTTACTGTTTCCAAGTTTGTCAAATTTCAGGTATGATTTTTACCAACTTGCTCCCATTTTTATATATTTAATTACAACTCATGCTTAAGAAGACCTCAGCATACCTTGAGGAGCTATTACCAATTTAATCACATTGAAAATGCTGTCCTCAGTCAAAACACTTGAAACTTTTTTTTCCTTGTTCCACATTGAACAGCATTGTATGTGCATGTTTCATTCCTTCTGAAGGGGGCAATTAGTACTTCAGCACAGAAGTATTATTCTCTGGGCTCGCATTAGGTTGGGAGTTTATGTAAATCAATTGAGCAAAAAAGTACAAATAAAGCTTTGTCATTCCTAAACAAGTAGTCAAGAAAGCAGCTTTTCTCAGGACTGCTAATACTGGATCAAAGAACAACAGAGCCAGGGGCAGCGGGTAAACACTTTCCTTTGGGTCTTGTACACTGAAGAGTAAAAGCTGCCAAGTTCTCTCTCCAAGAGCTTTGTAGCTATCTTTGCTCCCTGCAGTCAGACGACTGGGTAAGCTGGAAAATGGTGTTACAATGCTGCTGTTGAAGAGGGTGACACAACGAACGGGGCCTGCCTGCTGTCTTTCCAGAGGGTAGCCAGCGCTCCTGAAACGTAGCCAAAGCATTAGAACAGACTTTTCAGAAAATCGCAGAATCACAGAATGGTTTGGGTTGGAGGGACGGTAAAGACCATCTAACTCCAGCTCCCCTGCCGTGGGCAGGGACACACTTAATAAAATATTTCTCAACCCGATTAAAAAACATCTGCCAAGTCTGAGAACAACGCTCGTCAATAGAGAAGGAAAATGGACCACAGGTCCGTGCTGAAAAACACTACGGGGATACTGAGCGTTCCTCTCAGTAACAAATGGGGCTCCATTTATACACCTTCAGGTTGGAGCTTGTTTGAGGAATTGCCATCACTGTGACCCTCCTCAAGTGTAACATGTAAAAGCAGATCTTCTTGTTTCCTGCTGCATACGTTTGACAGTGCATTGGGTCTTGCTGGGATGGCGTTAATTTTCTTCACAATAGCTCATACGGTGCTGTTTGGGATCTGTGACTAAAGCAGCACTGTTAACACACCATTCTTCTGGCCATTGCACAAAACCAAGCAGCTGCGGGGACACAGCCTGCACACCTGACACAAACGGACCTGCAGGGCTATTCCCTGCCTGACATCATGCTCAGCGGTAAGAACCACAGGGAGGATTTCTGGGGGGCTGGGGCAGCCATTGCCACTAGGCTGCTTATGGGAGGCGGTGAGTGATTGTCTTTACATTACTTGTCTTGGTTTTTCCTCCTCTTTCCTTCACGTATTAAAATGTGTTTATCTTGACCCATTCTCTGCCCCATCCTGCTGGAGCAGGGGCGAGGAGCGAGCACCCAGCTGCTGACCGTGGTCAGCACGCCTCCTTGGCTGCACGGTTAGATCACTCCAAGACGAGCATTTGTTCCATTTATTAATCCCTTTTGACAACAGTTCATATGTTGGTACTTTAAATATTACATATTACAGTTAAATGTAGTTACATAGATTAATTACAAATCAGAACACGCGAAGTATTAGCTCTTGAAAAATCTTAACATTCAAATATTTCATATGGTTAGGAACCAACTCAAGCCTCCTAATCTATTGCACAGAATTAATCGAAGTTCAGTGCCTTTAATTCATACTCCTCCTAGCTAACACTACAAATTAAAACCGCGAAGTACGCGAGAGTCCAGTAGTAAGAATAACATGACATTAGGAACAAGCTCTTACAGAAGAGACTGATGTTACCTCTTCTGGGTAGAAAACACTTGTTTAGAAGGGTGTGAATCTTCCCAAGTACGATGTATAGCCTGCTGTAAGAATATTACAACGCATTGTCCCGCTAAGGCAAGAGGTGCTGGATCAGTGGAAAACACTGAGAAGATTATGCTCGGGGAATCTTGCAGGCGCGACAGACCATCACCACCTCAGCTGCATCCGGGTGCATCAGCCAAGGACACTTGATAGTTGAGCACCAAGTCTGGGAACAAAGAAAATCCACTCCGTGTTTTCGGGAGTGTGAACTTTCCAAACAGTCTGCCTTAACATGGTATTGAAAAACAGAGCTCTAAGATTACTGATTAGAGTCCTACAGCGAAGGCAAGCGTTCAGCAGGGTCCATAACCAATTCCGAACGCAATCCCTGCGTGTTCCAATTTTGGGCTGAGTCCCTGCTCTTCCAAATCCAAATCAGGCTGCTGTTATGCAAGCCTGCCACATATTGCACTAAAGACCCATTTCTCTCGTGACCTCATTTAGAAATCAAATTTAGCCAAGGCATTAGTAATCTCCAAATGACTTCATGTGAGAACAGTATCAGAATAATCTCAAAATGTCTCTTCTACCATGATGCAGAACAGCAGTGTACTAAGTCAATTCTTCTGAACTCTTCACGTTTTTGTAAACATACAGTAACTAATTAAAAATATTGTGCACATAAGAGGGAAACAATCTTCCAGTCCAACATACAATCACTTACACATACAATTAAACTATATTCTATGTTGTATAGCATTATCACATCTTGGGCACATACTGTATTAACATTTACAATGTCACTGTCATGCAAGTAAGACAGGTAATATATTAAAGTGGTTTAGCACCAGAAGTTAGTAGTGTACTTTCTGCAAGGTACCTACTACTAACTAGGCATAGGTAACATATCATACAAGTACAGATGGAAACTGAAATATTTTGGATGTTCCTTGCAATTGCAGAACAATGGATCTTTAAAACAAAAGCTAGATTCCACAACAAATATTACCTTTGGTACCATGTGCATGCTGTTACTACTAACTTATTCCCTTAGGACAGGATGTAGTTAGGATACATTCTGCTGCTATACCCTGCATTTTACTGGGAGAAGTTGTTTGCATATGTGCATGTGTCTATGTATAACGTATGTGTCTATTATATATGCATACACATACCTAAAATTAGCATTAAAATACACTGCCTTATTGGCAGAGAAGTACACAGGCTTCTGGAGTACCCAAATGCGAGGATTAGGTTGACAGCTATAAATTCTGTATTTCCTCGTAAAGAACTAAGCCTTTTTACCCCGCTATATTATTGGCAACAAACTGCGCAACCTTAAATCAGAGTTCAAAACCAAGGAACAAACTGGCTAGTCACCCAAGGCTAGGAGTGCTTTCAACTGGCAGCGTTTTCAGTTTGCAGTCGTTCAATCAGTTGTTCAGCCTATGAAAGAGAGAAAGCAATGCATTAACTATGCAGTGAACCTTCAGTTTACTGAAAAATCCATTTTAAAAACAGTAACAGTGTGATGCTGAAGAACAGAGCATATACTTTTCACTTCTAGGGATAAAGCATACAACAGCAGAAGTAAAATACAAGTATTGTTTTAACAGCAGACTTTTCCACATTTGCATCACCCATTAAGTGATCAGAAAAGGAAAAAGAAACTCTGCCAGTCTGAGGATGTTTGAGCGAAGAAACAGTATTGAAAGCAGCATGTTTTAAGGACCTTGGAAGACAGCCGTGCTCAGAACAACCAGGCTCTGAGGAAGGGAATTCTCTGGGAGACACTCCAGAGCAGCGTCTTGGGGCCTCT
The DNA here is from genome assembly GCF_013377495.2 of Cygnus atratus. Classification (NCBI taxonomy): domain Eukaryota; kingdom Metazoa; phylum Chordata; class Aves; order Anseriformes; family Anatidae; genus Cygnus; species Cygnus atratus. Next base: position 56,499,926 of record NC_066364.1, on the reverse strand, counting down.
AACCACCAACAAACCGCACACCAGTTGTACACGACTGAGAGATAGAGAGCACTCACATGCTGCTCGTGCCATCAGGCAAGTATTCATTCTTTGGTTAGGTCACTATGCTCACACATACTTTTCTCTCCATATGGCCATATTTATGCATCTATCACACAGCTGGGACAGTGATATTTTCTGTGTGTGACAGCACCAACCCTCAGAAAGGAACGGGGTAGAAGGAGGCCTGCCACCGTTGTTCTAGCAGGCCAAATTAAGGATATGGAGACTCACCTGGGCGCTTCTGAAATCAGTTTACATTACTGTCAGGTTTTTTTGTTGGTGTTTTTTATTTATTTAAACACCAGTCTCCACTGGATTAATCTTTTAATTTGAATGTGTGCTTGAGGTCTCACTAAGATCTCCAAAGGAACCAAGTTAAAAGGTGAAAAGCCAGTATGTTTTAATACACATAGTAAATATGCAATCAGCTACTTCAGATGGCAACAACTTAAGAGGTGTTAAGTAGCTACTACGTTTTCCTTTGCAAATAAAGCTAGATAAGCACAGAGCAACTGAAAATGAAGTTATCTGAATCTTGTTTTACATTCTTAAATACGTATCACGTTCAAGTCCTTATAACTAAAAAAAAAAAAAAAACAAACAAAAACCAAGAACATTTTCCAACCTGACAACAGGGCAAAATACCTTTTGAATTGCATCCATATTGGATAGCCAAATTTGGTATGGATCCCTCTGCGTTAATCCAAACCAGTAAGCAGTATAACTACACAGCTACAGTTTTCTGGAGGCCCAAATATCTCTGTGATGCTCTGCTACACAGCAGAGCAATCTGCTTGTTTCGAGATAGCTGAGAGCCCCAGCAAGGTACCCCCTCCCAGCCAAGTTTTTCCTCTTTAAGAGGCTTTTTATATTCTTCTGTAGAAGAGAGACTTTTTTTCAGCAACTTTGTTTTGGGGTTGTCCAATGATACCAGGATGCTGGAGCTACGCTGCAAGCATAGGTTCCTGATGAGTCAAAGCTGAGAGAGTTCGTATTAGTCCTCCAGAGAGATTTTCAAGCAGTGGTTTAGTCAGCGCCAGTTCCACCTCATTCCTGATCTCTACCGACAGAGATCAGTACAAAGACTAGTTCTGTAAAGCAGACACTTGTTTCAGTCTAAGGATGGCAAGATAAGAAAAACATATGAACTGACAAAAGCAGCCATTAGGTGGCCACGTTTTGCACCTACGCTGGATAAACCAAGGCGTGTACGATACACAGCCCCTCACCCTCTAATATAACCCTTTCACATAAAAGAATAAATACTTACAAAGTGTAGTCAGAAGCACATCACATCACCCTAAGCGATGCATTAAATCCAGAACTACTGTACTGTTTGCTGTTAATGTTATTGTCGCTCTATTTCCCCTATTAATCGTAAACGTTAATATTAAATTTTACTATTGTATTCTCTCAAAAAGTGAATGTAAAAGTTAATCAGTTATTTCTGTCATTACTACAATTATTACTCAAAGAATTTTGGACATAGTCAAAGTGTTATTTTTAGACACAGTTAAAGTGTTGGAAAGACATGACATTTTCAGCTTGCAATTGGGAACCCTAACGGAAAGTTCACGTGCATTACACTTACCGTGATAAACCAGTAGGAGTTGATTCTGTAAATCAGTCTGGATAAGAATCCTAGCTGACTGGCTGGGGCCAGGACATGAAGATGCAAGTGGGATATTGAGCAGAATGGAGGCCAGTGAAAACCCATTCTTCAGAAAAGGAAAACAGGTTAAAAACACTGGTGATGTTAAGTCAGAAAGTGGAACATATTAAGGTTTTTAACAAGATCAACTGAATTAAGAACTTAACTCAAAATGTGTTCCTTTTACATAAAAGCATGAACAAAAAATACGTCCTTTCCTTTCATTATGCTCTCAAGAATTTTTTTCGGAAGACCGCTAACCTCTTCTTTCACATCTCTCTATTTAAGATGCACTGTTAAAATGAGGAGTAGAAAACAGGATATTCCTTAGATATGTCATATCTAGTTTTCAGCTGGAAAGTCAACTGCCACTAGATTAACGTAGTTTCTACCTATTTTAAACAGGAAGACCCATCTCCCTCTACTCTACACTATTTAAACTATGTTACATTTCACTTCAGTTTGGCAACCAAACACAATGGCTTATAGTAAAGGTAGCAGCACTGAAATTAAGTGAATGCAGGTATGACTGAAACACAGTGCTGCAGTGCCCCGATTAAAAGGACAAAGTTTACCTCTCCTGGAAGCTGAAATTAGAGAATATATTCAGCACGTAATGGAGGAGCAGACCTTTAGATAAGCGGTATAAAGTGGCTTCCCTATCCCACAAGGAAGAGAGAATTGGAGTTGGAATGCAATCTGCGCTAGACATTGATCAGAAAAAAGTCGATATTCAGTGCCAGCACACGTGACTTGACAAGTCATGTGGTAAGTCAGTGCAACCCCAATTTCTTCAATAAATTATACTGCAGTCATTAACACTATCTCAAAACCAGCATTTTGAAGAGTCGAGAACATATTCAACAAACACAGAAGGCTTCCATTACATACCTTATATCATTTAAGTCATTAAAATTATTTCTCTGGAGGACAGATTTTCCAACTTCCATCATTCTCTTCACTATGAAATACAAATACATTTCATTTAACGTTTACGTAATATTTTACCCATTATATGTCTTTGAGTCAAGTAATTTGAAGCAGGTATTTTTCACAAACAAAAATTAACTTCAACAGTGATTACACAGATCACAAACTCATGTTGGTTTTTTTGTTTGTTTTTCTCCCAAAGAATAAATACTAGAACTCAGCTCATACGCAAACAAAGATTGTCAAAGACAGTGTTGTGCAAAGTTTGGTATGAAAAATCACTACTGTACTGATTTCCAAACTAATGAGAATTTTAAGTGTGTAACTATTCTAACAGCTTTGGCCAAAGCCATGGTATCACCATATCCTTATTAAAAAAAAAAAAAAAAAAAAAGAAACCACCACCACCAAAACCAAACCACTACCACCAAACACTGACTTGTTAGAATGATAAAGACTAATTCCCATGTTATGTCTCTACAAAGCAAAACTTTCAGAGATAAAACAAGAATTAAATATAAAACACTCAGTCCTACTTATTACTGGGACAAAGCTTTTATCGCTGGAAAAAAAAACATTAAAAAAAAATCCTAATACAGAAACTTCAAAGGCAAAAGTCTAAAGAATTTCCTTGAGGCCAAACACATACAGAAGCTGTTTCTGGGGAAAACTACCCTACATTCAGAAGACAAATACAATGATTCAAAACATGCAGCATGCAACTATAATGATTTTTTGCATCACCTGTAATAAAATGTTTTCATTAAAAAAAAAAAAGCCTCTTAACACAAAGTTTGAATATTTTAGAATCTTGTCTTTTAAAAAGTGATTGAAGTTTATTTTAACACCGTTTCTTTCTTCTCTATCCCTTTTCCTGAAAAATGATGTAGCGCATTATAAAATACATATTTCACAGAAATCTCATTTTTTCTCCATATAATTTAAAACCACATATATACCTAAGAAAATGCAGTGGATCAGCACATTAATAATGTAAAAAAACAGAGTGGCCTTTCCCACAAAGCGCAGAGACACCTGCTCTCCATGCACACAGAAGAGGCTTCATGCACTGGCACGGCGTTACTCCGGAACAGCACCAGCGTCAGGCCAGGTGCCAGCAAGGGCACGTCCTTACCCACACTCACTCACACCACCTGTTTTTTTGGTGTTTCACAGCCACAGCCAGTGCTCAAGGCTGTGATTTACCTGACAGCACACTGCCTAAGACTGTGGAAAATGATGTTCCTCCAAGTTAAACGCAGCAGCCTTACCGATGGGTATGTGCTCGGACTTGAGTGTTTTGCAGTTCCCCATGTGCTCCACCGGCACCACCAGGTAGTGGTGGGGGGCACCGGGCCTGATGTCTCTGAAGCAGACAAGGTCTTCATACTGAAAAAGAATACACACGGGTTAGGCCGATCGGGATGAGGACACTGGGTAACAAAGGTGATCTTCCCCGGTGTCGCTGCGATACTCAGTATTACATTTGAAACACCGGGCAGAAATCTGAAGATACATTTATTTATTTTTTCCACAGCTACATCAAAGTACCTTGGGAGGCTGCCTCCAAGGAGGCTCACAAGCACGCTTTGCTGTCTCAGTTGACTTTCTGCGGTCAGGATTTCTCAATACCTGGCAGCAAAACGTGCTGCCCGGTGACTACCTATGCCGCCACCGCGTACAAACGACGGGCTCGCTCCTTTGACGAGCGTTTCACGGCTGCCTGCACGGCAGCACAGAGGACCCCAGCCCCCCGCGTCCAAGCCAGACCCTCCCCTCACACGCCAGCTCTCCCCAGCGCTCCGTGCCGGGCCCTCGGCGGGCACGGACCCAAGGGGCAGCCCCCCCGTCCCCCCGTCGGCCCACCTGGCAGGGCAGCAGCGCGGTGCCCGTCTCCTCCCGGCGGGCGATCCTGCAGAAGACGCACTGCTGCCCCTCGGGGCCGCCGCTGCCGGGCTCCCTCCCCTCGGCCCCGAGCTGCCCGGCCCCCGCCGCGGCCTCCTCCCCGGCCATGGCTCCTCGGCCTCCGCCGGGCGCCTCCCAACGGCCGAGGCGGGGCCTCCTCGCCGGGCCCGCGGCCTCCCCCTGGCGGCCGCAGCCGGCCCCGCCCGGCCTCCCCTCAGCCACCGCCGGCCCCCAAATGTTGGCTTCACGTGCGCGGTTCCTTAACGCCGCCTCTCCCCACGCCATAAATCGTTAATAAAGCCAGGAACACGGTGCTCTTAGGTAGCTTTATGCCTTTGTCTGGCTTGGAAGGAAAAATACACAAACACTTGGGCAGTATAAAAAGGGCACATACAACAATGTTGTGTACAAAAACGTACAAAAATGTGTGCAGACCTCTGATATCTGCTCACAGGGTGGTCAGGAGGAACAGGAAAGGCGTCAATCGCCCCAGCTGGGAGCCACGAGAACCGCTGGGCACCCGCACCTCTCCCTACAGCCTGCCCCTGAGGGAACGAACGCACGACAGGGCCCCATCTGAGGAGATGCCACCCAACAAAAAACAAAACGCTTCTTACAACGTTTCTGAAATATGATATTGCTGGAATGCTCTTCTCGAGGGGAGAGGCTTCGATATTCGTCAGCATAACCTGTAACTTAAGCTAGATCCTTTCATCTTTAAAAATGTACTCAGGGCTGTGAATAAAGGAAAGGATCTGCCACACGTTTCTGAATGCATAAATTCCTTTATTGAAAATATTGTGATAGCACTGCATTACATATATTCAATATTCATAGCTTCAAGGGTCACAGAATTCCGATTGAACAACACTGCTTTGAATATAGAACACAGCATTTAGATATGCTCTGACAAGTATAATATAATGGCGTACATTGGAGGAGCAACAGTGAAATGTATGGAAAATGCTGAACTTGGGCATGGGGTTATTGGGGTTTTGTTTTTTTTTGTTGTTCGTTTTCTGTTTTTTTTTTTAAACTAGTAAGTGGTCTGCCACCATAAAAAGAGCAAACTAGTAGATATTTCTGGTATCTTCAAAGCATTATGCTACTAGCAACTGGGAAAATATTTTACAGCATCACCAGTAAGTTCATTTACGGCTGTAGTAGACCACGTAGACGGGAACTGTGAAAAGCTTACGTGCATCATGGTACAGACTTGCTGTATCTAGCATGGGTTGTAGGCTGTGAAATTTCTGTGCAGAATTAAGATTTGTTAATGCTCTTGAAAGAAAACCACTGGCTTCTTTTTCTTTAAATAATTTTTAAAAAAAAAAAAGAAGAGCAGTAACTAAACTGAGTTGTATTACTTCATTAATGATATTCTAGAATTAGGTTGTACTGTTTAATGCATGGAAGCACACTACCATTTCTAAAACCTGCCTTTCTCAGGACAACCCCGCATACGAGACTAACGGGGCAGGAGAGTGCTCTAGCGTAGCCACAAAGGCTGTTTCGGTCAGCTTTGGATTCTGTAAATAAAAGCATAGCTTAACTGGAAAGCAGAATTCTTTAGAAACCAGTGAAGATTGCCAGTCCTCTGTCACACTTTCCCTACTTGCCAAAATTTTAGTAGTACTGACCTTTTTAGAGTTTAGCCTAATTTTGTAACACTGAGTCTTGTTGGTGTTGAGGGGAGAAAGAAGAAAATTATCCAATTATTTCATGAAAACAAAGACGACAATTTCTTTGCATGTCAAATCCTCAGCCAGCCCGTTGCTTCAAGTCTTTTTCAGGAAGGAAGTCATATTAATTACTAAGAAAACAACTATTACACTAACATGACCTGGCCTGTTAGGGAAATATCATTCTTCTCTAAATCTTAAGATTGCATTTTCTCCTTAACAAAGCAGTTATTCAACTTGTAAAGAAATGCTCAAAAAAAGCACAGTGGGTGGTTTATTTTGAATCATTTGGTGGTAATACAGAAAAACAATCCTCTCTTAGAAACGTCCTTCATAAACAGTCACATAGCACTAGGACAGATGCTCAGAGCATGCTGTCCCAATTCTGTTGACTGCACCAGAGCTGATACAGTCTATACTAGGTGGCAGTTTGCCCGGTGTCTCCATACGCTGCCAAAACAGTAATCCGTTAACAGGAACGTGGCAGCAGAGTTAATGAAAAGCACTAACCACCTTCCCCTCATCTCCGAGAAAACCAGAATTATGCACTCAAGTGTTTCTGCCAGAAAACAAACCCTCTTATTAGGGTAAAATGAAAACCAAATCTCATGTACAAAATAATATAAAAATTAACTCCAGAAATCAAAGAAATTGATTCAGAATAAATGCCAATGCCTAAGAAACCTACCTGAATAGAAATTATTTATCAAATTGAGGTCTGAAACATTAAAAAAAAAATCATACCTAATACATTCACAAAAAAAATCTGCTATACAATAACAATAAATAAAAAGACTTTAAAAACATGTTCCCTTAAGTGCTGTGTACACCTACTTCTGATTCTTTTCCATGGCAAACAGTATGCTGTAGATTTTGGTGAAGTAACCTTTTATTTTTGGTTAGCATTTGTACACTGAACATAAATACACATGGAATGTACTAGACAATTATAGTTTTCCCACAGTATCTTTTTCACAGTTACAGAAGTTTTCAATTTATACACCATGAATGTTATCATAAGCATCATATCTCTGATGGAGGAATGCTGGAGGAGGGAGTAAAAAACGCCTCTGGTCTTTTATTGTTCTGTCTCCTACTGCCTCTCAGAACCGGCTCTGTTTTTCCTTGGTTATTTTTTGCGTAGTCATGCTCTGGTACAACTTGAGAAAAAAGCGTGTAACATTGTGAGGCAGCCCGCACCTTCTACTTTTTAAGTGCCTAATGGATCCAGTCCTTAAGGCAGTCAGTAAGTACTTCATTCAAATGTCCATACTTCTACATCCTGTATTATGAAATCTTCTTTCTTAGATAAGATGTCATTATTGAAGGTGCTGCAGGAGTTGCTTCGCCCATGATACAAATCTGCATCTAACCATAAACCAAACCGGCCACTATAAAGGAAACACACATCAGGTTTCAGGTCATACGTCACAGTTACATACAACTGGAAGCTACAGAGGAGCGATACGGAGAAACCAAGGCGATTCTGAAAACCGCTGGGACTGAGCATGAAGGGCTTAACCCTGGCAAAGCACTTCCAAGTAAGCTTGGCTTTGTTCATACCAGCTATCGCAGCAGAACAGAGCCTTGAGCGCACACCTTCAGCGCCACCGGCTCTGGCTGCTGCTGGCGAGCAGCCTCTCGGGCATGGCCGAGGCCCAACTGCCCCAGGGCGCAGGCATCAGGGACACCTCCCCGGCACATTTGCTGTGGATGTGGCTCCTTCCTAGTTTAGGAGGAGAGGTGTTTATGCACCACCAATGCAAACCATGGCCAGATGTCGCATGGCGCAGCCTGCTGTCAGCTTCAGTTAGTTGCATGGCCTTAGTCCTTGATTTCATACCCACTGACTTCTGAAATTTGGGATCTGAATAAGCACTGTCTGCATCCTTGTTCTACGGAGCAACAGAATAACAACCATTTAACAAGGACCATGTGAGAAACCCTAGAAGTTTATGGCAAAACTGCCATTACAGATTATCTTCCAGAGGCAAACCTCTTCAGCAACGAGCAGCGTGTCTATCCAAAACATCTGGTTTTGTCAACCTCCCTCCCCCCAAAAAAGATTACTTGCCCAACATCAGTTGCTCTCTAAGCAATGGAGATTGCTCTAGGTCTGTAACAGAAATCAGATTGCTGAGGTATCTGTCCTAAACAATTTACTAGAATTAAGATCAGCCATTTTGCTGATTAGTTTTTCCTGCAACCACCATTGTCTCTGTTCTCATTAAAAGATAAAATAAAGCTAGCTATGCAATTTGAAAACCAAACATTTGCTCACCCTCCACCTCCAAGTTCCAGGGAGGTCATGTCTCCATTGATGAAGTAGGTATTCTCCCCGCTCCATTTGAAAACCTGGGGGCGGGAGGAAACAAATACACTTGGATTGTAAGGATACTGGCACTCTAAAACTACTGGGGACTGACTTCTTAGAAGGTATTTTTCATGCGGTCATTTTTAATTTTTATTTTCTTTTTGAAGGGGGAGAAAGAAGAGGTGGAAAGAAAAGGAACAACAGGTATTTAAACCAGGAACAAGACACCCTAGTAATTTTTAAAATTCTACTTGCATCTTTAAATCAACAGGCATTCTGTTAAAAACGGCCAATGTATTCAATACTGAAAAATACAAGCTATGGACATGAAGGGGTATTTCAGTGGCACTCTCATCTCTAGCTTGTCATCACTGTGATCCTAAGCATGCATGAAATTATATGCTACTCCTGATATCACTGCCTTCCAAGGTGAGTCTTTGACTCCTTACTTCTCCCTACTTCAGCCCCTCAATCAGCTTGAAGCCCTCTGCTTACCCTCACAGACTGTCCTCTCAGCACTTCAGATAATTACAGCCATTTTTGTTTAAAGGATTGCACTGAGGCAATGAGTGATTAACTGCGTTCATCAACAGCTGGCACATCTTCTAAACTCAAATATGCTGCCTTCATAAAATTTTCTCATACATGTTTCAGATGTGGAATCCAACAAAATAATTTGAGAAATCGAACACCACTTACCTTGAAATTTGGACTGAATGTGTAGAGGAATGTTTCACCAGTGCCATAGTAGTGGTCGCTAAACCTGAAGGGATGTGTAGCATATGCTCCAAAAATCTGTCAGAATAAAAGGATTAATCTGTTTTTGAGAACTGCAAAATTCAAGAAAAATAAATTCAAAATACTTTCTGGTATTTCATCCTGAGCTGGTGTTTCATGTTGAAAGAAGCAACTAATGCAGTACACCAACTGAGCAAGTATTCCTGCAAATCTTCTGTATCCTTCAATTTGAAAGACACATGGCAACAGGAATGATGACTCTAGGAGCTAGTGAAATACTAGACCTCCGTTATTTGTGAGAGCTTGTTAACTGAGTTACCTAGGGAAGATACTTCCATGGGCACTATTAAAAGGAGCACTTGTATTTATGAAACTATGGGGTTTTGTTTCTATTAGTGCTGATGTAAGTTTCCTGCCTGTAAGCTTAGTATAAGCAGTAGAAAATATAAATAGAATAAAAGAAAACACCACCGCCTTCTTGCAGTGTGATGTTACTTCAGTAACACAGCATGGTTAGCACTTCATCATGTTTTGTTTTAAACAATGTTGCCCTTTCAGTCCAACCCCTGCACCACAAACACTCCTTACCTGGTTGTCCATATCCTTGATGACAAGGAGAACTGGACTGTCAAGAGATGCTGATTTACGGTACAGAGTCTTCAGGCTAGTCCCATGCTCCAGTGTGCTATATGCAAGCCGCCAGGGATATCCCTGCACTCTTGCAGGCAAGCGCTGGGCAAGCTGAGCAGTGAACAGGGAGAAATGGTTACATATTCAACAGGTTAGCTCACGGGTAGTGTCTTACAGACAATTCCCTCTCTGCTGTGGCTTCTGAATCCAAAAAAATGCTGCTGAGGTAGCAGGTGATGCCATCAGGTTAACACCTCCACCACATGCACGTGGCTTTGTACTCCAAGCTCAGCTGACTGCACTCACATCACTTGTAAAAGAGTTTTCAAAACTGGCACCCCCCCTCTCCAAACACTGAAAAAGCTACCAGTCCTCAGTATCACAACTCAAACTCCACATAAGTTTTTTTTAGGTGAGCCAGTGCTGCAGCAAGCAGGACCTTGCACAAATCTTCCAAACTCTTAAAAAGCATCGATATTACCTCCAGAAAGTAGAATGACCCACACTCAGCAAAGACAGCACCAGACCTAATAAGGTAACTTGCTTTTCTTCCAGCCATACCTGCTCTATGTGCATATTCTCCAGGAGTGCGCTGTGATGCTTTAAGACAGGTAAAGTATCATCTTCTTCTTCTTCATAGTAACTGCAAACACTCTTGCGCCGTTTTGCTTCTTCTACAGTAATGATCTGAGGCGAGAGAACAAGGGTCCAAACTGAAAAACAGCTCTTATTCTGTCAGTCCTTCACTGAAGCAAATTAATTAAACAACATGCTCATTTTCTGTCATACTGCATGAAACAAAACCACTGTATAGAATGGTTACATCCAGCACAGGCAACCTTAGTAAGGAAATTCTCAAATGGCAAGGTACGAGACAGCACGGCTAGCATGGTCAGAACGTCTTCACACCCCAGGGACCACCCACTACTGTGGGGTCCTTTGGGATTAATAAACACAGAGGTGAGCAGGTGACGGCACGTGGTCAGTCTCAGACATACTTAGCCCCAAGTCAGAAGGCTAAAGTGCACCGACTTCGAAGGCACACTACACACATCTTCTCCTTGTGGGAATCTAAATGAGGACACAAACTTCTTTGTTTTCTCATGCAGCTACTTGAAAATATTGATTATTTTCTCAGGTGCTAATGCATGAGAATATAAAAAAGTTTAAAATTTCACTTCCCTTTTTTTCCCAAACGACCAGCTTTTTCCTGTGTTTTTTTTTTTTTCCTTTTGTACACACAAGCTCAAACAGAAGCAATATAGCAAAGAGCTACAAACATAAATCAACTTTAACAGATATTTTGCGGTTATATCATGCCGGAAATGTACTGAGTAAAAATCCCAGCATCCAGTTTTTGCAAGTTTTTTAAAATACTCATTTTCGGAATAGTCAAGGTCTTTATAACATTCTTTGTTGAAAATAATCAACTATTAGAAAAATTTTATTTACTCATTTTCTTAAGAATTCATGTGGAGAACACATGATAATATTTTAAAAGGTCAGTCAATATTTACACTTCTCAGGTGTGAATCCGAATACTTGTGAAACAGAAGCACAGGCTTCTCTCCCACAACTAGAGGTAGGCCACACATGATCTTTTCCTATAAAGCTGAAAACAAAACGAGAAGGCAAGTCCATACGTTTAACCCCCCAGTCCGTAGAAGTACACAGCAGCCTACAACGTGCTGAGAGAGACGGGGACACACTCTGAGCCACTTGCAGCCTGGGCAGGCCACAGGTGCCAAAACGGGGCCTGGGCAAGAGGGAAAGCTGCTGATCCTCCTCCAGTGCACCTCACGGGGCTGCAGGCGAGGTGAGACGAGGCACGCTGCACACAGCCGTGGGGTTTTGGCTGGGTTTAGGGCCCGGTGCCACCATGGCAAACAGGAAGCAGCAGCAAGGGCTCAGCGATGGGGCTGACGAGAAAAAAAAGGGGAAGGAAGGAGCCTTAGCTAGAAAACAACTGGGAACCCTTAAATCACCTTCCTTCCACGATCTTGTTACCACAGCAGTTATCTTGGAATAGGAACCTCAAAATGTGGCTGAGGAGCACTCTGCGGGGCTTCCACATACCTTCCTACTAACACTGTTTCTAAACATCTTTCACTGCACCCAAGGATTAAACTTGCACAACCCCCCCCCACGCCTTCGCCACCGCTGCTGGAACTTGCAGGAGCTGCCAACTGCCAAAAACGCCCGGAGGCCTTACGCACACCTGCCCTGTGGAGTGGGAGAAGGAAATGTAGCGGACAAACCCCAGGCGCAGGTTTAGCCACACCACAAAGCACAGAGGGGGCTTTCCAGTAGGACCAGGACTTGTGAGGAGCTCGCTGTGGGGAGGACGAAGCCCTGGTTCTGCCAGCCACGCCGAGCAGCTCCAGTGGCACGAGAGCGACACCTCCACTGTGCTCGCTCCATCCAGCCCGTGTTCATCCACCGGTGCCCCAACATCCACGTCAGGGGTTCGGAAAAGAGGACAAAACCCAGCCTGCACGATTAAAGTTAGGTGCCCCCGGGGAAGCCAGGCAGCGCTGGTATTTCTGCCCGTGGTGCTGGAAGAGCCGTGCAGCCGCACCCTGACCCTCCAGCCCAGGCTCAGCCAGTCCTGGGCCCTTCAGAGACGGGAGGGAACCCTCTGTTAGAGCATTTCTCACATGGCCAATTTCACTGAAGGCTTGCACTGCAAAATTAGGCCAACTTAAAACAAACAAGCAAAGAAACCAACCACCACAAAACAATCCCCCCTCCTCAAACTGTTAAAGGAAAATGGGTTTTTCTGCTTTTAGCCCTGTTCTTTCTCCACCTCATGAATGTTTCTTCTTCCCTCCTAATCTCCCGGGCCATTATTAGTTTTAAATTGAATATATATATTTTTTCATTTTAAATCAGAAGTACCTAAACTCCTCTTACAAAGACTGTTCTCTAGGCTTCCTGGTGGCTGGGGGGTGGCGCATCACAGTAAATCAACAGCAACAGGTACCTGTGGGAAAATGCAACCAAACTTATAGATACTGGCAACCACAGAACTATTAACTCAGTTGTAAACTGCAATCCAACTCCAAATACACACAAAGCTCTCTCTTCCCTGCAGATGCCTGTTTAGTCTCTAAATGCAGCTCTTTTCACTGTAACTGAAGCACACATTTGCAGCAACTTCACACTCAAGAGCTGCAAAAAGAGTGAGATGCAAAATCAGGTATTTACAGACCACGCAAAAGCGAATGAAAAGAATCAACAACTACAGAAACTGGATCGACAGCATCTTTTAAAGATTTTATGGGAAGGAGAAAGCAAGCTACCTGAGGCAGAAATAGTCTGTGTAAAGTTCATCTGAGAACAGCGTATGTTTTTTACTAGGATAGAAGTGCTGGAGCAGATCCATGCTGTTTAAATAGGGACATAGTTCAACATACCTTCACTGAAGGTTCCTCCTGGTCAGGTCTAGCACAGTAAAGAATTTGAATATTCAGTGACATTTGTTGCCTTTTCATCATCTACCAGTTTATTTTGCAGTGTCTACTGTACTTCTGTGCTTCAGCGGCAAGAGCTCCTGCCCACGAGTATGACAGACAGCCACTGCCCATGACACACTTTGATAAAATTGCTTATATGCTTCTCTACAGTCACACTTTCTGTTTCCCCAAAAGGGAGAGTGAAAGTATCACAGTAATCGTGCCCAAATTTGGGCTTTCACCAGGGATTTCCTGGCAGTCCTACGTTGAATTTGTAAAGCCTGAATATATTACAAACAAAAGAGACACACCTTAAAACGATTTCCAGCCAATTCTTCCCCCAATACATATTTAAATAAAACAATGAGAGACAGGCTCCCGGTGCAGCTGGATCCCTCCCACATTTGTTCTTTGGATCATTAGTCCTTCCCCTTCATTTTGAATTTAAGGACATACAAATAGCAACCGATGAGTGAAATCAAATGTAATATATGACTGCACTCAGCTCTGAACAAAACAAGGACTGAAGTCTTTTTTTTCTCCATCCTGCAGTTCACAAAGCACCATCAAGAAACCACAAAACTGTAAAAATAAAAGCTATTTAGGATCAGAGATGCTGCTGCTACATTTCGAATGACAAGCTCCATTCCTGAGTTCTGTTTTTTTAGCATCCTTTGAAAACAGAAATGCTTAAAAAACAGGGCAGTAGAATTTTTTGAACAAGTTTAAGACTAATAATCAGATCACTTTAAAAATCACCATCAAGCTACTTCCCATTTAGGGAATTATATGTATTTTTTAACTTATCACACATTTGTAGCACAGCAAGTGCTTCAGGGTTCATAAATATCATTAGAAAAACATACACAAGCTTATTTTCCCTAGAAACTAGATTTTATATGCATGAGAAACAGACAGGTAGCAAACACATGCACACCAAGTAGTTAAAACTGACAGCAAAAGCTCCCAGATGAAAAAGCCAAAGTCTGAGTATAAAACCTATCCATCTTACAGCTAACATTTAAACTTCCGTGGGCACCTAAGAAGCAAGGGTCTGGTCTAACAACAACATCACACACCAATCCACTTCAAGGAGCACCAAGTTGTTGGTGTTCAAACTGTGCTGGTGTTCACATGCATGTATGCTTTTTGGACAATTTATTAGTAGCATATAAATACAGTATGAATTTAGCAACACAGACAACATGTGTCTGTATAGCTTTGCAAATGGCTAACATAACATAACCAAAATATTTACATAACTTCTACTAGTTGCAAGCCAGAAAACTGTTAGCTGTTTGCCTGCCATTTCTGGGGAGAGAAGAAAGGATTACTGAAGGAATATGAGTACATTTGTGAGACAGCTGCCTTGAGAAGGCTTCTACCAGAAGCAACAAACATTATAAAGAAACATCATAAAATCATTAAGAGAGCAAGTGTTGAGATTTTTAACAGGATGCACACTTGATACAAACATGCTTCACGGAAAGCACTCACCTCCCAGCTTTTAGTAGTTGGCTCACTGAAGAAGTTGTCTATCATATCAAGCTCTTCCTTTTCTACCACAACAAAACCTTGCTCTTTGGCATCCTTCCCATATATTTCTGGTGACCACTGAACAAAAAATGTGTACAGGTGATCCACCCTGTAAACAGAAAAGGAGAAAACAACCACTTTTCAGTAATCCATGAACCATGTACTGTCACGTAGTACAGAGATGTCGCCCAAGGACAAAAGGGGACAGCCATACACACAGGATACCCACATACTTCCACCCTCGCAAACCACACAAAGCAATAGCTCCTTCTACCTAACAGCCTGAAGCACTTCAAGGTTTCTCTGCTTTCTCTCCCTGCAATATATTTTTCTTTCTTTTGCTATAAACACAACCAAAGCATCATTGAAAGACTAAGTAGCTAAGACTAAGCCAGTCCCCTACAACTCATATTAAGAAGTCCACTGGTTTAGTACTAGATCATGCTCACAAAAGTTAAATCCAGAAAAAGAATCACTTTAATAGTTTGACCTTCCACATAAAACAAGCCATAAAGTATCATCAATAAAGTCTACACCACATTTCTAGCTGTCCTCTAAAACTTACAGACGCTAACCGCACCACAATTCTTCATTCTGTTATCATAAGGAAAACGAGCCGTTACTGACAGCTTGGTTAATGATATAATGCCAGCAGGGTATGCGTTTTCATAAATGTAGTCAGGTCTCAGTTACTTTCTTTAAAGAGATGTTCTCTGACAACATCCATAATGAATAGTGAACAAATTATAAAGAAACCATTTATTTATTGTATTCCTTTATTCCAACAAATAGTACTGAAGATCAAAATCAAAATGAACATAAGCAAGTCCAAATGGGAATACGTTAGTGGATCCACTGTACAAGAAGTTGAATCGAATCAGCGAAATCAAATGCTAATTAAAGAGGGCAGACATAAAGACAGCAAGTACTTTTGACACTGGATTTTTCTTCACTTATTCACCAGAAAGATTCTCCTGGCAATTCCCTGGTCAATAACAAAACAAGTAAAATCTTAGAGAATCCCAGACACTTTCCTATCACATTTCATGTTACTTGGATTTATAGGATATGCACAAACAATACGAGTAATCTTAAAACACCATTTTAAAACTGTTGGATGCTGTTCACAAATATAATTTCAGGTATTTTTACAATTAAGTCTATATTTTTTGTTCTACACTCCTACCAGTAAGGGCTAGAGTCTGACATCAGTTTTAACTGCAGAACCGATAGTCCTAAAATGGTTGCCTGCTCATGATGGCTACATTAATTCCTAGTAAAAGGGATATCTGGGGGCTTGACTCACTTTGGCTTCAACAGATTTTATGCCCAATTCCACTACCCTCAAAGAATAAAGGATCGACTTTGCTGCCTCATGTCCTCCTAACCACAAAAAAAAAAGGAACAAATCAGCATTGCCATCGGCTTTTTCTCTTCCCCTTTAAACATTCAGAAATGCTTCTGTGGTGCCTGGCTACTAGATGTCCTCTCCTGAATTTAAATTTTTGTTATCAAATAAGAACTGTACCCATGAAACATTTGTAAGACACCCAAGCACACACAGCTGCAGTATGTGAACACCTAGTACTAGTTTCTCAGGCATCAAGAGCCTCCCTTCACCAAGAACAAGCAACATGGCTAACGCTGGTATACAACGCCAAAATTTCAGCTGCTGTTCGTAACTCTGCACAACACACACAAATGAGAGCGCTCAAGGTAGCAACGCACAAGCAATCAGCCTTCTGGATCGCTCCGGCCGGTAACTGCCTGGAAGAGGCTAAAGGAGGCTCTCGCTCCCCACTGTCAGGGGTTCCCCCACTTCCTAAGAAGCCGCGTGACTGCTTACGAACTTGCATAGATCTAACATTAGTGAAATATGGAACATTTCTGAAAGCTGTATGATCTAATTTTAGTTAAGATCTTTTCCTCTAATTGCAGTTTTCCCACATCCATAGCTGACACAGCATGCCCCATTCCTCTTTGTCATCCTGCTCTTTCTGAAGCATCTGCGGAGAAAGCAATCTTCTCAGTAACTAATTTGAGTTTTAACAGAAAAGGGCATTTAACTTGAGCACTGTGTATTTCACGTGCAGTAATCCTACTCTGGAAAGTTAGCTACTTAATTCCTACAAACACTAACATGAGAGCAATAAAACTAGTGGCTGCTGTTGCCTTGCTAAGACTGGAAAGCATGCTCATGCAGGTGGATGTAGGAGAGCAGCATTCATTCTCCCATCACAGAATCACAGAACAAATTTAGGCAGTAAGGCACTTCTGGAGAGCACCTAGTCCAATTTCTGTTTGAAGTAGAGCTAATTTCCAAGTTAGTGCAGCTTGCTCAGTCTTGTCCTTCTGCATTTTTGAAAATCTCCAACAGAGTTTGCACAGCCTCTCCACGCACCCTGCTCCATGCATAACCAATGCCATGTTGTTTTTTTTCCTCTTACGTCTAATTTCCCCTGATGCATGCAGCACCTGCAAAAGGCCTTCTTCATTTTTATTTTAAATTTTAAACCAGGTACCCAAAAGAAGAGGGGCATAGCCACTTTCCCCAAGCTGCTTACTGTGCTCTTCCTTATGTGAGCCAGCCTTCATTACTGCAAAGAGCCATGCTGACTTATGCTGAGCTTGCTCTCAGCTTCCCCAGCTCCTTTTCTGCAGAGCTGCTCCCAGGCCACCCGTCCCCAGACTGCATCACTGCAGGGGCTGCCCCACCCCAGGTGTATAGCTTTGCATTTGCCTTCTCTGAATTTCCTGACACTTCTGTCAGCACGTTCTGCCTCCTTGTTGAGGTCCCTCTGACTGGCAGCCCTGCTCTCCGGTGTATGAACACATCCCAGATTTAGTGTCATCCCCCCCAAATGACAAGGATGTGTTCTATCCCATTGTCCACACCCTAGATGAAGACATCGAACAGTATCAATCCCCGAGGAATACCACTTGCACCTGGCTGCCACTTTGACTACCTATTGACTTTCTGAGCCCCGCAGTCCAGTTTTTCATCTACCTTGTCACCTACCTGTCCAGACAACATTTTTTCAAATTTGGCTGTGAGAATACTCTAGGAGATTAAGTTCACTAACACCCCCCTTTGCACTTTCCTTGTTCACAGAGCTCCCCATCTCATGACAGAAAAAGCTATCTGGTTGGGAAAGCACAATTTCCCTCTGGTAAATCTACAACAGCTGTCCCTTGCCCTCCACGTGCCTGGAAATGGCTTCCACAAGGACTTGCTCCATAATCTTCCCAGGGACTGTGGTGAAGATGACTGGCCTGTGTTCCCAAAGGTTCTTGATTTTTCAGAAGATGGTTGCAGCATTTGTCTTCCTAGTTATTAAGGTCCTCTCCCAATTATCATTACCTTTCAGAGGAAGACAGAAAGCAGCCCTGTAATAACATCAGCCAGCTGCCTCAGTACACTCAGAAGATTTCCTGTCAGGGCCCATGGACCTGTACATGCTCAGTTTCTCTAAGTACTCTATAACTCAGTTTTCCTCTACCATGGGCGGATGCTAAATAAATCCAGACTCTCTAGATTTAAGAAGCAGCAACACAAAATGAGAAATAGCTAATTGGACAAGGGAGGTTGTTCTGAAATGGGATGCAGAGCATCCCTTCTGTGTTAATAAAACTGTAACATTATGTTAGGCTGGTATTTCCAAGCTACCAAATGGCAAAAAAAAAAAAAAAGCCACTGCTTGGGAAACTCTCTTACAGCCAACCTGAGAGCTGCAAAGAAATGTATCCTAGATCCCAGTAGCTGTTCTGGTGATCACATGCTTACGAGCGTGTCATGTACTAACAAGAAAAACCAATAAAACAAAGTGCTTGGAAAGGCCCAAGATCAGAAACCTGAAGTTAATCACTCCAGAAAGAAATTATTCAAAAGCAAAAAGATGATAATGAGAAACATTCAAAAAAATACCTAGGAGATGCAAATCAAAAATGAAAGATGGAATACTGTTTAAAAAAAGAAAAAAAAAGGGGGGGAACACCCTTGCCACAGACAGTTTGGTAGCAAAGTGAAGGTGCTTACAAATATACCCATAGTAATGTACATACAGGGGGAACAAAAACATAAAACAAGTTTACAGTGAAGGTTATAAATTCAGTAGAAAACTCATCCTGTAAAGAACATAACTTAAAAATCATGACAGCAAAGTCAGAGTTATTATTTTTAAGCACTTTGTGAGCAACCTGAATCCTAAAAATTGTATTTGCTGTGCTCATTAATGAAAGAGCACATTACCAACAGTCATCTGAAAGAGACAAATTACTCAATACATATTTTGATTTTATATTTGAGCAACCACCACGTGAAATTTCTCAGTAACGGTGATGATGAAATACTTTATGTTCCTATAGTAGCTATGAACTATATTAAAGAGTAAAGAGAAGATATTGCTTTTTTTTTTTTTTTTTAAAGAATTATCCCTATGCATGCAGTCTATGCTTAAGAGTTTTAAGAGAGCTGGGAATCAAGTCTGGGTAGGTGATGCTAATTTTTGATAAAACTTAAAATACTGGGCCAGCTCTAAAAGTTTGGGAGAAAACTAGCGTTGGGTAAACACTGTGCAAGAACAACAGTAATGAAAGAGATAACTATTGCAACCATAGTGTCCTAATTATAATGGAACAGCTGAAATATCCCTTGATTAAACAGAATGGGAATCTCAAAACTAATTCAAAAACTAATTGTTTAAATGAGATTTTTTTGTTTAAATGTTTTCCTGACAGAGATTTGACATGTAGCAATACCATGTGCTTAGGCTTCCATAAAATATCTGATATGACATCAAATGATGATTTAATCCATAAAAGTAGAACAACACAGGAAATATAAGTTAGTGACTTCAAGTAAATCACAAGTGCTGCTGACAGACAAAGATTTCCAGCAGTGGATGTGTGTTAAGATCACATCTTCATCCCCAAATGAACATCTGAAATCATTACAGGTAAGTGCCTAAATTGTTTTAAAAAATCTCCAGATGTGGAGACTGATGACCTCTGTTATAGGAAGGGCTTTTCCCTTGGGGACAAAGAGGCGCACCTCTACCAGAACTTTGTAACACTCAGCAAACTCTTTCTCTGCTTTATTTCTCTCCTGTGCTGATCAGGCGATGCCACAGAGCACCAGAGCCAGCAGCGTAACATGCTTGAGCTGTGGGGAGCTCCCAGGGAGGGACCCCTAATGTGATCTACTCCAGTGCTTCAGTAGCCTCACTATTAGAAGGACCAAAAAAAATAATATAAAATCAAATTAATAAAAATGCTGGTCCTGATTTTTATTATTTTCATATAACAGGTAGCTCAGAAATGGCATTTTAGCCATTCTAAATAAATCAAGAAAATTTCTACTCAAAGAGACTTTTCACATCAGAACAGATTGTTTTTCCTGCTGCTGGAATTGCAGTCCAAAACAAAACAAAATTCAATTTGTTTCTTACCAAAAGAAAGTGTAAACAGCTCAATATTCTTCAATCAGAAAAATATTCTCCCTGAAAAAAGTCTGGCAGAAACAATACAATTATTGCTGATAAAATCAGTATAAGACAAAAGCTTGGTGGAGTATTTATGCCACTGCACTGTTTAGTAGACTGGGCACAATCAGGTATGTATGTCAATGCAGCCAAGCACAGGAGGATATATTTAATAACCAAAAGCAGAGGGCATGCTTGCAGGATGGGTGCTTTGTCTTTGGCAGAATGACCCTGGGATAATGGTTCTGAATTCTGGAGCAGAAGCTCTGCATTAACACACTGATGGCAATACTTTGTGCAATCCTTGAATGTACAAACAAAGCAAGGTTACGTGGAAAAGAATGAGATTGTGTTGGTTTGGTATCTGACACTTGGGTGAGAACTGCTGGAATACTCTGCTAGCAGTACTGGATTCAGGAGTCCTGCAGGTGTCCTAGCCTAGACAAAGAGCCACAAACCAACAGCAAAAAGTTACATAGTTTACAGGAGCAATACCCTGGTGATAGCCTACATTAAGAGGAACTGAATCCTGGTAATAGATACAACCACATCCAGGAACCAGAAGCCAGAAAAAGTAGGTACACAGAGCACTGAAAAAGAACATTTTTTAAATGGCAGAGGCAATTATCAATAAAATGTATTAATCAACTTGTCAAGCTACTGTTGATTCCTGAGAGGGAACTGTAAATGATTTTTCTTCTAAAAGACGTACTTCAATTCAGGACTTTCCAAAGTGACATCATCACCACCATAATATGACAACATCTGACTTCTCTGGGGTAGAGGCAAAGAAGTTTTCCATAAATGAATGATTTCAGGTAATTAACGGGTGAGAAGGGTTGTGTATCCTGATGGTACATGTACAAGGGCTCCAAGTCCACTAGCAGCTCCTGGCCTCAAAACACAGAACGGCTGAGGTTGGAAGGGACCCCTGGAGGCCATCTGTTAGACTCCTGATAAATAAGATATCAAAGTACTACTTTGTGGTAGACTACAAGGTATCAAGTACTACTATACTTATACAAGGATAATTCAAAAGGAGTCTAAATCTAAGCTTTATGCTACCTATTCCTCTCCATTAACCAGGGCACAGAAGAGTTACTTCACCATCAGGATCTTTTTAATCAACGCTTTATGCAAATCTCTGTGTAAATGCATGGAAAGCATCATGCAAGTATTGACTGTAGGTAGTTATGCTGTAAGTTCTTCAAGATCTCACCTTCAATCGTATTAAATTCAATGTTTTATGCGCTAGATATGAAGAAGAGTCACAACAAAGCAAAATCATACTCTACCAAAAGAAACAAACTTTAAAATCAAAAAACAAAACAAACAACAACAACAAAAAAAAACAAACCTCACCCGACTCCCCAAAACCAAACCAAAAATCAATGGGGAGGAGGCTAAGACTGAAAAAAAGAAGCAAGGCTCAAACTCTGCTGTTTTTCCTCTTTGAGAATCCTGCCTGCTCTCACAAAAAGTAACTTCCAAGAAAGTGGATGCCCTCTCAGCAGCATGATTTTAATGCGATGCATTTTAAATCAACACAAAATAATATATATTCATTAACCAAATTATGTCTGCTAAATTTATATTATAGATAACCAACAAATTTACTTCTTGACTGAGGAACTTGTCAACGCTAAAGTGAGGAAATTATTTGCTAGGATACACGTTTGTAAAGAAGAATTCTGCATTAGAGCATCTCTGTCCCAGCACAAGGCATCCTCCTCTGCAACAGCTTGAGGAAGTCTGTGAGTGACATAACTACTCACCTACTGCTACTCAAAATCCACAAAGTTAGAAAAAGTCTACATTCCATCTCAATATCCTTAAGCACAAAACCACAGAGCGCACACAGACTCACCCTCTGATACTGTAAGCTACACCCATTGCAAGGCTTCTCAGCAAAAGACTCGATCTTTTCATTACTGTCCAAAACCTTGAGTGCCTCTCTGCTCAGACGAACAGTTACCCTGATGAGAAGCTGCCTGAGACCGGGCGATCCTTATATAGGACAACAGCGATGTCCATCTCCCCCATTACGTGCTAAGACAAATGCCTCTGTGATTAAGCAAAGCTACACAGAGCAGCCCCAGAGTCGCTGATTAACTCAGCTGCGCTGCTCGGGGTCATCAGTGTCGCTGGGCCACCCGCAGCACCCTGTGAAGTCACGTATACCGAGAGAAGAACTAGAAGAACTTATTAACGCCCTTTATAAAGAAAATCGGCCAGCACTTTTCCCTGTGTAGAGGGAAAAAAAAAAAAAAAAAAAAAAAAAACTTTTAAAAGGAGGGTGTCCCTCATCCCCCACTCACTCCCCAACATTGCAGCTTTACCGAAGCCTGCCAAGGGCACAAAAGCAGCAGGCTGTTTGCACGCGGAACGGCAACTCTGCTGGGAGCAGCAGATTACAGGGCTCAGGGTGAAAATGAAGTCATTTTGGCAATTGGTTACCAAAGCTGTTTCAACAGCAAACAGTAATAAGTCACAGAAAAATACAGTTAAATGACCTTATAGCGGCCTTCCAGTGCCTAAAGGGGGCCTACAGGAAAGCCGGGGAGGGACTCTTTCGCAGGGGGTGTAGGGACAGGACAAGGAGTAATGGCTTTAAACTAAAAGAGGGGAGATTTAGATTGTGCCCATGAGGGTGGTGAGGCCCTGGCACAGGTTGCCCAGAGAAGCTGTGGATGCCCCATCCCTGGAGGTGTTCAAGGCCAGGCTGGATGGGGCTTTGAGCAGCCTGCTCTGGTGGGAGGTGTCCCTGCCCATGGCAGGGGGTTGGAACTGGATGATCTTTAAGGTCCCTTCCAACCCAAACCATTCTGTGATTTTGTGATTCAACTTACACAGTGATTATAGACGTGCACACTAATTTCTTCACAACCTCACTTTTTTTGTTTATTGATGGAAACATGAAGATGCTGCATAAGCTACAGTGACAGCAAGTATTTTATTTACGCTGCTTTATGGCCAATGAGACGAGAGGTATTTTTGATATTTTCCTACATAACTTACTAAATTTAAACATATTTTGAATGCAGATTATATTTATTTTGATATGTTGCATCAAAAATACATTGCAGAGCTATCCCAAATAGCGTATTGTCCGTGACCTTCTCAAGATGCAAAACCAGTGATCACATATCTTGTAATACGAGTACCAAGCAATCCCATCAGTGAGCAGGAAACTACACAGTTTGCTTTCAGATATGTCTGAGACTTCAAAGAAAACACCCACTTGTTAGGCAAATAAATATCTTGCATTAAAATGGTGGAGTGGGTCTCAAGTTTAATTTTTGCCCCGGGTTCTGTGCAACCTTTTACACACCCACGTGGTGTTTAAACAGGCATGTGTGAACATCACCGGAATGACCCAATCTTGCAACATGCACCACCATTTTGATAAAGATCCAAACAGCGGATGTGACAGCCAAGATTTGCCTCGTCAGCCAACGTGACCAAACACTGCAATAGCTCACTTCAGAAATTAATTTTACTGTTCTAAAAACTGAAGCATAAACCAATTATCAGTGCTCAAGTTTGTGTATTAGTTAGATCCCCCCGCTAAGAATAAATTTTCTGCTTTTAAAACAACAGGTACAGAAGCTACTTTCCCACTTTGTTTAACAGATTTAGCTGTTACACAGAACAATGGTCAGAGACGACCTCAGTCCCGGTAGCTTTATTCAACACCAGACACGCTATCTCCAAAGCAATAACTGACCTTGTGTTGTGTTGCAGCATCACTCTAACCCCTTGAAGTCTTTACGCATACACCAAACCAGAATTTTCTGAACCCATACTTTTGCAATCCCTGAGAAGCCAAGGACCGGCTTCAGCAGATAACAAGCAAACCAAAAGCTACCTGCAGCTACACTCCTGATGGCCACATTCCAGCTGGTTTAAACCTCTCCCCCTCCTCCCGTGTCAGCAGCTTCCACACTACTGGTCTGCTTAAAACACTCATTTCTAAAATATATGAAATAAACATTAACTTCACACATATACTACAAATTTGAAAATAAATACTCTGATTTTTTTTTAAAAAGATAAAAACGAACTGCATCTTAAAGACACACCACTGAAATTTATCACAGATTCAGATTCTTCCTTTCTAGTATCTATTCACACAAAGTGTGATCACTAATTTCTGTATTTTGGTTCATCAGCAGAGATGAGAGTTGCTCTTGCTGCCTTCTAGCAAGAGAAAGACCAGGGATGTGATTCCTCACAGCCAGGGAAAATTCCTGTGTGATTTATGTGGAAAAATCACAGGCCTTACTTTTTTTTTTTCTATAGTACTACTCTTTATACATATATACCTAAGGGCACAGACCATTTAAGCAGATTTTATCGCAAAGGGATGTGTGTTTTTTTTTTGTTTGTTTTCATGGGCACGAAGTCAGAAGCAGCCACACCCATTCAGTTAGAAGCATCTCCCTTTTCCACTTCTTGTCCTTTGCTCATGTGAGGTACCTATTTTTAACAATGACACCTTCGTGGATTCCTTGGCACTTTTGCAACCGCTCCACCTTTCCCTCACTTCCTACACTATGCCCAAAACCCAGATGATTCCCCAGTGCTTTTATCATGAGCTAGCAACACGTATATCACCCTTTTCATCTTCCATGTGACACTTACTGCCTTCTTCTTTCCCTCTGGAAAGTATAACTGGACCAGCAAGAAACATTCCTTTCTCTCTCTGGCACGCAATAAAACGGGGGCACCCCTCTCCTCATCTCAGCATCCTTGCTGCATTTGACACCGTGGACCACACAGGGGAAAGTCACATTCAACTCTTGAAAGCACTACACATTTACAAATTAAGTGCTGTAGCTTACCTTTCCCGAGGAACAGCAAACCAGTACTCTGGTTGCTTTATCTTTTTACTGTACTGTTGAGACATGGTGGTGCTCTGAGACACAAAGGACTTTCTCATGGGTTTGCCTACTTTAATGCACAGAAACATTGGAGGAGTTTTGCTCTTCTCCTCTTTTGAAGGAAGCATATCTGAACAAGAGACAGGAGAAATGGACTGTTTACAGGACAGTACAGCTACGGCAACTGATAAAATATCGGCACAGAAGACTCAGAATTATCATACACAGAATTAAACCTAATGTCATTAAATAGCAAAACCGGTTTAGCAAATCCTTGCTCATTCTATATTGTGGCTATCTATTCCCATTTCATCAGGGCTGTATCCCCCTCAGTTGAACAGCAACGTACAGAATAGCACTGCAGCTCACATCAGTATGACAATCAGGCTGGGTGCAGACAGCAACATGAAGCAGGCAAGGAAGGGGGACAGCAGAAGAGAAGACCTTGACTACCTCGGTCATCACAGCCAGCTCAACACACCGCACCACAGCAAAGGGTAATGCCACTGCTGTCTCCTCTCCTGCTAGATCCCTCCTTCCCACTCCAGTGTTTGAGTGGGTCCAGGAAACTGATCCAGCTAAAGAGCAGCTGTGCACGCACACCAAGCCCAATCAGTTCCTCCACCGTGATGGTCAAACAGCCATACCAACACCTTTTGTCTGCACAGGGGGGACAGGGTAAAACATAAGAGTGGTGTAAGTTCTTAAATCGCCAGTTTGACAGAAAAAAATGTTTATTAAACCGTAACCTCAATTGCACTGAAATCGCTGCATAAGTTGTAGGAGTACACATACAAACATTTTCTGGTTTTGCTGTTGTTTTCCTATGAGAACAATCATCAAATGCAACTAGCAAGACATAAACCCTTCCAAAAGAAAGGTAAAATTATGTTAAGAACGTATGTTTTTAAAATGAAGACTTCCACTCTAACTGCCCTCCACCACTTGACGTGGATCGGGGGGATGCCCATTAGCTCACTAGGCTAACGCTCTGGGATGGACTAGTGCTCACATGTCCCGAGTAACAGGAGAAACAGTCGTATGCGAATAAGCTACCTAAAGTGAGATTTCTTTTTCTTATATGCTTTCCAGTAACTTCCTGAATTTTACTTTAAAAAAAGACTAATCAAAACAAAAGTATCAATAAGACTCTACATATACTCCTATTTATCACTTCTTTAGGCATTTCCATAGCATCAAAGACACCCGAAGGAGACAGTGACAATACTAGAGGACCCACTTCACAGCAAAGCACTGCTATACACACTGTGATGGATTCTATCAGAAATACACTGACCAACACCACTGAAGAACGAGAAGTTATGAATATGGAGTGACAATTCCTATGCCATGATGCATCCCTGTCAGTATTCCAGCTGGATGACATTTTATTGTCCTTCTTAAAGCCAGTATCCAGCGGTGAGGTTTATATGAGCTGAAGTTTATATAAACGGTGATCACCGAATATGGAAAGAGCATGCAAGCTACTTATTAAACTAGAAGCTTAGGGAGTTTAAAGGTGTGCTTTTTCTTCTAAATATCAAAAAAATATATTAAATTATAATATACAAGATTAAAAACAACGAAAAAGACCAGTACGTAGAAATAGGAAATTCAGAGCAGAAGGATATCAATTCAAAGGTTACCGTCATAATGCTGTCCAAGTCTCAGAGGAAACAAGGATAACCAGAGACCTACCTTCAATTGGCACTTGAATTTTCTGCAGCAGCCACAGTCTGATCTCTGATTGATTGTCTAACTGTGTTTCTTGACAGGTCTTGTCTACAGCTGGTACTAATGAAGAGTCCACAGACTCTTTCAGATCCTTTTCCTCTGCTGCTGCTGAGCTGATTTCTAATGAAGGTGCTTTCCTCTCAGTGCAGCAGGACTCAAGCTCCATACTTTTAACTGTATGGACTTCATTAGCTTGGGACTTTGAACAGCTAAGTGTAAGGTCTATGCCAATTGCTTTATTGTTTTCACCTTTCTGGATTTCAGCCTTGTGTAAGTCTTCAGATGACTGAGACCCATTCCCATCTTTATTGAGGTAAAATTCGATAAGTTTATCTTTCTCTAGCTCTTTCTTAGTGTCCAATGCAGTCTCCACCTTACCTGTCGGGGAACTGACACATTTGTTTACTTCTGGAATAACATCT
Source organism: Cygnus atratus (assembly GCF_013377495.2). Taxonomy (NCBI): domain Eukaryota; kingdom Metazoa; phylum Chordata; class Aves; order Anseriformes; family Anatidae; genus Cygnus; species Cygnus atratus. The sequence goes on along the minus strand of NC_066364.1, from coordinate 56,472,524 downwards.
TGCTTTTCACACAGCTCTAAGTCTAAGTCAGCTTTAGGTTCAACACTGTCCTTTTTTTCCAAGGAATCAACAGTCAAGTGCTCCTGGACTTCTGTAGCAGGTTTGGTTACCTGCTGCTTAGTTCTCCCCAACTCCTTGGGGTCAGCCAGCAAGCCTTCCATTACTGAGATTTTCCTGTCCAGCCCTCTATCCACACGAGATGATGTCTTTTCCAGTTCGATGAAGTCATCCCCTCCTCTTCCCAAAAGGGAGTTGTCTTTGGTTCTGATGTCTGAAACGTTTTTTTCTCCAGAAGGCTCCTTGGTACGTGGATCCACAGCAAACTTTTCCAAATGCTCAGTGGCAGTGATATTGTTGGTAAACTCCAGTGACTTTGATTTGATTGAACCTGTACTCTCAGATGACTGAAGAACTTCAAAATCAGCAGACTTTTCCTTATCTGAAGGTTTTATCTGTTTGGCGCCTGGCACAGTGGATGAATCCCCGTTCTGTTGCCTCTTTTCCTTGCTAAGGGATTTGAATTTGCTGAAAGGATTGATATCTTTCTCAGAGGAAAGGTCTTCCCATTCTCCTGGCCTGTACAGAGGACAAAGATCCTTTGGTATGTCACTGCCATGGAAAATGGCGGATGTACATAGGATGTTAAAAGCAAAATGGAAACAGAAAAAAAATGGAAAAGAAAAATGAATAATATATCAACTTAAAGTCTGAAACTCAACTCAAAATTACTTTCTCCAAAATAAACATACATCAGTGGAAATAAATGACTTTAAAGAAAACAGAGAAAAATGTGGAAAGGATAATACCAAAATAAAATGAGTAAATCACTTTGCAGACTATGAGACACAGGTGAAGAAATGGTACAGATGTCATAAGAATGTGCAAGTCATCAGAAGTTGACCAAAAGAAAACACAGGACATGTATTTAGCTGCTGGAATTTAATTCATATCATATTAATATCGTTACTTCCCACACCTGACAATGTGTCAAGGCTATACTGACTGGTAGTTCAATGGTTTTTCATGCCTTCCTAACCAGTAAAAATGCATTTTTGAGAAGAAAGCAAATCAGAGAGAAGCTGTACCCTGTTTAAACATGTTTACTGCAAAGTGGTAACTGTCAACACATCTTTTTTCCTTTTGCTTTTATCAACACTAAAACCTACTACTTAATGCAGACTTCCACAAAGATTTATTTTTAATGCAAGGTAATCATAAAACGCTCTTAAAAGGAAAATTCTTAAAAATTTAACAGCACACAGCAGCAAACTGCGTAAGCTCTTTCTTACTGCTAAAAAGTCTGAGGTGAATAAGAATGCAAGACTTTCATCACTTAGGAGTTACTAACAAGTTACTAGACACTCTAATGACAAGCATAACACAAGTATCTAGAAAATTTTTCTTGAAATAAGAAAATGGAGGGAAGTAGATGAGTTTCCATCTTGCTTAGAACAAATTAAGCTTACACTACACTTAAATGAAACTAAGCTCTCCCCCACTCCCCAAGACCATTATGTATTACAAATTCTAACTACCAAAGCTTCTCTGGTTCTGAATTGGAAGTGTTCTACAAAATGATATTTTTGCAAGTCCTGAAGATAGCAGTTAAGGTCTTATCTTCAAAGGTTTTAAATAATACTCTCAGAATGGTCCTCGTAACAACAAATGTGTTCAGAACAAACCGTCTTCACTTCCACTGAAATAACCTTAGAGAACAGATAGTGCAAGAGCCCAACCAAGGCATGCCACCCAATGCTTGTCATTGGTATTTTTTTTTTTTTTTACTGGTCTCCTTTGCACTGCAATTCCCATATTCATGACCCATTTCTCTCTGCCACTGAATTCCTCTAAGCATTAAGCAAAAGGACAACATAATTCCTTTGAATCATTCCTTAGCTGGCATTTTCATCCCCTGATTTCTTATATTCTGCTGCATTCTGTGATTAAAGCCCTTTGCCCTCCACCTCCCTCCATTTCCATGACCCTTAGGGAAAATATGTAAACGTAAGTTCAGGAAAGAATACTCCTTACGATGGCAATGCATCTTTAATCTTCATGTGAGAGATGTCATTGTAGAGAGCAATAGAGACAACCTCCTCCATGGGGCAGATTAGCCCATATTCTTCACAGCCATTCTCAATTACCAGAGGATCAGATTTATGTGGGTCAAACATGATGTTATTTGGAGTCACTATCATGACTCCTCCAACTACACCCTGCAACAGAAGGAGGAAGAGTTAACATATCACATGCAATTAACTTATCATAACTCAGTAGCATTTAGGCTACTAGACTAAAAATAAAAAAAATAAATAATCACCAAACTCTCTCCTGCCCTTCTATATCCCTGTCACACAATATTTGGTAACAAAACATTTTTTCCAATTGCATCAAGTCAGACATTGTAAGGAGAGTAAAGAAAAAAGATTTCTTAGTGACATCCAAGTTTCTGGCTACTAAGGAGGAACATCTGAACTACCCAACTTTCAGTGTTAGCTGCTACAAGCTAGAGCTGCAGACTGATAATCAACCTCAGACAAAATAGGGTAGTGGATTTAAAAAATAAACAAGCAAATTTATCCTAGATACAGCCACCCTCACACAATATACGAATTTATAGGCAACTAGCACACCTGACGGTAGTCTTCATCATGGAAATGTCAAGGTTACCATGCTAAGCTAAATTCCAAATCCCCTTGATTTGGAATTCCAAGTGGTACATGCAAAAAGCTTCTATATACAGTACCTAATATGAAGCAGTTTCTTTCCTGGTACCTCTGATTCAAGCATATTTTGCACAGCTGTAGAAGATGCATTTAATTCACAAAAACATGATCTAGCCATTTATTCAATAAAAGACTGCATCAGCCATCATTCAACCTGTGACATCTGACCATATTTCAAGGTTTACAAAGGAGATTTCTAACGTCTTGGTCCTGCACCCTCTCTTCCAGACAAGCTGCAAACTTCACCAGACCAACTCTTTTTGTACTGTGCACAAATCATCACATACGACAAATAGGAGCCACAGTTTAACAGGAATGACCAACACTGTGGATAATAGCAATTATTCAAGGTCATCTGCAAAGCAGGCCAGGGAAGACTAACAAATAGGCAGGTAAAGAACCACAATTTGTGTGTGTTTGTTTGTTTAGTGTGTGTGTGTTTTGTTTTTGTTTTGTTTTGTTTTTAACTGGGGAGACAAAGCTGATGGCTTGGCACCGGCAAATGAGTGCATGTGTGCCTGCTCCCTTGTAAAGCAAGGTCTGTAAGTCTCTCCCATATGCTTCTCCTGTATGACAAGTACACAGAGTACACACATTTGTCTTTGGATGAAAGAATCAAAATCAAGTGCAGAAGCTTCTTCCCCAGCTATGTACTCTATCTATCCAGATGAGCAACACATCAGTAGGCTGTACTTCCCCCCACTCACTTCAGGAAGCAAGGCAACAAGGAATTCTAGTTACACTGACAAAGATGGTGTCCCACATTCCACTGCTTTGACTGCAAACAAATTACTTTTTCAGCCCTGGAGCAAAAAAGAAAAAAAAAAAAGGGGAAAAAAAGGCAATCTGCATCCTCTACACCTAGCAAGCAGCATATAACAAAGCAATAGTACTGCCCTAATCTACATGCAGATATCAAGTAGCCCTCCATTACTTCCTACAGAATAAGAGTCTGTGGAAACTGCAAAGCGGTTCAATGCCGTCCTCATCCACTCCATGCTAAAATAAACCAAAAAACTCTAAACACATCCATCTTACGGAATTCACAGGATTAAGGTGGAAAAAATATCTTTAAACCACAGTGGTTAGTATGACCAGTATTATAAATCCCAGAGAACTTAAAAGCCCAAACATGCAGACATCTAACTAAGAACAGAGTCAACAAGAGATGTGTTAAAGAGCAGATATATGAAAGAGCAGATATATGAAAGCAGACAGTTCAAGAACATAAAGTATTGCAACCTTAAGAAGAGAATAGGGTCAGGATACTGCATAAGCGTTGTGCCTTCACTTCTAAAACTGCTGCTGTAAAATTTAGGTTTGCATTCTTAATGGGAACACGTATGTCACAAGAATGCTTCTAGGGAAAAGAAAGAAAAGGTCTTCTCATGCAGTATTTATCTTTTTATTAGAGTTTGTGTGACATTCATTACCAAATGCAGAACTAATACGAACATATTTGGAAACAATCTGGAGAGTTAAATGAGTTAAATTTTAGCTTAAAGTCATAAATGAAATAGATAGGCATGTGTTCATCTTATAAAGCTGTTGCACAACTTGATGTGACTGGACAACTAATCCTGAATTGTCTGAACTCTGAAGTGCAGTTTTCTGTGTCAGACAATAAACTCTGAAGCAGATATTTCTGGTTAAGTCATGGTAAGGGAATGAAGGTGGTTAGAAGAGCTGTTCCTCCATAAAGCAGTTATTATAATATTAAAAAAATACTAACGAACAAAATTATACTGCATATCACTGTGGGAGCAATAAACATAGCAGTGACAGATAAAGCCACAACATTTATGTTCTTTACAAACATGGAGTATGTCTGGCTCCCACAGTGCTCATTTCTCACGTTATCTGCACAGATTTCGCTTTTAAAGAATCTTAGACAATGCCGAAAAAGCCCAAGTTCCACCTACCTTACCATCTGTGAAGTAACGACAATTCATTTTTAAAAATTTGACAACCACAGGCTCATCCTCTTCTGAGGTGGAAGACAGGACCCTCTCAACTGGTTTGAAGGCCTTTCTTGCCAAATCAGCATCCTTAAAAAAGAAAAGCTCAGTGCAAAGCAACAGGACCAGAACAATCTACTTCTAGATTTTGGGCAACTAAAAAAGCAAGTTTAAGCAAAAAAGAAGGTAGTTGGTTAAGGAAGAAAAATGATGGTCATGAATGTGTAGGTACGTATGTACATTTAATGCAGTATGCTTTAAGGAAGAAACACCTTGTAACATTACAAAAAATCCCTCCATACAAATAACAGGCAAGAAATTCAGAAACGTCAAGCTCTGAATACAGTTCACAGTATTTCAGTGAGGTAGTCTCATTAAGAGAGGGCCAGTCCTGCCGCCCCATCTATGCACAGTGCAGCCTCGCTGGCACTGGTGTTCATTCCCATGCAGGTGGCCCAGAGGGGTAGGACTAAGGTTAAATCCAGTAATTCACTCCAGGCTTCTCTACACTTTCTCTCTTAATTGGTTATGGATTTGAAACATCTAATTGCTTTGATATCAGCAGATGGACAGCTAAACTCCCTGAAAATGCTACCTACACCACCGTTCTGAGTAAAATGAAAGTTGAACTATGCCACTGTGCTTCACAAAGATTCCAGCAGTCCTGAGTACAACCATAGTACACTTGCTAGAAAAATACTGGCTGCTCAGACAAACTAATATTCCCATAAGGAATCCCCAGACAGGATCAAGGCTGCAGAGCAGCAGAGAAAGACTGCACAAAAGCATAGAAATCTCCAGGGTGAAACAGTAAATACTCCTTCAGTTCTAACTTTCTATTCCTTAGAAACCATACACTACACTATTTCCAATTGTTCTGATATACTCTGGGTCCAACTGATCTTTCATGGGGTTTCTCTGCTCAGATAGAACCCTTAATTTGGATTATTTTAAGTGGTGGCAAAATTTGTAGTACAGCAAATTAAGAGTAATGTTACTCAGCATTAACAACACTATACATGAGGCCTGAATTGTAACTTCAAAACCAAACTATTTACACAGGCCTGAATCTCAGCTTCAGCATCAGAAATTGTTTTGTGAGCACAAGATCAGTGAAACAATGTTTGACTTACAGGGAGTTTATCATATTCAGCATCCGATGATGAAGGAGAAACGGGAGCACCAGGACTGAAAGAAGACAGCCTGGCAGCACTTGTTTCTGGCACAAAGAGAATCTAAATAGAAAAATATGTAAAAACATTAGGAAAAAGTTTTTTAAAAGTTATTTGCTACAAATACTACTTTCTCCTAGAAAGACAAACCAATATTGATTGCTTGTGATTGCAATGCAGTCCTTAACTACTACTTATTCTAGAATCCTTCTTCATTAACGGTGATGGTGGGGTATGTGCAGGTCTAATTACAGGATCTAGTCCTACGTTTTGTTTTGTAGAACAGGCAAGAAAATAACACATTTTCCACACAAAGAGACATCCTCCCATCCCCCCTGAAGTTGCAATACCAATTTCTCTTGCAACTACCACAGCTACAAAACTAGTAACTGTGAAATGACTATTAGCAATTAACTTATAATGGCAAACTCTGACCTTCTCTTTGGGCTATTGTAGAAGATTTGGGATTTTTAGTGCTAGAAATTCATAACACTTCACTCTAGGTTGCCTGTTTCAGAAAACATACTTGTACCTCCAAATTTAAGAACATATCCTTTATATGACACAGCATTTTAGCAACATGCACTGCATTTAAAAGGGATAAAAAGCTTTACACTAGCACAAGTGTATGTAAAAATGTAATCCTTTGAATTTCTACATTCTCTCAGTTTGAGAATTGCAGTACGGCTTTTGTCCTCCACCCCAAATAAAAACACACTCATTTGTTGCAAGTGTCAGAGCAAAGGAAAATATTTCTAAAACTAAAAAAAAAAAAAAAAAAAAGAAGTTTAGTTTTAAACTACGCATGCTGAGAAATGTAAAGCAATTTAGCTTATCCCAGCTTTTGTCTGCTTGGTAATGCTATCTCTGTGCCTCCGTTTTCCTACGTGCAAAGCAGGACATTTCAGTCTCTTCATGTCTGTAAAGCAGGAATAGAGATCTGCCCTTCATGAACCAGGTGTCAGCCTTCATATTTCCATCTCCATTATGTGACTCTCCCAAAAACAGTCTCCAAAACTGACTCATCTCCAAAATAATGGCAAAGAGCCATTTCAATTACTGTATCTAACTCTCTAATTCTTTCATATATTATAGATAAAATTCACGTAGGTTTTCCAAGAATTTTACTCTCTTACATCAGCTCCATTCCCCGCTTAAGCTTCAGAGCTCAAGCTTTATTGACAGCAAATAAATAACAGAAGTCAGATACGGCAATTACAAAACTGCCCCCCACGCACCTCCATGTAATGATCTCTTAAGTTGACCTTTGAGGGGTTTTAAATTACCATCCATTATCCTTGCATCCACGTACCCAAAAGATATGTGAAAGCAGTAAAAAGCCTCTAAATACAAATAATCAGGTTTCAGGAATAGAATACAAAAGATTTACCTGGCCTGGAACAATTGTCTGCGTGAAAAGCTTATTGAGTTCCACAAGCTTGTTTGGGGTGATGTTAAATTTTAATGCTATGCTGTTTATGGTGTCCTGATTTCCAGCCTGAAGAAAGATTCAAAGCTTAAAATATTGTGGTGATCACATACAGCATAACAGCTGAACTATAACCATCTAGCAGACTGTTTGCAGGGAATAGATTTGATGATTCAACACACCCCCTGTTTAACAGCTTATGTGATAAGCCAATGTCAATACAAAGAAATAAATATTCTCTCACACTATTCAGTAGATAAAATGGTAGATGTGTTACAGATATCCCTCTCATTTTGTCACAAACTTTAAAGTAGCAGCACCTTATTCAGATGTGGTATGGCAAGTGGGGAAAAGAGACACACACTGGAAAGTTCATTATCCCTTCAGTAGTCCCATTAAGTCAGACACTTGTTCTGTTCCCAGCTAGAATACTGGCCTTCTACAGTCACATTGGGTGTGGGAGGGTTGGGCGCAACTTCTGTTCAGGGACCCTGGATGACACACAGGGACCTTCTGTACAGAGCCAGTCCTCTGAGCTGTAGTGGCAGCAGTATGTTTTCTCAGTGCTTCAGATTAGAGAAAGGTCACACAGTCATCTCAGGACCAAGCAGAGGCTTGCAGTCCCTGAGAAACACTGTGGAAGTATTTTTCAGAATAACAAAACTGATTATTCTATTAAAGGGTCATATTGCAGAAGTAAAAACAGGACTGGCAGCTGTGAGGGAGAGGCAGAGCACCTGGACTGAACAGCAGCTCTGGATGTGAGCCCGGCTCTCCCCACACAACAGTAATTGGAACAAACCCTCCTGACATAACACGCAAACATTATCAGTTAGCATTCATTCCCTGCTTTCTGTTTTGTGTCACTGGCTCACTGTCAACCTCAACAACTCCACTTTCAAAAAGCAGAAGTGAACAAACCACACAGTAATACTTACAGTATACTCTACTGTACCAAGGGGTTTCTGAGAAACCATCTTCTTCTCTTTCTTTTCATTGGTTTTGTTTTGATTGTCATCTAAAGAGGAAAAAGCAGAGACTGTCATTGGCTTTTGTGTATCATTTGTTATCAACACGTTTCATTATCAACATGTTTCCGAATAGACTCGAAAGAAGCGTAAACTGAAGCTACCAATGGGAACAAGACACCGAAATATCTATCAACTACTAGGCATTGCAAGGCAGGCAACACTTCAAGTACAGCAGGTTTAGTAATCCCTCAGGAACTCTGGAAGAATAATGTACATGATACCGTATCAATACGGAGCCGCTCCGATGCTTTTCTCCATGATTACTACACAATTCAGCTGCTGGATATAAGCACTTTGTGTGACAAGCTGCTATCAAGGCTGAGATAGAAGCCAGCCTCCGAATATATGCACTGGTACTGCATTGTTATGACCACGGCAAATACTAGTTCAACACCATTTCATCACTAGTACTTCATACTTAAATGCTATTTTAGACTCTGAGGCTTGAAGTACACCAACAGTCCTGCACAACAAGTGTGCACACTTGTGCACATATAAAACAGCATAAGCACAAAGCTCGTTCAGAAGACATTTTCCACCAGCATGACAAACGTGCTGCACCTGCCCAAGCACCAGAGAGGCCCACGCAGCACCAGCAGGGCGGCTCCTCTTCACCCTTACCCTGGCAGAGGGATAGCAAAGCCAAGGACGAGGGAAGCCGCCCGCTGCCCACCCGTCCCGCTGCCTGCGGCCGCCCTCAGCCCACAGGCTCACCCCGCACCCAGGCCCACGCCCGCCTACCTGCTGGTGCTGGGGGCGATGGCGGCGGGCAGCCCCAGCTCCAGGAGCGGGGCCGGGGTGCAGAGAGGCCGTGCATGGCTGCCCTGTGCCCCAGGGCCCGAGCACGGGTGGGAGAGGTGAGAAGGCAGGGCCGGGCCCAGCACACCTGGCGGTGGGGCTGAGGAGACGCTGCCCTCCCGGGGGGCTGCCAGGGAAGGGAGGCCAGGGAACAGCGAGGCGCCTGGCTCGCGTTCAGGCTGCGCCACAACCTTTGCTATTTCCACAGAGCGAGAGGCAGATAGTAAAAAGGAGGGCGAGGACTTGTATACTGACTGTAATGTACACAAAAAGAAAGGAGGGGCCCACAAGTATGTCACACCTGGCCCTTTTGCCCACTGGTTTCCACAGCGACACTAATGCCGGGGACTGACCCAGCACTTCCCGAGGACTGAACGCACACACACCGGGACCCTCTCCGTCAGCCACCGGAGGCCAACACGAGCACCTCACGGCGTGCCCAGTTGACACACGTGGGCAGAGAGCATTTTGGAGCAGAACATCCCTCAGTTGTCTCAGCAATTTCATCTCCGAGACTGGAGACCCACAGTGAAATTTTCAGAATTAGCACTCTCGCTGCCTTTTTCTGACCATTTGTGTTTTCATCGCTGCCACAGTCTTACTCAGATCTAAGTCAATGGTGAAGGATGGAAAAAAGAGGGTAGTGACAGCAGTTAGCAGTGCACAGTACTAAGCCATCAGAAACAGTGCCAATGATGGACAGAAGTGGCAAACAGTGGATATTTCCCATAGCGATTAAGTACAACTGCCAATATGGCGCAATCTTGTTTGAAGAAATTTCCCCAACTAACAGTAAGTTAGATCACACCCTTTTTTGTTACTCAGGAGACACCACTTCAATTACTTCAGGATAATTAAAATTACATAACACAAACATGAAGGCAAACTATATAAGCTGCCTGTGACCTATCAGTACAGGCAAGGAAAGGTTTACAGGTAAACTAGACCTTCTGTTAAATCATTTGGTATAGCTGGAAAAGTAGACAAATTTTCAAATACATTAAGTCTTTCTTAGCTTGAAACGGCACACATTTATTAAGAACAATTATGACATCATAACAGGACATGCATCAGTAAGACCATAGGGGGAAAAATAAAGCAGTCCAGATAGATGTGGGAAGGGAGGGAGAATTTATACCTGTTGAATATGAAGTTAAATTTGTATGTGAATGAGAAGAATAACAATACACAGTAGCAGCAGTTTCCCTGTGGAGCTTGTGCTACATGCTTTTAGCTAACCAGTTTTAGTTCCAAGACTTTGTCTTTGGATGGTGAGAGAGGTGACAGAGAACTGACTGTATCAGCAACCTCTCTGTGGCACAAGGGGACCACAAAACACTATGCCAACACAGTTAACTTTCTACTTTACAGCTTCATGCTACCGAGAGACATACTTTGTCTCAAAAGTAGTAGTAAAGCTGCTCCTTTCCACCTTCCCCTCTCATGAAAAGATCCCTCACGTATCTCAAACTCCTGAAGGCAGGATGCCTGCAGCTGCTGGTCTCTCACAATACTCCCTACAGACTCTACCTGCATAGGCTAAAAGAAGCCATCAGTCTGTGTATCCACCTGCCTTTCAAAACCAAAATCTGAAACTTCTTGTGCAGATTTTATATTTTTATTTTAAAAGTGTCCTACAACAAGGATTCCAGATATTCTTACACTAGCCCTAACCACTTGACAGACTTTGTCGATTCCAAACCATATCATATAATTTTCAATAGTCTTCAATAGTCTGTGGTTTTGATTTTGCATCTAAAGCTTTGAAATGATAAATAAATATCAGCCCTTCAGAAGAAATCATTCCAATGAATCCATTAAATCTGACAGGTACTGCTCACTCCACTTATTATACACATAGCTAGGCCAAGGTGACAATCTATATTCTGCAATGAATCAATATAACAATATAACAGGGTGGTAGGGGGGAACACGACTGGCAAAGAAAGCAGAACAATACACTATTTTCCCAGTGCTCTTATCCTCTCCCATTTCATCTTCTGGAAGCCAAATGTTTTCTGACGTTATCTGAAGGCAGTAGTCCCACAGGCATTCACAGCACACGAAGGCACGATAGAAGCTAGTCAGGCTGATCCTCAGTAACCCCATTTCTTTCAGCCAGAACTAGATGGAAGAGATGCACCTCTTCACAGGCATTAAAATAAAAGCCACTGGCTACTTTTTGAACTTGGAAGTTTGCTTAGTGGTGAAGTGACTCAGTTCTGCCTCCCAAGTTTTCCTGCACCGCACGTACACTGAACGCGGCATCGTACAAATGTGAGCGCTGACTGCATGTTAACGCAAATGGAATCACACTGCACTTGAAGGAAAAGGGTGGAGTGGGTGGACTGTACCTCTCTGCCATTTCAGGAAACTTGTAAAATAGGAACTGTGTAAAAATAGTAAAACTAATGAGCAATGGGAAAAGGAATGCTGAGTGAGAACAGGCAAGAAAATACAGGCCTATTAAAACTGACAGGTTTTAAATGGAAATTTTTCTGCCCTTGATATATTTATACCTAGTTCGTTTTCCTAGCAGACTGTTCATACTTAATTCTGCAATTCTGTGGGAAACATTGAAAAAAAGCAATAGTTCAGAAAGCAACTCTTGAAGGGGTAAGACAAAGAGGTCACTTTACCATCCAGAAGACCTTGACACATGATAGGAGAATTACACCTCTGCAACTATGTAAATAGCTGTACAAATAGATAGAATAGGTCAAGCAGCATCAACAGAATCCTGGGCTGCTCACACTGGTGTATGACGTACCAGCGCAAGACGATACCGTCACCACCACGGTTACAGACTAACCTGCTACCAGCTGAAATCAGCATGAGGCTTTTTAGTACCAGCAATGAGAGCTGAACTGGCCTGACAGTTCGGCTAATAACCAGTAATGCTGTCAGGAATGCAGAAGTAAACAAGGGGCTGAAGGACTGATCCCTTCCCACACCAGGTAAATAAACTCAGTAGCCTAACAGAACAGAGGCAATAGCATAGTTAGACCAAAAGTCCATTTTACTCATTAATCTGTGTCTTAACAAACACTTAGGCAGCATGCAAACAGAACAGTCTTTTCCCTGACCAGCCCCCAGAGCGGCTAGATATAATGGATTTCTCCAGGTAGGAGAGAGCAGAAGCCACTAGACAGTGGCCCAGTCCCTTTGCACTCCCAAGACCCCCACACTAGTCCTATGACAGCAAACCCCACAAAAACATTATGCACTACATAAACCAGTGCCTCCGTTCTTCTACTTAAAGTTTAAAACTTGGTTAAGTTCACCGAGCATCCTATTTAATATCATCTTGAGGATAAACAACTAAATAATCCTTATTCACCTTCTGCATACCATGTATGTTGTCACAGATTTCTCTACATCTTCCCTCAGTCATATCTTTTTTCAGGTCAACTAATACTAGCTCATTTCAAACTCTTTCCTATTTCTCTCATCACACAGGCTGCTCTTCTCTTTACTACTTCTTTTTCTACTATGGTCTTTTTGAGATAGAGCAAGGAAAACCACATGCTGTTTTCAAGATGCAAAAGAGCTATTAATTGATACAATAACACAACGAGGGTTTCCTTAGAACTAACTGTAAGATACTAGTTGTATTTCTTCCACATCACTGAGTACTTCGCTGCTGTTTTGGGACACTCCAGACCGACATCTCTAAGACAGATTTGCTAGAAGAAATAAAACTGTATTAGTTACGGCCTAACCAAGAACCAGAATCAAGGAGTGAAAATCTGAAGGTAGCTCGCAAGAATCTAAAAGGCAATGCATTCAGAGGAGGACAGTTATCACTTGGAGCAACCTAATCAGAGTGCTGATAAGAAATTACGCAGACAAGGCTTCCTGAGGGTAGCTCCCTTATCAGTGAACGAGGCCCAATACCAACTTTCTTGACAGAGATGTAGCACAATAAGTATCACTTAAGGCATTATAGATAGACTTCAAGAATACAAAAGCCCTTCTCGGGCTGGTCGAGGAAGAAGGAGAAAGATGAATCAGTTTATCTGAACAATTTTTTCCATCTCTGCTTTCTAGACTGACGTTTTAATAACTTTCAGAAATGCTGTATACACAGAGCAGTTGAGTACAAGATGATTTAGTTTTGCCTCTACAAGCACTTTTTCTGGCTTGTGGCAGACAAAGGCAGCAAGGTAGATGGAAACATTCTCAGCTCGGATTTGGGTAGTGGACTGCAACCATGCTACGTGAGGAGAATTTAAAAGACAACACACCGATGACCCCCACACACCATCTTTGGTGTCTGTTCTTCAGTTCTGCTTCCCACTTCTCCAACATCCTCCTGCCAAGCCCTTACCTTTACTTCTATTTTTCCTCGACTGAATCATTTCATCATTTAGCTTCCTTTTGTTCTGAAATCACTGAAACAACAAGTCAGCTGTCACCCTCCATGAGCTCATGTGTGCTTATCAGTTAGTGAAACTTCTGCCATAGGGGAATAGTAACTCCCAGACCAATAACAAATCCTGCCACATCAATTCTGAAATATCTACAGCCTGAACGATTTTTCTCTGTTTTCATTAACAATTGATCGTGGTTGTGCACTAGCTACTTTCCAGGCATGTCTTTTAAAGGAATGAAGAGATCACCTGAAAATACACGGCCCCAAAACAAAGTCACAACACTTCCAAGAGCTGATATAACAAAGGTAGTAACTCCTTCTGCAATAAATGGAGATGGTATTTTAAGGCACATTTAAATAAGAATTTGGACCTGAGACTCATGCAATATTCATATACTGCAGCTTCTACATGGAAAACTGAAAATATTTTCAAGGAACTTAAACTCCTCTTCTATCCAGTCATCAACTCCTTCCTTCACAAACTGAGTTTTTAGGTGCTCTGGTTTAATCTGCAGAGGCACAAAGCAATGCTGTACGTTACATTTTCAACAGGTTATTACAATGCAAACACACTGTGCTAAAATGCAAAGCAAAAGGAGATACAGCGCAGGGCAGTGTCATTGTTGCTCTTTTGCTGGCACATGCACATCAGGCAGGATGGACGGGGACACAGCAGGAGACACAAACCCCACAAAGAAAGCGTGAGGGGCACAAGAGGCTCCCCCAGCACGCCAAGCACCCAGCAACTAAGCGGCTCTGATGGTTAAGATGGCAAGATGTGCACCGCAGCACTCAAAGTTTCCTTTACTAGCGTATGTTAGAAAAGTGAGAGGAGGAGCAAAGATCTAGTTAAAAAGGTCACTGAATTTCAGGTAGAGGGAAAAAAAAGACTATTTCAGAGGGAGGCAGTTCACGTAGCGCAACTGCCACGAGAATTATTTAGCACATTGCTGTAAAGAAACATCGAGATGCAGCCAGCAGTCCGGTGCTTCAGCTTTAAACCTCACCTGGAAAACAACAGGGCAGTAGCTGAAACGTGCTGAGCCTGAAAAACATGTCAGAGTGCTGACTAGAAGAGTCTTTATATTGAACATTATAGTCAGAAGGAAAGCTTAAAGGAGAGGATGTGCAGTGGCACGGGCAGCAAGGACGTGCAGAGGATGTCCACCAAAGGCAGGGGTGGCGGAGGGCTGCTGGTGTGCTGGGTGCCGGCTGAAGATACAGGAAGGGTTCAGGTCAGATAATGTCGTATCAGATAAAACAAAAACTTCTGCAGGTAGAGACCACTACTGAGAAATAGGTCATGGCAGATGCTGGTGGGCAGGGCAGTTTCTGCCTGCAGCTCCTGTGAAACTTATCCAAGGGCAAGGCAGATGGGTGACTACCAGGGAGTGCTCTCCCACCTTCTTCCAGGTGCAAAGCAGCCCATTTGCAATGGGAATATTTGGAGTCACAGGGAAGAAGGGAGAGAACATGAGAAAAGGGAGGGGGGGTTCTTGTTGTAGCCATAATGGTCAAAAATAGGCAAAAGAAGGCTGTTGTGAAAGGTAATGGGTTTCTGACAGAGCAATTAATGTAAAATGAAAAATGAGAGGAGTCTTTGGGACTACAAACCCACTTTTCAGGTCTGACAAGCAGCTTTCTTGCTAAGTACATGTTAAGAATGAGCTAAGATATATATCAGCTGGAGAGCAGCGTTTTCCCAGCCTTCCAGATGCAAGGATCCTAGCTGTCTCTGCCCCCAGGTAAACTGGTTACACGTGCTTTTTTTGTTGTTGTGCCAGGTAACGCTGTTCTAGTGTACTACAGACCTTCTGTGTCCTAAGTCTCTCTGAGAGAGGCTGGGTGCACTAGCAAACCGTAACCGTAACTTCATCCGCCTGGGGATCAAAACATAGCTTGCGTTCCCTTCCCGGTTTGAGGCAAAGCTGTGGCTGCTTCTGCACAACTGTTTCGTGGGAATGTGATGTAAAGAAATGTAATTATCCTGAGCATCTCTCCAAAGGAGAAAGTGATTAGTGTTTGAAGAGTGGCAAGGAAGACAGGTAAGAGAAAAATCTCATTCCTGCCCATCACATTTTCGGTAAGAGTTCATACCGTTTTTTTAAACCAAGTGCGAATGCCACAAGTGGAACACTTCCATTAGCCAAGTTCATGCAGACGTAAATGAGTACCTCCTTATACAAGGCTGAAATACATACTGAGGCTGAACCAAAAACTAACAGTTATGAACCGTGTTATTAAGCCATATTCAGCTTTGCTCTTGGAGATGTAACTGATGCTGAGATACCAGTCGCTGTTTCATTTTGGGTAGGATTTGCCTAATTGTCTGGATTAAGTTTTCCAAGAGCAATCTGGGGCTCTGAAGTAACTGCATCCCTCATGAAGATTTTATACTGGGGCATCTTGAACTTTTTCTTCCTGTTTCTTGGAAGTGGTAGTTCACACTATCATACTGGAAAATGTTTGCCACAACACCACTCACAGGCAAAGAGCAGTGTCGGAAACAAAAGGGACCACTCAGATGCTTAAAATTCAACCCCAGCTGTACATCTGTAGGCCTCTATGACTCATCCAAGACTGCAGGTTGGTAACAGGACAAAGAAGTTCTCTGCAGAGGTAGTCTTCACAGTATAAATCAAGTTAGTATTTTTAAACGTTGAGGAGACGAACAAATAAAAATCTGTGAATAATATATTGCAGCTAAACATATGAAGGGCAGAAATAAAAGTGGTAGAGGGATTAAAAAACAAAACTGGGTGAAGTAATTTTTTTACTACAAAAAAGGCGAATACTTTGGAGAACAGGAAAAAAAACAACCACAAACAGCTCTTAAATTATATGGCATTTAGAGCACATAAACTGTAGAAGTTACTATACATCACATGAGCCCAAGGCAAAGTCAACACTGCTTACACAGAGAAAAGTATTTAGAGGATGAACTGTAATATGCACTCCCCTACACACAAACACCATACAGAAGAGGAAAGACTGAGACATCAAGAACCATTCGAATTGCATTAAGGGAATGCAACAGAAGCAAAATCCACACAGCTACCAAACTGATCTCAGCAAGGGTACAGCGGCCTAGATGATTAGTTCAATAGCTTACTTAAACACGAGGCAGAAAAGCGTTCGTGCAATGCAGTACATTTATACAACGCTACACAGGACTGAAGTTTCAGAGGATTTATATAAAGCTTAACCACAGAGAAGTGTATGACTTCTGCTCTAGATTCCTTCAGCCTCACTTATTTAGCAGTGACACTCAGTTCTTCTCCAGAAGAATTTGCCTGTAAGACAAAACAATGGCTTCTTAGGGGAGAGTTGTTCTCTCCTTGTATGCTTTTACCTTGGACTCCAGCTCTCACCTGATCCCAAAAAGAGCCAATTCAATTGATTAAAACAAAAAACTAACTCAATATTTTTTTGTTGGTGAAGTGAATTGACTCATCTTACCTTATGATCAGATGGAGCAGGGACAGGAAGCACAGGGCCTCCCCTTTCAGCCACAGCAAGGTGTTAATTCATGTTGCTGAACATCAAGCTGTTCATATCGCTTATCTGTACTTATGAAACCATTGCCTATGTAAACTACAGTCACCTGGCATGTGGAGGTTGCCTAAGTCTATCCTGAACCACTTTTAAAAGAAATTTTAAAAAGAAAACCAATTTGCACCTATGAAACTTGTTTATTACTCTTAAAGACTGAGGAACAGCCAGAAAGAATCGGATGGCATAAAATCAGTAAGTTTTGCAGCAAATAGATGGCTGACAGGAGAGCAGTAAGGAGTAACAGATTTTATGAGGGAAAGAAGCCCTCGCTAGTTTTAAAATTGTGTTGGCACCATTCAGTCTCTATAAGGAATTAATGAGAACTTCTCTCTGCGGAACTAAATGACAGTTACTATAGCAAAGAACGAGCAGCTCCTCGAATACCATGAGCAAACTGCTAACACAAGCTAATACATGCTGCTAATATCCTGCTAATATACGATGCAGAGTCAATCCATCAACATAAGATGGCAGAATCAATCTCGCTCTTATTACCTTTTCTTATATTTTATAGAGTGCTCTATTTTCTTATATTTTATAGAGTGCTCTAAACCATCTCACATTCTTACGTGAGATTTTAGTATGAGGAACACTATTTCAAAACGCAACACTGTACAAATTTGAGATATCCATACTATTCATATAAAACAAGTTTTCAGTTCCTCTCTTGGGGAGCTTAATTTTTTGGATTATGCTTTAAAAAATGTAAATAGTTTCGTAGTGTTAGTTTCTGCTCATCCTACGCCAATCTATTAGTTCTTACTGCATCCCAACCTGTCTAATCCTTCCAGGGCAAGGTGGCATTTAAACAAGCGTGGTGTCGCCACTGAGGATGACAGAGGGAAAGAGTGGGGAGAGAACAAAGGCGTGGGAATAGGGAAGACAGGAGTGTTTGAAAATGCACCAGCCCTATCACAGCTGAAGCACTTGGATCATAGAACCACAGAATGGTTTGGGTTGGAAGGGACCTTAAAGCCCATCCAGTTCCAACCCCCTGCCATGGGCAGGGACACCTCCCACCAGGTGCAGGCTGCTCAAAGCCCCATCCAGCCTGGCCTTGAACACCTCCAGGGATGGGGCATCCACAGCTTCTCTGGGCAACCTGTGCCCGTGTCTCACCACCCTCTGTGGGAAGAATTTCTTCCTAATATCTAATCTATACCTACCCTCCTTCAGTTTAAAGCCATTCCCCGTTTTATTATCACTATACTGCCTGATAAAGAGTCCCTCCCCAGCTTTCCTATTGGATGACAGTGCCAGTTCCTACCTCTGTTATTTCCTTTGGAAAATGACAATTAATAGCTTTCTTTCTTCATTATCACTCCTGTATCTGATATATATTATTGTATTTTTTTTTTTCCTGAAGCTTGTCTTTAGTTCAAACTGATGCTGTCTGGATACATGAAAGCACGCTACTTTTAGCCTCCCATTCCACAGCCAGATGTCCTGCTGCGCATGCCTGCATACAGAGGAAGCAGTGGTGAAATAAAAGATGATCTTTTTACACATATCTTTAAGTGTGACCATTCAAAAGGAAATCCGCAGAAAATTTGAGATAGGAAAATGTTTGTTCATGCCTGCCCCCATTTTGCATACATGATGCAACTACATTTACTGTGGAAGTACTTGTAACCACAAACATATAATCTGGCCCTGGATGGTCACAGTGAAATACTGACCTGTCTGTAACAGCAGGATGTGATCATAAGTTCTGTGACAGGAGCTTGTTCCCATGCACTCAGGATAACTACCCTGTGGCGTTACTAAATCTGGGGACTCTTCCTGACCTACTTCCCATTTACCAGTAGGAACTGTCTCTCTCCTCTCTGCTGCTTCACCAAACTCCAACAACCTCCGATGGACTTGTGAGCATGACGTTGAGCTATGCACCAGACAGACCAAACTTAACATCAACAGCACTACCTTAGGCTAACTGTAAGCAGCAGCCAAACACCACATCTTCAGCTAAGTGCTTTATCCCCCGCTCAGAGCAAACATTTATCAACCACATAAAAGCCACACAAAAGACAGCCTGTGAGCAGTGGATGTCCACCACCTAAGGGCAGATAAAACAGCAACTGTCTGCAGCTCTACAGCCACCAGGGAAGTAACTACACGGTGTGCAGGTACATGTTATCTTCAGCCTAAGAGGTGTGAATAACAAGCAAAGCATAGATAGAGCAATAAAAACTTCAGCGTGGGCTGCTACAGGCTTGCTGGCAATGCTGGGCACGCACATGGCAGAAACCCCAATACCACGTTATTATATCCTCGGGACTGTTTGGCAACAGTATGGTCAGGTTCCCCACTAGCAACATCAGCATTATACTATACACAATGTTAAATCAACCTTCCACTGAAATATCGACTTGCATGATGTTCGCAGACTCAGCATCCAGAAACCTTCTCCCCACCCAAAGTTCAGCTTTACCGACGTAAAAGAAATGCTCAGACTCGAGACTACAACCTGGTCACTTCCTCTGCCATCACTTCTTCCAGCTCCTAGTTCAAGACCATTCAACCCAAGATCCGTGTGTTTGACACTACCTTTAAAACACCCTGCTCTCATATTTGTGTAGGAAAAAAGGCTGTCTTGGATGCACTCATACAGCTGGGCAGAGCTGTAGGACAAATTTAATTTTGTGCTTTGCACAATTTAGCAGACAGAAGGGTGTTAGCTGTCTTACTGTATTGCAACAGTAACTCCAGGCTTAAAAGAGACGTCTGTACCCCAAAAACTAGCCAGGTCAATCATATTAAAAAAAAAAAAAAGAACAGACTACTTTCCCCTGATTAAAACACTTTTTCTGCATGCACATTCTACCTTTCTTTAAAATCAGGGTAAAAACTCTAAATTTTCAGTTTAATAAAGGCAGTAACAAAGTGTCCGGTGAGCATTACCCTGGATAGCAGGCACCCTTAGGTACCTTTTTCCCCCGTTATTCCTGGAACATTAAAAAGCTTTTCTGGCTAAGTTGGTCACCTATGGATGCACATTTCCTGCAGAGCTCTGTGGTATCAACTCATAAACCAGAGCAAACTGCACAGTACAAAGTGTGTCAATCTCTGAACACACTACAGAAACACATACACTGTGTTACTGGGAACGCAAGAAGAAAGCTAAGCACATCCTTAGATCAAACAGGTAAGGTCGTTCTCACTTTCTCTCGCTTGACTGAGCAGCTCCACAGACAGTTGGTATCTACATGGCTAGGAACCCAATTCTTATGCAAATTCTACATCCTGTTTTCTGTTACTGAAGAAAACCCTGGTACAGGAAGGAAAGATTTCATACTGCCATGTCTGGCCACCGCTGGGTGAGTTCATTCAGGTTAAGTTAAGAAACAAAACGCTAGGAATAAGAAAAGGCAGAGACTTTCATTAAGAAACGCTCTCCACGTACATATCTTACTCTTAAAAAAAAAATCCCAACATACATTTAAACTGCAAGTCAATAAGGTGTTTTTTTTTTTTAATACCTAATACACTTTTCAGACTAAGCAATGATTAAGAACAAACCCTTTCACATAAATTGACTTCAATTTCTTTAATGTATTTACCTTGGCAATGACAAAGGCTTAACACACGACTGCGCAGCTGCTCCCTGAAAGGAGACCTAAGATTAGTCACTTTGGAGCACTACTGGATTTGGGCACAGCTCCACAAGCAGTTTAAAGCGATCGATGATGAAGCTGTTGTCAAAAGCGTGCATAAAATTTCTGACTAACTGTTGTATCAGGGGCCCAAAGAAAATACGTGAGGAGAATTAGTCTGCTAGCAGATCTGGGCTGAGGGAACATACGCAGAGGCATCCCCCCCAAAAGACGTGCATTTTAGAAGACTTCAGATTACACACGTTGTGTTCATTCATTCATTTTGCTTCTTGAACCCAGGAGCCCATCTGTGAAGGCTGTGCCATTTATGCCTACAAGGACAAAATCTCCTCAGAACACACGCTGGGCTGCTTGGCTTACTGGTTGGTGATAATGAGGCCACAGGGTAGAAATACAGATGAAAATCACAAAGACTGTAAAGACGCAGGACACAAGTCCTATTTTTGTGTACAAGGATGATTTCAGCATCCGATGTGTTGCTGACCACCTTCACTTCATTCCACAGACCTTCAGGGGCCACGTGAACTGGGCTGCACTTTTCTATATGATACTGAACCCCAGTGCACCCTGAGGAGCCGTATCACAGACATGCTGTGACCAACGAGACATGAGGAAGCATCAGTACGGAAAACTGGGACCAAGAGCATTACAAAATAAAGAAGATCTGGCTCAACTCTGCATTGTTATTAAAGGCAGGTCAAAGGAGTTCTGCTTCTGGAGCACTTCTGTTAACTTCCTACAGTGTGTTTCAAGCAAAAGATGGGAAGTTGTTTAAGAGGAGAAACCAGAAGCCTGCCTTGAAGATACCAAGCTTACATTACGTAGAGCTGCCAAGCATGACCCCTCGCACCTGTCTGAAGGCTACAAGATCTGCCGTGTGCTTGCAGTGTGGTCAAGCACCCTCCCAGAATGGCCCTGCAAGGCAAGTGGAGGCTGGCACAGCTCTGCTGGCACAGCACGGCCTGAAGGAGCTCACTCACCAGGCACCACACTGCTGGGGCTCCCCAGCAGCAAGAAACACCCGTGCAGAATACGAAGACTGAAAGCACCTCCAGGAATGTCTGCTGTTCCAGGACTGATGGAAAAAAAAATGGGGAAGTGCGGTTCTTCCCCCCAGGGCAAGACAAAAAAGGACGCCCAGCCCAGCAGGCACTCATGCAGCAGCACGGGGCACACGCACCCGGAGCGCTCCTGGGGCTCGGGCTGCCCCACAGGCACCCCGCTGGCTGTGCACACACCACTAACTCGTGCACCCTAGCAGCAAAGGCCTCGCTAACCGTGCAGGTGTCTCTCCCTGCATTATGCCCGCCCGAAATACGGCGGCCTCGTTCATTAGTTCTCCCAGCACGCTTCCCGTTCCAGCACACGTCCAGCTGCCGCAGCCCCACTGCACGCTGCGCGCCCCCAGTTGCCGCCCAGCTTTCCTCCCATCCTCCAGGGGCCAACTTTCAGCAAAGTTAATTACTTTTAAATGCAGAAGCACTTCAGAATGCAAGTGCTAACTCCTCCTGAAAACACTGGCCCAGGGTAAGTAGGCAGCCCTTGGAAACGTGCCTGGTTCCTTCAGCCATGAGACCAGGTTTAGCTGATTTAACGCTAGTCATACTGTGATCTGACCTTTGTGGAGCACATCACAAGACTTCACTGTGCTAAATCTTGCTTTGAGTAACCGCTGTAGGAGAATGTAACCTCTAGAAAGTACCAAATCCTGGTATTTCCCCCCTAGTGATGGAAATTTCACCGTAACTGTTCAGAATTTTCTCAGTAATGACCGCCACTGTTTGAAGGGCATGCCAGATTTCTGATCTGCACCTCTCTCTCCATCTCCTAGCCTGCTTGGCTTGCCAAAGCTCTTTGCTACGACATTTCAATTACATACAAAGGAAATTTGCGTAAAGGCTCTGCTTCCCTCCTCTCCAAGGATGGTTATAACCAAAGGATTATCTTATAACCCCCTCCTTTCCCCCAAATGTTTGCTTCCTTCCCCAGCTGGGCTGAACAGTACCCAGTAAATCAAGTCAGCAAATCTGAGTTATGAGCCAAAACAGCCCCTGCCCCAGCATCCTGGTCATGGAGCTTCAGAGAAGGATGATGAGGATGAGCAAAGCCACAAAGGATTTCACATGTAAGGATTGCCCAAATTCTTCAGCCTGGAAAGAAAATGATGGAGGAGAGGTATTTTAGAAAGAGCACCCTTCACCTCTAGCACTCCTTCATCCTAGAAGGACGGACACCAAGCTTGGATGTTGTGGTTCAACAGCAGTCACACCATAATTCCCATTATTCCTGTGCATAAAACTTGCAAGTACTGTTACTATTCAGTTCTTCCAAGTGAGACTCTGCAAGCTTACACTCACATATGCACATCAAGTGCCCCAAGTAATTTTTCAGACCCCTGTTTCTGGGAATCTTTGTTCTAAACCTACTCTTAAAACACAATTTGCTTGTTATCAAATTACAAATCAATTCACACAACTCAGCACTGGTAACTTGCTTTGTCTGCAACTCAAACAACCTTGGACAAATTTGACAGTTGCATTTTTTTTTTTCCATCTATTAAAGTGTTAAAACACACACAGCAAGCAACAGATACCTTCACGTGTTCAGTCTTCCTACCAAAGTGAGATATCATCCAAGTTGGAAACTTGTGATGTTCCAGAATTTAAGCTCAAGGACCTCACAAAACACTGGTATGTAACACCAGCAACGTAACTCTTATAAACACAATTGGCCTTGACTGACCGTTTGAAAATTAAAGAAAGGAATATCAAAGTGTTGCATCAAGCCTTTTTAAACACTTACTGGAAAAAAAAAAAAGTATCAGTGATCAAGAAGGTTCTTCAATAGACTCTTATGACTCCTATGTGGAGCCCTGCCAATTAAAAAAAAATAATGCATCCTTTAAGTTACACTTTACTGTCATTTCTAACTGCCTGAGTAAAGAGAATCACACCAAAGGATACAAATACATCAATTTTCCTTGCACTCCCTTTTTTTCCTCCCTGCTTCCCAGATGCAGACCAGAAAATTATTGACAATTCAACCACTAGCATCACAGAATGAGCCGCAAGTTTCTCTTTTCCTCTTAATACAGTTAAGAAATCTCCATTTTTATGCTACTGGACACATTTTTCATGTTCTGTCCTCTTTCCTATTTCAACTCCCTCACTTCTCACTTAAAATTTACAATAGTTTCGTTACTATCAACAGCCTATTTTACACTTTGGTTTTATATATTCGTAAAGCTTTCCATCCGTGTAACAGTAGACTTTCAAACAGATCGACCTTCTGCCTGAACTACAGCTTTTAGGCAGCTTGTAGCATGTTGACAGGCAATACCTAAGGATTACATTCATAACACCAAGTTTCCCTTGTATATCTTTTACTCAGCTTTACAACAAACAGGAACTTACCCATCAAGGTGAGGATTAAAAGAGGATTCCATGCACGGAGAACTCAAGAAACCTTAGATGTTTCCATTCGATTTTTTAGAAATTAAGTGCTAGCAGCATTATTTCAGGTACCTACTCCTCCAGCCAAATTCTGCTGCCTGCAGACAAGGCATTCCTTCTGCGTGTGACAGTTTCTTGTAAACACCAATTAACGACTCAGCTCGAACATAACCTGTTAGTCTTAATGCCAATCCACTGGGATTCGAGATCATTTGTCCACCTCATTCCTTCTAAATGGTTTCAACAAGTAACGTAATATATCAACTGTGCGAAGCTTCCCATCCAGCCCACTGCCAACTGCATTCAGTTCACACATAAATTATCCCAAACTCCTTGTTATTCTACCCAGGCAATTATAACAAAACAAAAATAAATTATTCCTCTGCTGCTTTAATTTCATTTGAGCCTATTTAATAAATGGCCTGATGATTAGAAATCACCATGAAAAGTGGGTTCAGTAAGTGTCCCACCTTTTAATTAATTTAAACTCTACAATAATTGTCACTTCATTGCAAGCAACCTTCAGCTTTGGAAGTGGCAGTGAGTTTAGCTGTACGAGGGGAGCTGCCTCTGCTGATTTGCTGCCAAGCAGGGCAAATCTCACCACATTGCAAGTGCTCAGAATTGCTACATCCTCTCCATTTGATTGACCGACAGCTGCTCTTGGCCAGCTACCCAGAAGGTTCAGAGGGTCTGTAACTGCATGCATGCCGTGCTGCTCCCATACCACCACTGCCCAAATCATGCCAGGGAGAACAAACCATAAAGGAATCCACTGTCTGCCTCTGGACTCTGGGGACTTGCTTTGGCACCCCCTGCTGGATGTGTGCTATCTTGTCTGATTACGTGGGCACAGACCATTTTCCCTTCTCAGGACTCCTGTCACGGTATTGAGGACTCCTGCTTGTGCTGGACAGAAATCAGACACACAAGAAGATGAAGATCTATCAGTGTGACCTCCCACTCGCTGCAGAAATTGAATGGCGTGCATTGAGTGAGAACAGGAGGCTGCACGAAAAGAAAAGATGGCTTTATGATTAGAGGGCAGGATAATAAGCTAGAAAACAAGACTTTGTTTTGCTGATAAAACCGTGTGATGTGGGGCAATTAACCAAGCTTTTCTTTATGATGCTTTCTTTAATGGTGACTAATTCCTCACGTATGCTGATGGATTATGATTTCAAGCAAGATCAGAGGAATCTAGGAATATGCAGCACATCTGGTAGCAAGACACATTATATTGTTTTGGACTAAACGTATGAATGAAATTCAGAAGGTTGCTCTCAACCCTAATTTACACTACTGTCACACCGTCTGCTTTCAGTGTCACGTTTGTTGTTTTCACAGTCTTCAGTGGCAAAGCACCATCACCTTCATCTGCTTTAGCAATTCCTGACAGAAATGCTGGTTTCCCAGTCTCACAGCATTCCACCCGTGTAGTCTGTCCCGGAGATGTGGGCTCTGCCCTAGAGACAGTGAATTGGTCCCTCCAGGCTGTTACAGCTCCAGCACTGGGTTCCTGTAACTCACCCCCCATATTTGTGGGAGTGTTTTAGAGCCTGTGACACTTACCAAAAAAAAGCAAAACAAAGGATAAAATAATTTATATACATGTATACATAGACACATATATACATATATATATATTACACATGTATGTTGAAGCTCGGGAAGTCGACATCTTCCAATTAAACAGGCTTCCCACAGAAAGTGTGTCTGAACTAAGCAGCCAAGTTGCAGAAGCAGATCACCTAGGTTATCCCAAGAAGGGCAGAGCATCCTGGGCACTTGGTATAGCAGCTAGGGTGCCGAAGCAGAAACTGCACTGTGCTGAACAAATACTTCCTTAGAAGTCTGAAAGAAGATACTGGAGCAATAATAGCAGAAAGCATAAGATGAAGTTAAGAAGCCAATTGCTACATAAGCTAAGAGACAAGGTAAAAAATAAGGAGAAAGTTGTTTCTGTTGGTCCTCAGAAAAGAGAGAGAAGCAGTACTGGTGTCTCTGTCATTTTAAGGCAAGAAAACAAGGGCTATATCTACAAAGCAACGTCTTACAGTGTGAGATTTGGAGACTGAACGGTACAAATACATTGCAGAACTAATATAAAGCCACTGAAGAACACAAGTGCTAATAGAGAAGGAAAGTATGAGGTTACACGGGAGAAACCTTCTGGTGGTGGGATCTGTTCAGCCATTTAGCAGTGTCTCAAGAGAAATTATCGATACTGCAGTACCATTAGGTTATTTGTAACGGTGCCACCACCGTGCCAAAAGACATGCTGTGCAGAACAATCCTGGATGGGGAGACGGATGCTGCAGGACGCCGAACTCTTTCTCCCCGGCTCTGCGGTGCCACCCACCGGCTGCAGACACCAGCACATCACGGCGCTTGGCCAGGAGCTTCTCACCCCATAGCCCATAGCTGCACGTCGTCTGCTTCAAAGAATAAGCCTTTTAACCGCTCTCTATTCTACAAAGCGTGGCAGGGAGCACCATCACCCCCAGTTCTCCGCAGCCTTCAGAAGCTGCATTGCAGTCACCCTACTGGAGAGGGATTTATCTAATCAACAGAATCCTTCTCACATATTAACAGCTCTTGCATAAATCAATTAAAGGGAAAACAAATTCAGTGGAAAAAGTAAAGTTGCCACCACCAACATTTACAAATTTATAAAGGCAAACATGTTCACAAGTTTCTAAGGAAGGGACATGGTGTGTGAGGAACAAATTATAGTGAGATGTAATGTTCCTTCCTGGTTTTCTAACAACAATAAAGAAGCATTTGTGGTCCTGCAAAATATGAAAGGGAGATTATTCAGACGACTGAGGTCTTCATTTGTTTAGATGGAGAGACACGACCTCGCTGGGCTCAAAACAGCTTATGACAGGACCTCCACTAAGCCACAAAATAAATTATGCATGCATCATCATATCAACACGCAGATGAGACAAACTACAAGACTGTTGCTGCATCTAATGTGTTTTTCTTTAGACTCGCAAAATTAGGCATTTTGGTAAAATGCAGAAAGAATTTAGGAAAAAAATATTAGTAATTGGCATATTAGATTTCCTTAAAGTTCTAAGCATTAAGTTAAAGCTGGATAATTGGAAAACAACACAAAAAAAAACAAAACAAAACAAATAAAAAAACTTTGGGCAAGTAAACCCAGAAAAATGGTTAACCATAGGAATGAGAGGGAGATCACTTCAATCTGAGCATCTCAGAAACATCAGTGAAGGGAAAACTCACAAGAAACCATGTGGAAAGAAAAATATGAGGTATAGGTACCCATAGCGTTAAATAAAGAAGACAGACACATGTGCATTGATGGTCTCAGCCAGTTTCATATGGAAAAGACTGTGTTTTAGAGGTGTGGATACAGATTTGGCAGTGTATTCTGACCAATACAGCTAACACGTCTTCCACTGGGGACCTGCTGAATTTACACTTCTGCAGAGCTCAGCTCAGAGACATGACAAAAACTGTCTTGCACACGAAGGCGAAGGCTAACTCCTAAACAAGCCCAGCTCCTACAGGCTGCTCTGGGTTTTGGCAGAGCTCTCAGGAACCACTCAGTCTGCAGGGCAGCAGAGGCGGCAGCTTTCAGGAGGGCTGTGGTGACAAGTGGCTGAGCACAGTAACCGCTTTAACAGGTACAGCTGCAGGGGAAGAAGGCAGGTGTAACACAGGCAGGCTAATACTACGGCAACTGGTGCTTCACCTGCAATTACTGCATTTTGAGACTTGCATAAGGAACACAGAGCTATTATATTTATTTCAAAATCAACCACTTTCCACCTCTCTCTAAGCTTTCACTCCTACAACTTTGATGCTCCAGTTGGGTAAAAAACTTTATTTTTCATGACCGAAAGTGTAAGTTTATATAACACAGGGGTTACTCTGTGGGTTTTGTCAGCAGGGTCTGTGCTCAGGTCAACGGCAGAATTAAGTTCTCGTACTTCTGAAAGCACTGCAGAACGTCGCACATCTGCATGACAGCTAGCAGTGCGACAAGTCACCCCCACAATGATAGCCATCCACACAAAACACCAGCATGCTTATCAAACATTAGTAAAACCTGACTTTGTACTGACTGCTGGATCATTAGCCAAGAAAGACCTGGAGAGTTTTCTATTCTCCCGTGTCAGCCAGAAGGACTTGTGACAGAGGCACGCCATCCCCCATCTCCCTACAGCAAGCACCAATTGTCACAAAGCTTTTCACAGAACTCCTGACACACTAGAGAAACAAACCCCAGCTACCTCACGCAGCCCTGAATTTCTTTAGGTACAAACCAACAATAAATTGATGCTTTAGGACAAGCGCTTTGTTAGCGATACAACAGGACTTTACGCTTTGGGGTGTGTGTTGTAGGCTTTGTTTTTAAAACTAACGTACTAACAAACCAGAAACAGGGCACAGATTCATTCCTTAAAAATTATTCAGTTTTCCTTCTACTTATTTTCTTTCAAGAACAGCGTGGTAAGACAACAGTGAAACAACTTTTCTTTTAGTTTCCAAATTACTGACCTTATTAGATTCAAACCTGCCAAAACCTACGGTCTGATCAATGCATCACTGCAAACTCTTGTGCTTGCTAGGAAACATTACTCCACGATTTACCTTACTTTTGGGAAGGCCCATATTGCCTCATAAAAAAAATATCTTTAGATGCAGCCTAGTCTGCATGTGCCAGTCAACGTGCAACAGCACTTCTACTGCTGATTCATTTCCTTCTCCTAGAGAGGAATCCTCCTCAGGAATCAGCTGTCTGCGCACACTGCGTGAGCAGGAAAGAAGTCTGTTTTCACGATATCTGCAGTATTTTGTTGCCTTCCTTCTTTAAAAAAAAAAAAAGAGCTCTCTTAAACTAAGAGTTCATTCCTATAAACTATCCTTTCAAATTCTCTCTTGATAAGTAATTTTAGATACAATTTATGAAATACTTCGAGTATTTAACAAATTACAATCCAGAACTGCAAACATCTGTAAATGGTTCATCTCACATATATTTACGCACAAATTTAATTTTGTCTGAATTAATTGCAAGAATAAATGTAAAAAAAAGGTATTTATGACTGACTGAGGTACTGACGATATAGTGGGAGGGAAGGGAGAGAACATGATGAGTATTCCAGCACATGAAGCTTTTGACATTTTGTTTAAAAACACGTAGTTAATTTCCTTACTTGTTCACACTTCAACAGACAAACTGGGATGAATTAAGACTGCAGTCTTATAATAGTGTGCATCATTTAAGAAACAAATAACCCAACGAAAAAAACTGAACTCCAATTTCATAAAACATTGAAGAAAAAGTCTAGAAAAACAATTGTAATAATGAACGTAACTGTTGCTTGTAACACTGTTTTTTAGAACTGAGAAACAAGAAATGCTTTTTTTTTCTTTAAGAACTGGAAGGGTAAATTTAAAAATAGAGGATATGTAGAACATGAATTTGTTTGCTTTTACAGAAAAGATATCCAGAGTCAACTAACCTTTCAAGGAAAGTCCATAAAATAAGAGAAAAATATATTAACAAGCTATCAAAGCAAGTGCATTTAAAAGTACTCTAGTGATAATATAACTCACCAGTACTATAGTATCTTTTAAGTTCTGTGCGCCTGATGTCTTTCAGTTGATTGTACTTTTTCTTTTTCTTTTCTTTGTCCGGAGCAGTTTCTTTTTCCCCAGAAAATTTACAGTTGTCTTCAGAGGAACTGATTTGGTCCAAAATAACTTTACTTCCATCATCTTTCTCAGCAGGAGTTTTGGAAACAGGAGATCCAGGTGAATTGGCAGAGACAGTCTCAGCGTTTTGTTTGGCTTGCCTTTTCTTTTTCAAACTGTGCATAAAAAAAACAAAAACATGAAGACATAGCTAACCTCTGCAAACAAGTTAACTCACTTGCTAGCTTGATTTTTAAAATGAATTGAACAACAAAATTCCTTACGACTTTGTAAAAGCCAGACTTTGCGTGAGTATCTAGTATTATTCTAGGGCATGCTCTTCAATCATCATATCACCACCTCTAGGTTATCTTCTCAAGAACAATTAAAAAAAAAGATATTGTTTTTAATGTTGTTTCCCCTGTTCCTCTTCCCCGGTAAAAGAAGCAAAAAACAGCCAAAAGTTGTTTTGTTTTTAAACCACCATACATCTACACTTAGAAAACAGAACCATGTTTTCAAGATGAAACTTAAAATAAAACTTAAGATCTTAATGTATAATAATACAACAGCTAACACAGTAATTTCACAGTCGACTGCTCCTGCTTTATAGAAAGCTGCTTGTTTTGATATAAACTTGTTATTTATTTCCATTTTGTCCAAGGTTATCTACCAGTGGCCACCCACGCTAACCGACATCTGCTCTTGCACAGCTCACGTCATCTTGCATCCCAAGTGTCACCAGCAGCTCATTCAGCAGCGCGACCAAAGTGGTCACAAACTATTTGCACAGGAACATTTTCCAGACATTTTATCTCTTCTGAGAAAAACGTTAATGGCCTGCCAATAAATCTGACAAATTACCACCAACAAGAATATTTTCTTTTTAGGAGAAGCCTTAAAACACAAGCTCAAGCGAGAAAGATGCTTCAGGAATCCTAAAACCATTTTCTGCTAATTCATCATCTTTGCCACTGACTTTCAGCAAGAACAAAGCTCAATTTCTGGGCTGAGGGTCAGGGTCACTAAAATACCCTCAGTTACCACTTGTATAAGAACCACTGATGCATACCACACGGAACAAAAAGCTAATACTTCTCTCTAGCACATTCACTTCTTAGTTACAAGGTACCTAAGGGAGGGAGTAGTATATTAAGCTTGTTGAGGCTAAACAATCAGCTACACGCACAGTAAGAGATACAGACAGAAAACAGACAACCAAGGATTCACCACTAATGTGGAAAGATTACATGACCTCCAGCAGCAGTTTAGGGAAGTATGGAAAAACTTAATGGATATGCAGGGATTTGAGAGATGGTTCTTTCCACCTCTTACATTTATATTTTAATATATTTTTTTTTCAGGCTACAATATAAAAATAAATACACAGAACAGTTTGAGAACCGTAGGAAGACATTTCAGGCTACACACCGTTTTTGTTTCCTTTTTGGTGGTTTTGTTTTTGTTTTTTTTTTTAAACCATTAAATCCAGTTCCCAAATTTGAGACTTCTAAGAAGGGTCAGTTTGACAGACCACAAGTAACCAACATTTTCCAGGGAAGCATTTCGAAAGACAGTCTCACAAAAGCTGTGTCTGTATCACACATCTGTATGCATATTTCTTAAATGCTTTCCACAACCTGCAGCCAACTCAGCAGGGACGGGTCCTACTTCTGCAGCAGTTCCCTATTCGCTCAAACCAAGTAGTAGAGTAGTAGTACAGGCAAGTAGTAGAAGCTCACGCTCTGCACAGCAAAATAGGTTGTGTATGTGTGAAATTTCACAGACCAGGTCCTGACTACATCTGAAAACAGCCTACAGAGATTTCTAAACGATAAAAGCGAATGCATCTATATATCAGATGAAATGTTTTGTTTAGATTGGACAAAATTTGGGTATGTAAAGGAAGCTCATCTTTGACTAATAAGGCACAAACCCGATCAAAGGCTGCTCTAACAACTGCAAAACATTACAGTCACATTGAATATACAACGTCTATAATTAGCCCTGGTAGATGTCTCTACAGAGCAGCCTGCTCCACTAAAATGACGTATCCTTACCTTGTGGCTGAACTTGGTTGCTGACTTGTAAATGAGACCCGCCCCTGACTTTTTACTCCAGCGACACAATGACCTTCCTGCACGCGTGCACCACAGGCTATCCAAACCATTTGCTTCAATAGGCTGGGACTGGCAAACACTCACTGGCTGCTCCATTTCTATCTACACTGCATCAGAGCCTTCCGTTTCAGATTCCTAATCTATCTGTTTTGATCACAAACCCCATTAGGTGAGTTCTTTGTAGTATGAAGGTAGTATCTCAAACAAAACAGAACAGCTAATAGAAAGGTATAACTCTCTTCTGGAGTTAAAAAAAAAAAAAAACGGGAGAGAGAGACAAAACCTTCTCTAGAGGTCAATAGTCCTCCTGATGATACTACCAGCTCCCATCAGTACTTTTCTTAAAACATACATGAACCAGAGTTTTCAAAGTTGCCCCGGGCAACTTCAAGAACAAAGAGCTGAAGTAGAACGGGTCCATTAGTGACAGAAAAGAGGAAAGCAGAAACGAGCCTGAACTGACCCGTGCAACATCGCTGACGAGTGCTCCCCACCTCGCCCGACCCCATGCTGCACATACCACGCACCCTCCAGCGGCTCCCACGCACAACTGCTGCTGCAGATGGGCAGGGGTGCCCCGTAACTCCTATTGTGTCTTCAAGACGTATACCAGATTTTCAGCTAATGCCAAGCCTGCTCCTCCTGCCCACTCCTCCGTTTCAAGGCAATGACCACCCAACTCCCAGAGTGGTGACCTCGAAAAAACACTGGATGAGGACTGAGTATCCTTGATGTTCACCACAGGAGCTGGAGTCACTGCAGCTCCTCCTGGGATTATGATCGGTGCTGACAAGATGCTGCTTTTAAAGGTTTCTAAAGCCTGACAAAATTACCCCCCCACTTTACTCACTCTTCAAAGACCTCAGCTATAATATCCCAAGGAACCAAAAATGAGCCTTCAACACCATTTAACCCCATAAAACCAGCCTCATATTCACTGCATTTTTTGACTTTAAGTACTCCCTCTTAGTATAGCAAAACCAAAGCCCTGTATGCGCACAATGCAATTCATTATTAACATGCACTGGCAGCGTGCTGCAGAGATTGGGCTGTAAGCAGCATGGCAGGAGAGCTACTGCATATTAAACAAAACTCCATCCCCTTGGGCACCCTTTCAGCATCTCCCACACCGAACACACACCCCGGCAAGGCTGCTTAACACTGACTCAACTGAAATACCCAACAGACAATCAGATGGGAACTCTGTGTATTGCACAATAATTGACCACAGGCAAGGAGCACCAGGTCCACATCGCAGCAAGGCACACGACGAGCTGCTTGTCCTGCTCCTGCTAATACTAAGATTTTAAACTCCTCCTCTCTTGAGCAAATTGGAGGCTGAGGGTCTCACCTGCTCTTCTCCCAGCTCTCTGTTTCCTACCACCCTCCCTTTCCTTTCCGTCAAGGAAAATCTATTTAGGAACATCATTTTTCAAATTATTTCCTTTTTTGACTGCTTTGGAAGATTTCTAGTGGTTCTGTTCAGTTGTAAATGGGATTTCCTTGAATGCAGCCAGAACTCAGTGTCTTATGAGGAGAGGCTGAAGACACTGGGTTTGTCTCGTTTGGAGAAACGGAGGCTCAGAGATGATCTCATTGCTTTCTGCACCTCCTGAGGTGGTGAAATGGAGAGAGCATGAGGGAACGGCACAAAGCTGTGCCAGGGGAGGGTCAGACTGGACATCAGTGTTCAGGAGGGATTTGGATACTGCCCTCATTAACATGCTTTACCTTTGGGCTAGCCCTGAAGAGGTCGGGCAGTCGGAGTGCATGATCTCTGAAGGCCCCTTCCAACCGAACTATTTTCTACCTTACAAGAGCCAAAACAGAGCTGAAGGCCACATAAATAAATAAATAAAGCCCCTCAGAAAACAATGTCAGGTTTTGCAATTAAAACAGCCTTTCAGACAAAACTATGTGCATCTTTTCCAGTAAGCGGACAAAGTATTACTGCAGATGACGTTTGTTTTCCAGTATCACAGTCGAGGAATATGCCGTGTTTCACCAGGTAAGTTGCTAGGGGAAGGAAGAGGGAGAGAGAAAAAGGGAGGGCTGGAGACAGCTTATCTGCAAAAACACTCCTGTTTATGAAGAGTCTTACACATCTGCAATTTCATTTAGACAACAGATAGAGTTTTTCAAGCTAATTGGTTCTGACAGGCAAAGCACGTCTTCTGTATTTACACAGAGGCATCATTCTACTGCTCCTCAAAGCATTTTCTGAGCAACAACTGATACTTCATTTTCTAAATTTGTCCAAATACGGTTTTCCAGTAAAAGCTTTCAGTCTATTACCGTGAAAAATGGATGGCATGGGAGCTTTACTACTAAATCCCATGAAAATCAGGGGGAACTAGTTTTTAATGGACACTGGGAGCTGGCTGCAGAGATTTCTGGCACCTACTCTTTAGCCTGAACATGGAACAAAAGCATTTTGCAACACAAAGACCGTTCTCATATGATTTAATAAAGACTAGCCAGCTGAAAGGCATATAATTTCAGAGTAGGCAGGTAAAAGTACACTGTCAGCAGTGCTTGCTTAAATTAATTTGCAACCAATTTAAAAAAAAAAAAGTCTGGGCACTGACTTACGGGAAAAGAGCCAGGAAACATTAAGAAATTACCTAGTTCATCTTCCAGATCAAAGTCTATTTGATTGCCTACAAAAAGCAAATAAATATGCATTTTTAGAATAAAACGTACGGAATTTCCCATATCACCAAGATAGGTCGTTAATGTAAAAAGCAAACTGATCAGACAAAGGAGAGGTGATGTGATCTGCAAAACTTTCACTAGGAGACTACAAGCAATCAAGAAAACAATGCATCCCTGATACTGAAAAAATAAAGAAACAGGAATCTAACAATAACATTTTTCTAAAAAATGCATTTGGTTTCAATTCACACTTATTCAACTGAAAGGCCCAACCAATAATTGAATTGGAACTCATTTTGTGTATATTCAATAAGTAATCACAGACAAAGAGCACTAGGTCCACATCACTGGTTGTTCTAAAAAACTCCCAGGTTAATAAGACAAGGCTGTTTTTTTTGTGATGTATTAGATTAATTAAAATCACAGGGCACAGGCAACTCCTTTTAGAAACAAAAGCATCTAACAAAGTGGCCCTCCAAGAAGTATTAAAAAAAAAGAGGAGGAGGAAGGGAGAAGAAATCTTCATTATATTTTGAAGCTGACACAGTTTTCCCTTTGGAAAATTTTCTCCAATAAACACCCTCTAAGATATGCCTTGATATCTGGCATACCATCAGCATAACATCCTGCAGAGCACAAACAGATCATGTTCCACAAACGCATTTCTTTTAATTCATTACTTATGCATACGTGCAATAAGGTTAACAGAAATTGTGGAACACTTCAACTATCTTAGTCCCTTTTGTTCCCATCAAGATTGCTGTAAATTTGCCCTATGTACAAAATCATATATACCACATATTTCCTTCAGAATTAACCATTTTCATCTACGTTTTACAACTCTTCACTCAATACGTGCTAATTTCTTTGTCTGCCAGATGCCTTTCTCCACCCATCCAGAACAGCTGAATAAATCAAATTCATTGTGTTAAAAAATTACGTACAGAAACCTTGTAGCATGACTGTGCTCTGATCCAATCTGATGTAGCCTGATGAATAAGTGATCTCAGGCAAAGCAAATCATTACTGCCTGCAGAGCCAAAGGAAGTCAGCCTGCTTGCCAGACCATAATGCCTTCTCCCAACTTCCTCAGTGCAGCTACTTTCACTTCATAACAGCACGGAGAAGTGTTCACCCTCAGTGAGAAATCTCGGTAAATAGCAGCCACCCTGCAAGAAAGCACGCTCCAGCAAACAGCCGCCGTTTCAGGCTGGTATGCATCCTGTTTTGGAAATGAGTAAGCCACAAGGCTGTATGTTTACAACTAAAACAGACTAGTAGGGTAAAAATAAAGGAAGGCACATATTTTTATTAATTTCAATAATTAACTGGAGGGGAAAAACCTATGATAAAAGTAACTCTGAACAAGCTATCAAGGACAACATGCACGGCTGCAATAAACAGAAGTGCCCACGCTCTGGTCATACTCTGCCAGTTCTTCCAAATGACAATGCACACGGCAGCTACAGAAACCTCTGGTATTGGTACCACAGGTCAAAGCTGGAAAATTCTACCTTTATTGGAACTCCTGTTACTAATTGACAAGTACCAGCTCTGGGTTTTACACATGGTCAGCCATCAGCAGGGCTCAAGAAAGGAACTATGCTTCAAGGAGTAAAGTACTGTACTGACAGTTCAGGTATGTCCATTTTCTTCCCGATATTGCCATTAACTTACGTTAACAAGTCCCTTTACCTTTCTTTCATCATCTGTAACGCGGAGGAAAAGATTCGTAGCCACGCTATTCTGGAATTCAAGAAAGGCTGTACCTTCTGGTAGAAAACTGTTCTTAGATTAAATGAGAAAACGTTGTTTTTTTTTCCCCAAGTCTTCTCCTGAATCTTAAATAATCTACTTCAGCTCTCTCTTATGTTCATTTTAGATGGTGTTTTTTCACAGTTTCCCAGGGTAAAACTCAAGGGAGTTTTGAGCTCTCCGAAAGGTTCTGTTTTCTTAAATTTAGGAATAGAGTGCTCCCGCACAGCTTAATAAGCTCTGTTTTCCAAGGCATAAAGTATCCCCATCTTTTCTGTTTACTTAGCGAAAGAGGTTATGCAGTATTCAGCACTCCATTACCATGACAACAATTTAATGAAAACCTTTCCATAGGGAAAGGATTTTGGAAAGCTGTTTTAGTCTGATTTAGACATCTATTTAATTCCTTCTTTTATAGCCTCAGTTACTGCATGCTCTTGAAGAAGAGCTTTAGACAGTGTAAAATGAAGAAATCTCTCCCTTAAGAGTTACTCCTTTAACTTTGCCTTAAATTCATTGAACGGTCTTGTTCGATTAAATCCACGCCACAAATCTATCTTGTCGCAAATACCAACTTGACTTTTAGCACAATCCCATCCTGCTCCCCCTCTTCTCCTTTGCTAACAAAGCCAGATACTTCTCGTATGTGCTCATGGTGCTCATTAATCATCCCAAATCCTCTCCTACACATGCAACGAATTCCTCCCAGGCTGGCTCAGTGAAACACTTTTTCTCCATTGGAGCCTCTTGCCGGGGAGGGATGGTCTTGACTGGCCCCCTCCGGCTGGTGCACGCAGCTCCATCCGCTCCCCGCTTGCCGAAGCACTGCTCCCGCTGACACCCACGTCTTGGAGCCGCAGAAGCCACCGCTGTACTCACACGGCTGAGCAGGACAGTACAGGGAGGCTGCACGGCTTCTGCACAGGACAGTCACGCTGTACAGAACTACAAAGATTATTTGATGAAGAAACCAAGCACATGGTAATCAGGCTCGCTGAAATACATTTGCTCCCCAGAAGTTTCATAAACTCCTCCCTCTTTGCCTCAGTTAGGTGCTCTTCAATAAACTCAACTTGCATGAGACAAAAAGAAAGAATCTTTTAGATTACTAATTGATTAAATAGGGAAATAAAGTGCAAGAATTGAGAACTTCCCAAAAAAAAGAGAGAAGCCTACAGGACATTAGGAGACCTACAGGAATGTGTACTGCTCAATGCAGTCATCGCTATTCACCCACTTTCTCAGACAAGTGCCATATTTTCTTGAAAATACAGTTAGCTTTAGTTTTGATTAAACTGACTGAAAAGTCAGAAGGAAATGTAATGCTCAGTGACTAAAATAGCGATAAACATTTACAATGAAGCAATAAAATAAAAAATGAAATTCAATGGTCAAAGCAAAATCCAGGGGAAAGAGAGTCCTAATGCGACACGCATCGTGCAGCAATAACATAGCTGGGACCCACCTCCAAAAGAAAAACCTAGGGAATGATACTTCAGTATTTTAGCTACAACGAGTATTGGGGTCATCAAGATAAATTGTTTCATGTAATACTGCCAAAGTGAAAAGCAGCTAAAAATAAATAGCTTAGGCATGCTGTGTTTGCTAAAGATATAAACAGATACAAAAAGCAACCATGAACATTCATTGTGACTGCTCCTTCAAGCAGCAGTGCCAGTTCAGGGGTGCTCTGCCCAGCCTGCAGGGCCCGTCAAACTACAGCCCTGCTTGTTCTTTGCAGCATCAGGCTGAGATCAGCAAAAAGAGGACGCCAGAAAGCCAAACCAGACACAGGCTACGCGATGACCACCCAACCTTTGGACAGGAACACTGAAGTAGTTGCGGGAGCTTCTTCCCACTTGTCCAGAAAAGGCACTTTGATGATGGGAAAGTTTCAGTAGGGTTTGAGTTGTGAGAGCCGGGAGAAGCGTTGAGAAGTGGGAGAAGTGTTTCCCTGCTGCAGAAAGCAGGAAAACAGTGACACTGCTTCCCCAACAGTGGTGGGGAAGAGAACACTGTTTTCTTCTTAAAGTAGATCCTATGGTTGAGTCACTCGACTCAACTTGATAAATGAAGTCATCTGGCTGACTTTGCCACCAAGGTAAGGGGAATTAGAAAGTAACCACAGCTAAAAAGTCAGAAACCAAAGGGTAGTCAGAAGTTTTCATTATTTCTTTATTTAAACAACCCTCAAAAGGGATGTCCTAGGGAGGGAGAGGACTGAGATTGAAGTCACTTATCTTTGCATTAGCTTTTGCTTTCATTTAAAAAGTTACTTTGAAAATTACCATCAAATGTCACGGCTACCTGCATTGTTGCACCACTGCGCATGGCATGACCGCCAGGACCCCAGAACGCCACGACACCAGGTGGCACTGGAATTATCCAGCTGCCGCCACGCATTTCTTTGGGATTCTGTTCATCACATCTGGGGCTCGTAAGGGATACGGTGCACATGCTTACAAGCAGGTTGCAAACTTATCTGTTCAGGAACAAATTTACAGCACGAAGCACCGTGACACAAGTGGAAAAGGCTTCTATTTAAAGCATTTCAGAGTGGTTATTAAAAGCACGTCTCACTACGTGTCTCATCTCTCCAGCTCACTGTGCGTCTCAGTTCTACGTTTGCATTCATTGCTCCCAAACAACCTATAAGCTATTTAGCAGGTTGAGCAGTTTAATTGGCTTCTGAAAAGAGTCCCAATTAAGTGACACTCAGCGCAGGAGAAGAAACGAGCAGGTGTATGGAAGATCCTGTTATTTGGCTTAAAGTTCAGAGAAGCACCCGGCAATGCTGATAATGGGTGGGGGAAAAAGAAGAAGCTGCAGCTTTTGTGTTTGGATAATGCGTGATACTGTTTCATACAATGGGTATTTCATAGGTGAGAACAGTAATCCCCCCCAGGAAGCGTTTGCATCAATGCTTCTATACCAAATAGCATGGCACCACCTGGATCAAAAGGTCGCTAACGCTAAGTACAAAGATGACAGGACAGGGTAGGGCTTGCCTACACAGGGCAGTTACACGGCACGCGTGTGTCAATGCAGCTTTTCGTATGGATATCCCTTATTGTGAAGGGAGTATTTGGCATGGTCTGATGCTATTCAGTAGCCAAAGCATTATACTAGTGGGGTAGGTCCTCCATTGCATTTACAATTTCTCTGCGGTTCTTACATCACAATAATAAATTATTTGTTTTCACTTCTAAATGAAAAATAGTTTGGATTTACCGCAGGGGGAAAACAGCGGCAAAAAGCAGATCCTGACCACTGTCAGCACGAAGGAAAAAGGGGTGATGGGGACACGAGAGGTTCTGCTCCACTTCCATCTCCTCCGGACTCCAGGAGTCCAAAGGGCCAGCACACTTGAGGCAGACACCGAACCAGAGTAACAGCCTGGGGAAAAGGGAAGGTTAAAGTGCTCCTGAATTTGACTGCTCCTCTGCGTGGGCACAGAAGGCCAGCTCCCGGCAGCAACCCCGCACACCCACACCGCAGCAAGGCCCCAGGGTGGGTAAGACACAGCGTCACGGGCCGCCTCCTCCCCGCAGGAGCGAGAGGCCGGCTGTCTTCACCCCCCGCTGCCTTCAAGGACAGCGGGCTCCCAGCAGGCTGGGCTGGCAGCAACCAGATAAGGCAGGTGCTCCTTAATATTAATATCCCTCTCACTTTGCTCCATCCCTTCTCAGAGGCTGGGAGCAGGAGCTCCCTG
The DNA here is from genome assembly GCF_013377495.2 of Cygnus atratus. Lineage (NCBI taxonomy): Eukaryota > Metazoa > Chordata > Aves > Anseriformes > Anatidae > Cygnus > Cygnus atratus. The sequence continues at coordinate 56,432,499 of NC_066364.1, read as the reverse complement.
GCTGGACAGGATCCACCGCCCCGGCCACAGCTCTGTTCCTACAAGCGGCTCCCGCTGTCCTGTTAAACCCAGCAGCACAACTCCCCACACGCACAGCATGGCTCAAATGCATCAGTTGGCAGGACCAGAGTCGTCTTCTGCAGCGTGAAATACTCGGGATCACCAAAAGGCGAAGAGAGGCTTCTGCAATACCAAGAACCATTCTCGGCCTGGGGCAAGCAGAGCTGCTGCAGGGGGCAGCTGCTGTGCTCCAGGCAGGAAGAGGAGCCCCGTCCTTCTAGCACAGGCATGGGGCACACGCACAAACCCTCGGCTTCAGAAGATTTGATTTTGAGAGATCATCTGATTTAAACATGTGACGAACGCCTCGAAGCCATGTATTTATAGAAGCATTACCAAAAGCAGAGCATCCAGCAGCTGACAACGTAGAGATGCGACGTTAAGTCAAAAACATTAAATATAAGCTAAGTTCAGTGTACACGTGATTGGCTAGACGCTAAGTCTAAGCCTACTGAATTAAAAACAGGCACTCCAGAAAAAAACGAGTTAAAAGCCTGGATTTATTACCGGCAGATGAAGTGCTACACAAGACGCATTCTCCATGCCAAAGAAACTGCTGCCTGACAGGAAAATGCTCGGTGCATTAAGACGCTCAGAACCAGCTACCTGATTTATGGCTCATTTGCATTACAAAGGTTTTCCAGCAGAAGGGCAATTCTCTTCCTACCCCCCAGATTCTTAACCAATTTTGCTGCTCTCCCTGGGATTTCCTCCCACACAAATCAACAAGGAAAGTCCCACAGACCTCAACGGTGGAGCATCAGAGACTCAGAGCACAGTTAACATACATCCTCAAATTTCAGCTGATCCTAGGCAACAGTCCCTGTCCAGACTACAGAGTAAGACAGAAAAAAAACCCACAAACCTACACTTAGAACCCACTCCTTGTAACCAGATTGGCAGGAGCAAGACAGGGCTTGGAAGAATTGCTCCCAAACCCAGTCTGGAGGCTGGGTTAATGCTGAGGGCATGGGAACACACCAGCCTTGCACCACAGAGAGCCTAACGCCATGAAGAATTGCAGCACAGGCTCCTACGCTGCTCCAATTCCTCCAAAGCCCCATAGAAGAGCAAAAAAAAGCTGAATTTCCTGGGGGAGACAAGGGTGGGGAGCCTGATGCCCACAGGCATGCAGCAGAAGCTGCAGGATGTGCACTGAGTTCTGCAAATAAAGTGAAAGCAAATAGCCATCCCACGTCCCCATCTCTTACCTACAGACTTGCCCTAGCTGGTTGTATAATCCTTTCCAAACTCCGGGACAGAGAGGAAAAAAAACCTGCCTGTCTCCAAAAGCACACTCCTGCAGGCATCATTCCCTAGGTACACCATCTTTCACTTCAGACGTGCAGCACCGTTATCAGAAGCGGACCCTCTCACCCGCCAAGCCAGCAATTGGATGTAACATGGCACACACCAGAAACAGAAGGGCAGGAGCCCTCAGTCACAGGAGCAGACTTCATCTGTGGGCCAGAAGCGCGAGCAACTTTTCCTGAAGGTGGATGCTTAGCGCCTTATCAAACCAGGGTTTCTCCCAAGCAAATTGTGACATACCTCCAGACGCTGACTCTGCTCCTTCTCAAAATACTCTGTGCCCCACCAGCCACGAGGCACAAGGCACGTGAGAGCTCAGCGGGGCTGCTGTCACAAGGTGGTAGGGCAGCCAGGATTTCCTGGAGCACAAGCAAGGGATGATCAACAGCACCACCGCAGAAATCAGCCCTGCCAGGCATCTCCTTAGGTGTGGGCACCAGTGTGGCTGCTCCTGGAAGGGGCCCCTGCTCCCAGCAGCTCCCAGCCAGCAGCACTGCTGCCCATAGGAGACCTGGCAAAAGAGAAGCCTGTGTGGGACCGCCTCTTTTGGTAGCTGCTTGCGCTCGGCATCAGCGTAAGGCACAGATCTGCCAGGCATTAGGGCTAGATTTCCACCAGCTTTAAGCAGGCTTAATCGCTGGAAACAGGGAGAACTGTACGCAGTAGGTCCTCAGAGCAGAAGGAGAAAACACTGCTGGGAGGCTGACTCGTGGGCACTACAGCAACACAGCACCGTCCGTAAAGGTAACTGCGTCAGTTCCCTGCGGACCCTGGTAAAAAACCTAAATCTCACCTATCCAGAAGGCCGTCTTCTGAAGCTCCCACGTTTTTATAGCCTTTAAGATGCAACGTCTTTTAATCTCTCTGAGAGCAAAGAGGCAAGTCGCAGGCTGCGCCTGAAGCAGACCTGGCTGCAGGCAGCGTGGAGAGGAGGAGAGGAAGACAAAATACATTTGACTACGTGAACAGCAAGTCTTATCGACACCGCACAGACTCCTACATCAAAAGGTCTATCATGTAACTATTTATGTTCTATAAAAGAGGAGGCTAAGTCGGTTTCTTTTCTTACAGTTTCTTTTTAAAAGCTGATAAGAGACACCCAAAGGTCCCTTTGGGAAAAGCAAATACAAGGTCACCGTACACTTTCTGCCTAACAAACCAGCTGGGCACCAATCTTGCAAGTTAATTAGTGAAGATTCTGAAATTGCTGCTATAAGACAGCATGCTTTAAGATTAAATAAACTGGATCTCTCTTCTCTGCATATTCTGTGATATGGCCCTCAAGGAAATCAAGAGCATAATGGAACTCTCCCTTTCTTCTCTTACCAAAAAGAGCCAAACAAAAAAAACACGCTACCACACCCCTTTATACAGAACTCACACTGTTACCGAGTCAAATCACATGCAGAGGGAAAGAAAAGAACGGGTGAGGAGATTAACCATGTAACCAGTCTTATGCAAGCTCTGAATCTCCATAAATAGCATTTCTGGTATTAGAAAATTTCAAAAAACCCCGTCTCGGGGCCCTATTCGATACTTTCACTGAACTGTTACCCAGTAACAGCATTCTCCTTCGACCATAGATGACTCCACTACGCTTGAGGACAAAAGCATTGCCCAGAACCAGCACTACACAAGCTGCTGTCTTGTTTGTATTTCCCAGAGGGAGCACTGAAATTGAGAATAATTCACGGGCTAAGTAGAGGGTGATAATTCAGGCTGCTCTTCCGCTCTCATCTTGCATCACAGGATTATGAGACTGCTAATATAAAAAAACAAACAACAACAGCAATGTGAGATGAGGAAACAGTTCCCAAGCTAAGCAGCTATCTCACATTCTTCTGCAAATATCAAGTCTACAACGCACTTCAGAAAAAGCAGGTTCGATTTTCCCCCAACCCTCCTTTTTCAGGTATTACATCTATTGCTTTCATTTTTATATATACACAACAGTAAGTATATGAGCAACGTACAGCAAATGTCTCTCCAGCATCGAAGGGATCTCACCAACCTCCCAAAAAAGCCCTATTCAAAATCTTCCCATGCTGCTGCCTGTGAAATTCTAGATAATCTTTAATGTCTGAAAACTAGAGCAGTTGCAGAAGACAGCTGAAACACTAACCTATACAGCAGCAGGCAGAAAGTCTGCTAAAAACATTGAAACCCCTCCATTTTAAGTAAGTGGAAGCCAAATAGCAATACTGCATGCTTCAGAAAGTCATTTTTATGGCTTCTCTCAGCAGCCAACATATCAAATCAATCCCGCGCATACACACCTAAATAACAGAGCAAATAATATGCTTGCACCTATAAATCTGACAGACTGATATCTTCAGCCTTTTCTTCGAAAATAAAATGCCTCAGGCATATATATTATTGGTCAAAACAATGGGAATAAACTGCAATACCATTTTTAGTTTCAATAACAGCATTATGAGGTAATGTTTATACGTCTGGAAGGAGAGCTAAGAAACTTCCATTACACGGATGAGCTGAAATGAAGTATTGTTTCCTCAAGTCATTTAAAAAAAAATTATGCATCTCCAGGATCTTGGCTTGAATATTCTTCACACCCAAGATAAACCTCCACGACGGTTTGTTTTAAAAACAATGTGTGGAAACTTTTCCTTCCAAAAGCAAAAAATTAATCATGGGTGCTACAGGAAACCTGAATAAACACCAACACTTTGGCTCAGCAGAGCAAGAACAATTGTGAGGAGATGACTGCTGGCAAAACTGTAATCTGAGGAGCACTCAACATCTGAAGACTGCCGTGTGGATGTAATGAGCCCGGCCAACAAGAAAAGCACCTGAAATAAAGATTTATGATCAAGTCTCACATATAGGAGATGCTCTCAGGAAAGTACGTTTGTGTGTTTATTACTTATCTGGGCTTCCCTCCTTCCTAGCCACCACTGATATCCTCTCATTCCACACATTCCCTCTGTGCTCATCACATTCTTCTCACCTCACCATTCTCCTATGGCTTAATAGCCACAGGAATGAAAAATACGAAGTATACAAGTACTGAACAAGGCAACAAAAGAGAATAAACCCAGAAAGATCCCACGTGGGTCCTCTTATAGCCTTATTGGTTTGTAACACGCAGCAAACTGACCCAAGGAGCGACTGTGCTGCCCCAGAGCAAGGGTCCGTGCGAGCCAGCACCCGGCCTCCAGCAGCAGCCACGTGTCAGCGGCGGGGAAGGAGTGCAGCAGTACGGTGGCTGCAGGCGGCTCCTTCGCCCACTCCTCTTCACAGACTCCAGCTGTTGAGAGCTCAGCACCTAGGTACTGCCGATTCCTACTGCAACCAACTGCAGATGTTTACAAGTTAAGCTGAAGTTAGGCTGTAAACAGCTAACGTTACAGTAAATCATACACAGTGTTCCAGTATTATTTCCTTTTAGCTATTAGAAATAATTAAGAGAAAAGCTGCAAATTAGAGCCGAGTAACAAGTAAACGATAACTGTACTCAACACTCACATACATAATCCTTGTAAGCCTTGGTTTTAATGTGCAAATCTCAATCTGCACGAAGGCAAATTCAGCTATCTAAGCCAAGAATCTAAATAAAATTAAAACAAGTCGTGAATTTCATTTCTTTCCTTAAATATTCACATCATAAGGCAACATGAGGTGAATATCAGGCTGTACAACTGGCTTCAGACTCTGACTGAGTATTAGCAATCTGGAGCTAAATGGAGCCTCTGCCTACTCAGATGGGCTTTGGAGCATGTCCCAGACATTTGCAGAGGGTTTTTTTCAGAAGAATGATGCTAACAAGACAACTGTAAACTCAATAAACACAAAGGCACCCAATTCCCCATGAGAATATTTTCCCCAATAGAAGTGCTTCGTCTTTGACTTCAGAAAACTCTCATTAGTGACCAAGAAATTGGGAAATAAAATTCATAGGTCCCTTGGAAACTATATGAAAATAAAATCATTCAAAGTAAATATCAGTCTTAAGGTACATCTCTATAAAGCATTCTTCAGATTAAGGTCATTACAGATTGGAGACATAACTATTAATAAGATTAATGTAAGCAACTTGTTCTACTTGTTGAAAACCAACTTTTTTTGTTTTGTTTTCAAATAAAGGATGTATTTGTTGTTCTCTGCTAAGGAAATAGTTTAAAGCTTCTTCACATAGCAATGACAGATCATGCAAGGCATGGAAAATGCTAGCTCACAGCAAAGAGAGCTAAGAAATACAGAAAACTTAAAACGAAAAAAGCCTATTTTGTCACTTGTTCAGAGAGCTGCTCAAACTCTTCCCTTGTGATTTACCATCTCCTAGAACTTCTTGTCCAAATATATCCAGTAACACAGAACTTTGCAAGCAAAGCAACTCCAACAGCTTCGAGCTGTGCATTCAGTCTTCCAGATTATCAATTTATACTCAATTCTCTTCATGTGACACGTGTCATTCATTTCAATAATTTCTTTGTGTAATTTAGTGAAATTTGTAATAGCTATTCATTGTATAATTGTCTTAAAAGCTATTCCTGACAGAAATGGAACTAGGTTTCTATAAGCAACAATGATAATGATTATACTAAGGGATACCAAGTTAGCCGGGGTGGGGGGTATCTGCTCTTTGTTCATACTAATGGAAATATTCCCTTCAAGAGGGCATGAGAGGATAGTCCTGTTACTATAACAGCTACTTTGTTGATTTCCTGCTTTCAGACCGCACCTCAGCGCAACAAAATTTGGATTATCTGAAGTTTATGCATTTGTATCACATGCAAATACCATAAATGAGTGAAATAACTCTGAACTTGATCACATGTAGCAGGCAGAGGAAAACTGAGAGGTTTTCCATTCTGCAAGAGCAGAGGGAAGGCAAGGGAAGCACAGCACAGAGGAAAACTGCACATTATATCAGGACTCAAGAGCACATAACCACAGTAAAAAGAACCAAATGTCACAGGCAAGCAACAGTGGAGTACAGACCCAATACACACAGATGTACCATTGTACATCTATATTATACTGTACCATTTATTTTCTGACTGCCTGAATACCAGGAGAGCCTTCAGGGCAAGAGGAGACAGAGCCCTGTTCAAGAGCTGGAGTGACATTGGTCCATTTGGGAGCTAACAGCACAGAAGTAAACAGAAAAGCCTGGAAACGAGGTTAAAAAGAAAAGGCAAGAAAACTTAACTATGCTGGGTAGTCTTTAAGTAGGAGTAGCAGTGTTAAATAAGGACCTATTGCTTAAGAGAAATCTATGCTTGCATGTTACTCTTCTACTTCTTGCCTGTTAAACTCCCACGAGCTGTAACATCTTATCTGCATAAGGAATCTAAATTGATCTTTGAGAAGTTTCCTCGCGATTTCTATTTCACTTGAAAAGTTGCTTGTTACAGCTCTTGACAACCAAGTCCTTTAACACAACACATGCTGGGTAAAAGGAGCACTTGGTAAGCAGAAGAAATGGATGGGGAGAGCTGTGTATTAGCTTCACTTCCCATGAGAAGGGCTAGGAACCTCTTAAAAGTGCAGTTTGTCAGCAGGGAAAGCCTGAAGCACTGAGGAGCATGAAGATCTGCAGAACAAAGATACAATGGCTGGGTACATCTCTTCAATAGAGGAAGTTTAAATATTTTAAAGGATTTATGTTGCAACCAACTTACTTGAAACACTGATCTGGGGGAGAGAGATGCAGACAGTTCTTGTTAACCTCGCACCCCCCTGGCAATGCAGGAGCTGGTTTGCCAGCACACTGACCAAGGATTTGGGCACAAGGATTTCGGAGTCCTCAAGCTGACCACTTCCAGCAAACATTAGTGTAACCCATCAAGACATTGAGCACTGCCCTGATCAAAAGCCTTCCAGGAGGGGCCAGGACTACACCAGTGTGTAGATGAGAAGCTGCCTCCTGATGGGAAATCAGACCCTTTGGGGTGCTGGCAGGGCCGCGAGGCCAGTGCTTGTTCTGCTGCTCGTGCCCACACGCTGCCTTGCGCTGCCAACACAGAATTCAGGTTTCAGGTAGCAGGCGTTTAAGACTGATACTGGTTTAAAGTAAAATTCCATAAGATGCAAACATTTCCCCTTTTAGCTAATGCTTTTGTCCTCGTTAATACCGTAACAATCTTTCCCCTCATATTAGCGAGCGAAGTTTTCTGTTTAAATCCATATATTTTCATGGATATAGCCCACAAGCCTGCTGTGAAACATTTTATTTCAGCAGCACTGCATATATAAGTTTTTTCCTTTCTAAGCAGAACCCTTCTCCTCAGCCCACGGTAGAGCAGAGCCCTTTCCCCCACGCTCCCGACATGGAGCACAGTTTTTCTTTTCCATGGCAAAGGGTCTAACACGTTTTCCATTCTCTACTTTGGCAAGTGGTAGAGTCTTCTCCCTTGGATATTTGATCTCATGCAGACATAACAAGATTACAATAAATGGGGGGAGGGCAGTCCTTGCCCCATAAGAATGTTTACTGTACATATATTACTTTTGGCAAATACTATTATTACCCTAGGCCCACAAGACAGAGGCAAGGGGAAAAAAAAACAGTAATGGAAGTAGTAGTAATAGAAGCAGAGGGATGCATGTGTTGGGGTATCAGCTGAAGTTGCTCTTGGCCTAATAAGCGTGAGCTCAAGCTAGCAGGAAAAACAGGATACATCAAGTAGAACACAAACCAATCTGAACCTAGGGCCAAAACTATTAAACTTAGGTGCTCAAATACAAGGACAGAGCAGGTGTCCGCAGTCTATGATACTGAACCAAAACTGACAGCAACATCAAAGTACACGCCTGAGTAAATTATCTAGGTGTGCCAATATTGGGCACCTAATGGAGACAAAAGTTTCCAACTTAAGTCAAAACTAGCACTTTAAAACCAAACAAAACCAGCCAAACAAACAAAACAACAGCTACTGGCCTTGTTAGAACTGCCTTTGCACTAAGGGCAACACAAACCAGCTAACTGTTCAGGTACTCCTGTGACACTTCTGTGGGCCATCGTGTAAAGCAGTTATCTGCAAGATGTTGTGACAGCTGCTTGCTAGAGGAAACACGCTAGACTAGAACTGTGGACATGTAAATTCTGTTCTGCTTCTGTCCCTGACTGCTCACCCAGACGATGCATGTGAATGTAAGCTGGGCTCAACACCTTCTGACCGATGTCAGTGTCTATTAAACATGACTCGAGGGCCTGTGATAGCATTCGTGTAGAAACCATACATGGGTTTGCTCAGAGTGGAACTTTCATTTAAGGGCCTAAGACCTACATAAAGGAAAAGGGTGCAAGCCAGGAGGGAAAAAGATAGATGACCTCCCCAGTGCCACACAGCAGGTAAGTGCTAGAACTCGCAACTGATTTCAGGTCTTTTTGACCCTTACTTAATGTCCTGTGCCCATTTAGGAAATGCTGCCCCCGTGAACATTTAGAAGAGAATAGCCACAGGTGACACAGAAAAGCTGCAAAACAAATTAAATAAAATGTCAAGGAGGACTTTGCTGAAAGCTTCTCATGGCAGTTGCAATTTGTTTAGCAGATAGCATTCAGAAAGGATGCAGAACATTCTCTTCAATGCTACAGCACCTTACTCAGACACCTCTTGAAGATCACGTCTTCCTTAACAAGTTACTTTTTCCTTCATGAAATCTCTTCAGATATGTTTTCCCCTATTTGATATATCTTTTGCCTACAGCTGCCACTGTTTATTTCCACTTCTCAGAATCATAAATCACAACATTCCTTTCTGACAACATCGACATAATTGCATTTCTCCAAATGAAAAGTAAGTTACCTGACCTTAACAGACATCCTTCACCGCAAAACCTTCTCAAGTCTTTAGTTATCGTTACATGCCACATGAAGAGCAATTTAACCAGTGCTGCAACTTTTTCCCACACTGCTTCTTCAAGGTGGTGTGACAGACATGTCTCTAGGTGTCTATAATGCACTTAGGCTGGTGTTTCAGCAGTTTCAGTAACAGTTATTTAGTACAGAGTAGAAAGAGTACAGGCTTTCCCATTTCAGTGGTGCGGGAAGTTCTTCTGAATCAAAGATGTTTTTTATACTGATTTTTTCCTCCCCTCCTACGCCTACAAAAGTAAATGAGCTTTGGTTCTTCTTGTACATCAGAGCTCAGAGATTACTACAGACATAGTAAATTATCAAAGACAAGTTATCAGGAAATCAACGTCACTTATTTCTTCAAAAAAAATCATTAATTCCAAATGATAAAAAATGAATGACTGAAAAAATGTAGCTTGTATTCATATAGATGATAAAGTCCAGGCAGCTTAACCCATCAGCATATAGCTACCTTTTCTTAGCTCACCTTATCCTACAAGATAATACTACTTAATCTGTGCTTTATTTGAGTCAGATAAGCTTTAGGTTTAGACGTTTTTGTTTTAGATGTGTTTATTTTTACAAACACTCTCCAGAATGGAATGCTGGAAACTCAATTTTGTGCACTGTGCAACTGAGTACCCAGGGACAGTTTTCTGTTATAAGTAACAATTACAATTCAAGTTTGTCTCCTCTACCCAAAGAGAACAAATCACCACTCCAACATCAGGGACAGGCCAAGAAAAACACTCTTTGGACACATAACGCAGCTCGGGGTTTATTTTTATGCATAATTTTAAAATTGTAAAGCCTTGTGAAAAAGGTAGAGTGGGGAGTTCGATATTTTAATCTGCATTGAAATAAAACCCGTAACCTTACCGAGCAAAATAGCCTTGCCTTCGTTCCTTCTTCTCTTCCTTGGTCTCCATTATGTGCACTCAAATGGGCAAGGTGAGCGGCCAGGCGTGATGCTCTTCTTCCCCTCAGTACCTCATATCCAGGTAGAGTTCCCTGTATATAACATTTAAAAACAGGAAGCTCATAAATCACCATGTCAACAACACCTACAAAAACCAAATGCAACTGACACAATGACAAAGCAAAGTAAAACTTTAACTAGTCAATGCTTGTCATGTGGTATCAATTTAGTATACGGTAAGACAAAATACAGTAAATGCACGCAGGCCAGTTTCTCCAGCACAGGAAGAGGCATACTACAAAGCAGGTAATCCAAAGAGCAGCAGCAAATTGTAAAAAGCCTGGAAGGATTCAAGTCTTTAGCAAGTTTACACCAAAACATCTTCCTGTGTGTTACAGATAGGAAGACAGACTCGTCAAAAACATCCCATAGAAACAGTAAAACCAGACTCTGTAATAATTCTTCAAAACGGTGAAAAATCAGAAGGTTTAAGAACAATGGAGAGGAGAGAAGAAAAGAGGAACCGACATTCTGTACACAGGTTTTACTGTTGGGAACAATACACAAGTTCAAACAGGCATACAGGGAGAAGAAATGGGATCGACCTCCTGCTCCTCAGATAAATTGCAGAAGTGCTGCGAGACTTGTAAACCAGGAGGCGGGAATTTTAGAACGGCTTGGCACTGACTGCAGTTAATAATATGCCACAGCAACTGCTTTCAGACAATCCTGCCAACAAGGTTCATCCTCTTCCCCTCTCCAGTATACATTCAGGCCACCCTGATGGCATCTACACATGCACACCTTAAGTTAACTTCTTCAAAGTTTTTTTTTTTTTAATCAGTACCCCAGATTAAAGTTTAAACCAGAAGTTACTACTGAACATTTGAGTCTAATGGACTGTACAACAAAGAAATGGAAATCACGTAACTTATGATTCATAGAACAATTACTCCAGACCTAATCAGTTCCCATTATTTTTTTCCTGCATTAAAAGACCATAAGCTACAAGCTACCAGATGTCAGAGATAATGTAGTAAAAATAGATTAATCTATCTGAAAAGCCAAAGAGCATATTGTGCTACATTCTTTCAGAAATCCTTGCCATAACATTTTCTCCACATTTATGGAGCCTCAGACCACGGCAATTAAAGTCCATTGCTTCAAAATGCACATCCCTTACTCATTAATTTTGAATACAGCCAGGACACCATAAAGAATCTAATTTCTCTGATCTCTATGCATCAGGCAGAGCCTTATTCTAATGGTCAGTATGTGACGGCACTCTTTACATGGCAAATTTGCCTATGACATCTTTGGTTTATAAATAGAAGACTACTTTATCTCTGCAAGTTGATGCATGCTGCGGTCTCCAGCAGAATGCAGACATCTACATGACAGCAGCCTGCTCTGCTGTCCAGCCTACATAAGGGCATCGCACATCTCCCCAGAATTTCAGCACATCCTCACCTTCCCTGTTGAGTGAGAGGTAGGCTCTTAGGCCTTCAGAGCATCAAAAATGGTGTTTCTGTTAGCATGACACTTAGAGCTACAAAAATCTTTCAAAAGCACACAATCACCACCTCCATAGCAAACTACATGAAGCTCAAAGAAAGAAGAGCCAGTTTTTCCCTTTCTCCTACCATCCCTCTACTAGACGCCGTGGTGCGTGCATAGGAGCACTGACCGGTCACGTCCGAGTCTCACATTGATATCAAGAACTACCAAATAACCAGAGTAGTGAGACAATATTGAACCCCCAAACAGAAGGAGCATAGGGGGACCCATGGGAATGAGAACAGGGAAGCGTCAAGGGTCCCTCAAACAGGACAGCTAGAAAGCACGGGATGAATGAAGGGAAGTAAGATCTCTCCTTGGGGCCTCACCCTGTGCAAGAGGTGGAGGCACACTCTTTCCATCCGTTCTCTTCCTCTCCCCTGATTTACTCATCCCACCCAGCAGAGTATCTGCTCCAGCACGTTGCTTCCAGACGAAAGGAGCATCACTGACCAGGGAGCCAGGAGGAGAAAACCCTGCCTGCCCGCAGCCCTGTCCTGCCAGTGCTGGAGCAGCAACCCCCTGCTGCAAAGGGGGGCAGACTCTGGTGGGAGGGCTTCTGCCTAGAGCTGCAGGTGCTGCAGAAGGTGTCAGCACAAAGCAACCTGCCAAACGTGAGGTTTGCTGAACTCAGAACAGATGGGCACTCTGAAAACAGGAGCGTTGTCCATAGACCAGAGGGAACAAAAGCATTCTGGGGAAACTGGCTTATTTATTTCCTTTGGAAATAAAAATACACAGGGATCTTGTACCCTGTGATCAATCACTGGAAATTTTCACAATAAAATAACTTAACATGAGGTCCAGCTCTGGTGACTTAAAACTTATTTAGCTTACCTTCTTAAAAGAAACAAAAGGATTATTCTAGGAAGGTCTATTTAAAGTTGAAAATTATACTTCGAAAATGTCTTCCTTCAGTACCAGGAAAAGCAAAATGATTTGTACAGCCTTCATGACCTCTGAGTTTATTTTTGTTCTTTGTAATCTTTCATGTACTAGTTAGCTTTAAGGGAAAAAAGAAATGAAAGCGAGGAGGACTACAGAGTAACATGCAGTGATTGCTACTAAAAACAGTGTTTTTGAAATGCCCTTTTCAATTTTTAGTTAAGTAGGAGGACAAAAGCAGTGTCTACTTTATAGGTTTTCAGTGGTATTTTAAAGTTAATCAGAAAAAGCAAACCAATTCCACGCTTCACCCCTACCTGTCCTTCGTAACCTCCCAATAAAAAAATACCAGATATTCTTCGCTAATATTAACTGCTTAAAATGTTATATGGATACATGATTAAAACAAATCTTGGCTTCCTAGTAGCTGTTCTTTGTTAGAGATGAAGATTGAATTAGGCAGACTATTAAAAATGTATATATTTGGGGAATGTTTGTATGCTGGGAGACAGACATGTTACTCATATATCATGAGTACAGTCCAAGCCCAAATGATGACAAAGCTGATTTTATAGAAATTTCAGGCTCCCTTTAACCCTTTCTACACTGAAGCTGAAATAGACAGTGACAATCTTATTTTACGTGTCTACAGCAATGCTAATTCTTTTACTAGATTACTTCAAAATGAAAGATATTCCTGATGCACAATGTATTTATGTAGGCATCCTGTTAAAAATCTACTGCTCTCCAAATTCAGCAGGGTCAGGTAACATCTCACCTAATAATTACAGGAAGAAAAGAACAAAACACTTAAAAATACACTATGTTTTGCCATTAGTCCTAGTGCTCTGGACTTTCTTGTTTAAATTAGTATAGTTTTGGATACTTGCTCCTTTGCCTGTTTAGGCATGCTGCTAGGGCACTACTGAGGACGCTGCTTGCTCTGCTCAAGGGTAAGAACCCAGAACTCCTGTTTGCTGGCTCTGAAGCAGCAATCACCAGTCCTCCAATTGTGAGCATTATTTTCCAAAACCACACACATGAACAACGGCACATTCCACAGCACCAGCAACGCAGAAGCCAATGAAGTATCTGATTATTTTTAGAACATTCAATGGACCTGATAGCGCATTGTTGGCCATCTGTGTCCACTGCAAGTCCTGGAAAGACACAGAGGAAAAAAAAAAAGGAAAGCATAAAACTATTAGAGAGTGTCCAAAGGAGGGCAACAAAGATGGTGAAGGACCTGGAGGGCGAGATGTATGAGGAGCAGCTGAGGTCCCTTGGTTTGTTCAGCCCAGAGCAGAGCAGGCTGAGGGGAGGCCTCATGGCGGCCTGCAGCTCCTTCACGAGGGGAGCGGAGGGGCAGGCGCTGAGCTCTGCTCTCTGGGGACAGCGACAGGACCCGAGGGAACGGCATGGAGCTGGGACAGGGGAGGGTCAGGCTGGGTGTCAGGGAAAGGTTCTGCACCCAGAGAGTGGTCGGGCACTGGGACAGGCTCCCCAGGGCAGTGGTCACGGCACAAAGTCTGCCAGAGTTCACAAGTGTTTGGACACCACTCTCGGACACAGGGTCTGATTTTTGGGTGGTCCTGTGAGGACCCAGGAGTTGGACTCAATGATCCCTGTGGTCCCTTCCAACTCAGGATATTCTGTGATTCTATAATGTAAGATCACGCAAGTCTCTTTCTGTCTCTCTCTGTGACCCTGTTGTGTCAGTCTCTCTCAACCTTTTATCAGGTAACAAAAGGCAATAATTCCCTATTTTGCAAAAGGAGAACAGAGATAGAAGAAGTACCCTCTGCACACTCACATGAGACCAGAAGAGCAATGTGCACAAGTATCCTCCCAGTACCTCTAATCCGAGCAGCCCCAATAACAAACAGCAATGAGAACAAAGGAGGAGACTAACCTGACAAGGAACCAGCTATTATTTTCACTGTAAAATTTAAACTGACAAACCACGGAAACCCATAGCACAGTCTCATCTTTATTTAGCTCTGTGGCAACTAAAGCTCAGGTCCACAGGAGGAAGTAAAAAGCCTCAGTTTCCCTGTGGATCTAGGTTCAAATGGTTCTCTTAACTCTTTCAGGTAGTATTGAACCAAGCTTGTGAAAACCAAATCAAAGGTAGGTAGCATCCTGCACCTTAGCAGGGGCTCCACACGGCAAGAGTGATGGCAGCAATCACACCGTGAAAAGATGACAGAGGCGGCGAGAGGCCTAAGCACACCATTTCCATCACCAGAGAAGCCGAGCTGACATGACAGAAAGCTCCTGTCAGGCAGCCAAGCAGACGGGCTCAGGCTGAGGACTTACCGAGGAGAGCCCACCGTGCAGAGGAGCAGCACGTGTCCCACAGGCACGCGCCGCAGCCCACACCTGCTCTCTGCTGCCGCATCCTACGTAGAACCAGCTTTTTATTTCTGCTTTTTTATTTTACCTCTGACCCTGAGGCTACAGGCAAACAGCACACAGCTGCTCATGCAACTACACGTTTCCTTACTATTGTCTGCTGCAATACAAACATCCCAGCGTTGCCCCCCGTCGGTTTGGGGCATGAACCATCACCGATGACTCTGCCCAGCTCCGCAGCACAGCGTCTTCTTACGACTTCTGGGTACAGGTGGCCCTTCTGACCCCTACAAAAGTGCACCATGAGAGGCGATGAGGATCACACCAACAGGTCAGTCTTAAGACCAAAAAAAGGAAAGATACGTATGCAGTACTTTAAGTGCAGTGCAATATTAAAAATTTCCATCAAGCAGACAGAGTCAAATATTGTACAACAAACCACAGGTAGAGGGGAAGTATTTTTAGTGTGCCAGCGCTCAAACTGAACGCCTGGGGTTGCTGTCTGTACCTCCGGTCAGCCCAAAGCAGTTACCAGGGCACTCCGCAGATGCAGCATAGGGTCTCACACAACACACTGAAGTATAAGACAGTGGAAACAAGGTATCACAGGACAGGCGACATTCTCGTTTGCTACCAGGTCATATATAATGCACACGATTAAGGTTCACCAGCCAAAGCACTAATATCAACTCTAAAATTCATTTCAGCATACGTCACATTTTTATAAACAGGAAGGGGAAAGCACATTAGCACCTTAGGAGACGTGCTAAACTTTGCAGTATTTCATTAACGTCTCACTGATAGAACTAACCAGGTTGAGTTTTACTGCTTTTATATTCTACTAAGGCATTTCATTTGGTGTTATCATAAAGATAAAGGTTTCAGAATAAACACTACAGCATCTTAAGATGAAAGAATAACAGAAATGCACAGCCAACAAAGATGAAAGTAGCCACAATTTTTTTTTCAGTCTTTGCTTCAGGCAGAATGACTTAGCTAAAATGAGACTGGAAGTTTTCAGGAAAGTGCTAGCACACACCAGCAAAACACAGCAGAGACTAGTTACGTTAATTAAGATTCAGTAGAGCAAACAAAAAAATGAGAGTTCATTTCAAAACTATCTTAAGATAAATACAAATTTTACTACAATTACCATGTAAAATATAATGTTACTTCTAAAACATTAATAAACTCTATCCTTATAAAGTACCACCAGTCCATTATATTTAATTGAAGGGTACTAAACTAAACTAGGAGAGCTTCCTCGCTTCAGTAAAGTTAGGGCTGATCATACAACTCTTGCTAAGTAGAAAAACCCTTATTTATGTATGCAACTCCACTGACCTTTACAAGTGTTACGCCTGTCATGTTTGTTGGAACAAGGCTGCACTCTTAAAAGCCTGAAATGCAAAAATTAAATGACTGAGAATGAATTTGTATGCAGAAACAATTTCTATTGTCCCTGTTCAGATTGAACACAGACCAGCATCACCATTTCTCCAAATGGATAGCCTGACAGGGATTTGATGTGGTGGTTGTACCCTGTGGCCTCACAGCAACATTTTCAGAAGCCCAGGACAGTAAAGATGAGATCTGGAGATGAGATCTACAAAGGAAAAACACACCTGCTCATAAGAAACTGGCTGCAGTGGTTTAGGATGTGGTTATCCCCACGGCAGAGGTGCAACAAGCTAATGATCTGACCGTTTTCATTCTGTACTAATGCAATAGAAGCAGGCTATGCTTAGATCACCACCAACTCGCCAACTGGATCTGCAAGAGCCCGTCCAAATAAAGAGCTCAAATAAAATAAACTCAAGGGGTCAACACAACAGACACGTCTGATTCAGAAACAGAACAATAACAAAGACTTGATTCAGTTCCAATGGACTTTCCAGCTGAATCATTCCTAGCTTACTCGGGAGGAGAATTTTACCACTAACTCAGGCTATCACATTTCACACAGAATAAGGGAAGCAAAAGAGTTGCCAGAAAGCCCAGCCCGAGTGAGAGCTGTCAAGAGAGAAGAGCATCCAGATGTTATCTTCCCTGACTGGCAGCTGAACATCACCAGATGCATTTTACATAAGGATTAATGGATTCTACTACATACTTTAGCTGTGAAATTGGTTACAAAACACAGTGTAAACCAGTAACAAGCAGACTGCTATGCTATACTGAACGTAAAAGCGCAGCACTGTTTGAAACAAAGCCACTTCAAAAAAATCTTTCATTTTTAAAATCACCAATAAAGTTCCTACAGAATTTGCTGCCCACTGGAGTTTTAAAAGAATTAACCCCTTCATTTTCTTGTATCCCCTGTGTTAACTCACCCCTGTTCAAATAAACATCAAGGCCAAGCCCTCTGAACCCAGCCACCTTTCACACTCACATTGTGCAGGCACACACAGTATGCTGAGACGACACGACAAGTCCTGCATGCTTTATGGACTGTTGACAGAAAACACCGGTGCCTTCCTACCAAATACCGTAACAAAAGATAAAAGGCAGCAGAAAAAAACATTAGCATTTGGATAAGGAAAATGAACTCCACAGCCACCGAAGTACAGACAACCTCATACATTACAAACAATAGAAGCACCCAAGAATTTGCAGGGTAGTGGTTCCAGTTATTTGTAAGATTCCAAGAAATTTTAGAAACCTTATGAAATAAACTAAGCCTCTCAACATTCTTTGTCAAAAACATTGCTTTCAATTCACAGGCAAGAGGCTGAGATCCAGAAGGATGTTGTGGTCATTCTGCAAAGTTATTACAAAACCACAGCTCCTATAACTGCAAGCAAAACGGTTTGTCCATTGTGCCTTTCTTTCCCAGGACACCTTTTGAATGAAATGAAGCCTGTGTTTACGCCACGTACTGAGGTATTTCTACCACTGTTTATATGGCATTTCCAAGTCAGATCCTAAATGCCTGACATATGGCAACACAGTTCCACCACTTCTGAACAAGAGGAGGATGCGGTTTACCATATCCAGAGACGAGAAGACAGATGTACCTGTTTCTTACCTTTCCCTGGAGCATGCAGGGCACATACACAAAGGACTTACACGTATGTCCTCAGCAGCATTCACCTAAAACACTAAGCGCTTCTAGTTTTCTAAAAAATAAAAATTCATGAACACTCTAGACACATCAACTCACATTTAGAAAACCCCCTTGGGACTACTTTGCTGATTTGACAGTTGACACCAGCACGTTCTTTGCTTATAACAACTGCTAGCTTTATGACCTGTTTATAAACATTTCAAAGAACGCCTGCACAGGTATGTTTTGACAAGGTTTTGACACACGCATACACAAATCAATGCCACTCCCAGAGCAGATGACTTATTAGGCTCTCTGCTGTTTTTTTTTTTAACAGATGTGACCAAGTCCTCCCTCAATTCCCTGCACTGAACCAAGAAAAGCAACAGAAGCAGCAAACAGAAAGTCACTCCATCTTCACAGCCCCTAAAACAGCACGGTGTTACAAGACAGCATGAGGTAACAAAGGGGCTTTGAACAATCTAATCTAACCTAGCTTGGGAGGGAGGTTGGACTAGATAATCTTTAAGGTCCCTTCTAACCCAACCCATTCTGTGATTCCCTGAAAACCAGCCAACTGCCTGGTGCCACCTCTGAGCCAGCTGAGCCATCAGAACCATCACATATGCAGGATGCTGTTAAGGGACATTGGATCGCAGCGTCACATACCCCAGGCCTGGCCACACCTCAGAGCTGCTCCTACAGGACTCAAGTGGGATTTGCATTGGCAAAAAATGCAGAGTTCCTGACACAGCAGCACCACTGCTGAGAGGTACAGCAAAGGTCCTTTGCCAATCGAGTGGACCTCAGCCAGCAAAAGTGCTGAGCCAAAGAAACTGGGCTTTCTGAAGCCATTAAAACACGCCCCTGCAGCAAGCAGTTGCTGTGATTTGAAGTACTGCTGCCCTTCACAGTTCTCCCTTTCACCTACTGCAACTGTTTATCACTCTTCCACCAAAAGTTACCAGACAAATTACCTGTGTGTAACAGTCATCAGAAGAGACTGTATCTGCAGCTCAGTTATCTCCTGCCATACCAGCTCACGCCCACTTCCACTGGGCTGACCTCCTGAAAGCAGAGCCGGGCTTTGCACCACACAGATAAACTGCATGCACGCGTTTTTTTTCTGCCAACTCTGCCATAAAAGACAGAACTGCAGCACAAAGCCGGGACAGATGTCTGTAGATGTAACTCCTCGTGCAGTCACCCAGCACGGTGAACGTACTGTTTGACACCTGGGAAGAGTGCTGATGAAGCCTACAGCCAGCAAGCTCAAGGTGAGAGGCATAGACTAGAAAAGATAAATGCATGCTCACAGTTTCAAAAATTTACTCTCTCTTCTCAGTTCCTGCCCCACCAACCCAATAAAGGGTTATACCAAAGATAAATCAAGCAGAGGTAGGTTTGAAAGCAACCGATGTGCTTACTTTGAAGAGTCACTTCAAGAAAAACAAAGATGCAGCTCAATGCTTGGCACAAATACGTGTACCATAAATCCCCTTCTAATTACTTTAGGTCCCAAAATGCTTAAGCATGATGTTAGGTTTCTATTTACAAATAGCCCTGCGGTACTCAATGAGACTTGGTTAGCATATTCTCAGTGCTCTACAGAACAAGGTCAAGAAATGAAGTATAAAAATATGCAGAAATCAGTTTAATGGGAAGTATTGCAATCAGCCAGGTACATTTCCCACAAAATTAATAATTGTGCTGTGAAAATTACTATAAACTTTTATTTAGAAAGTCCTTATTATTTTCAAGTTTTCAGGAAAAAAAATTACAGCCTACTGACACTACAATATTAAAGATTAGCATTTAAATATTCAAACACTTAAAAAAAAAAACAAGACAGAAGAGGTACTCAAAAGGAAAAGGCTCGTTTCCAAGCTCCCCCTCAGCATCCCTTTTCCAATCAAGCCTGCTCCAAGGACCCACGCAAATCCTAGGTCACGGCCGTTCCTCCCTCACCTACCTCCCAGCCAAGAAGCAGAAGGGGCTGAGAGGAGGAGCGGGAGGGAAAAGGGAGTCTCAGAGTAGTGCAATGGAAATGTTTTCCGATCTGAAACACGGTTAACAGAACCAAAAAGCCAGGTCTCCATAGCAACCCCAACTCTGTCACATTGCATACTCTGTATATTAACTAACATACTGAAGGATTTCATCGTAACAGAAAATCCTGTGTGTTTGTAACACACAAGGATTAACGCTGAAAACCTTGACTGGTTATTTCTGGGCTGCTCAGCCCCCAACATTTACTGCATTACAGGGCTGTGAGCGCGGCCCGGCAGGACGGCGCGCAGGCCGCGGCCCAGGGCGCATTCCTGTCACAGCGCTCCCACAGCCACTCGCACCCCTACCGCCACACGGCCCGCGTTAAACGCAGCAGTGTTTCTAATTATGTCCTTCTTTCTTGCTGAATTCCTTTAGGTATTCCATAACAAAGAATGATTTAGTTCTCTTGCTCTTCTGAAATATCCTCAAAACCTTTATTATCTTTCCGTTTTCCCTTTCTCCAGCTCCTACACAACGCTACAGAGCTAGCTTCTGGCCTTGTACTTAGAGCCAACTTGCACTTATATACAGGACAAAAACTTCTATGTGAAACTAAATACACCTTGGTATTTAACAACACGCTCACATTTACCCACCTAATTAATTAGACAGCCTCTCTGATTAGCTACTTGCTTCTTCACTTGTTTACAGCTACATTGAAGTAATTGCTTGGCCTAGCTCAAGAAGAAGTCAGCCAGAACAGTTAACATTTTTTTTTGTCCATGTTAAAGACTTTTTTTTTTTGAGGATCTATAATCCATCCAGCTTTGGTGTTAAAAACTTAAGATTTGGCAGACCGCAATGCAGACATTTTCACAGGCCCTCTGGAAATCTGTCCAAACTGTGTAGAAATACACACCTTTAAGAAAAAAAGAAGAAAAAAAAAAAAAAAAAAGGAAAATGCAGCTTACACCTACCCCATCTGGGTACGTGAGTAATCTGTAGTTAAAAAGCACTGACACATTACCCGTAGGAAGCCCATTATCCCCAAGCTAGATCTGTGTTCTTATCAATAACCATTACAAGACTTAGGATTAAAATGTACACTTCAAGCCTAGAGTGCACTTCTGGGTTAACCTAATGAGCAGGCGGTATGTGGCATGAGCTTTCCACGGGTCAACATAGCTTTTCTGAGCTATCTGCTTGCTGAACTCAGTGAAGCAGAAAGATAAAAAGTGAAGAGAAACAGGAAGAAAGATACATTTCAGGGCCAGATAAAGTAAATTTCAATTTATAACACAGTATGCTGTCATCCTAAAGCCTTTCAGTGAGACGATAATCATCTGCAGCTCTTTCATCACCGAATGCCAAACAAACAGCATGTGGGATGAAGAAAAAAAAATCAAAACTTAAGCATCAGTTATAAAACACAGTACCATGTAAAACTTTTAAGTGCAATATAATGTTGACTGCAAAGCAGTTAAGGATTGAAAACTATACTCAGCACTGAAGGTAAAGTCCAGATTTCAATGACATCCACAGAAATTTGGATGGATAGAGACAGAAAGATGCTCACAGGCAGTTACCATTTATGAAGGGATGACAATCATTTTGCCTAAGAAATATATTTTCTAAACTGAAACCCTCACAGAAAGAAAATGAAAACTAGCATCCAAAAATCCTATCCTGGTCCACATAACAAGATAACCACATTACAGTTAACAAGCACAGAGAAATACTTCATCAGAAGCACCTTAAAATCACATTTATTGCTATAGGTGGCCTCTTCAGCTCTGACAGCCTGCAAACCTTGTTGGCTTTCTGATAGCATTTACACAGATTGCCCACAGCACTGCTGTGCCTCGCTCCTGATGGAGCAGGGCTGGACTGGATTCTGCAAGGAGCAGAGCACTCCTGCTCGACAGAGTTTGGGCATTTCCTTCCCAGAAGTGAGAACAAGGAACATAATGCACCTTTCTGTCTTTTCTCATAGTCTGAAATGTGCTTCACAGACGAGAAGGACTAGGACCAATTCTCCCGGGTAACATATTTTCTCCATAACTCACTATTCACTGCTTAAAAGCAGTTCACCAACATCCATCACTGCATCAGTCTGCTAGTTTCCTTGCCACTACTACCCTTAGAAGAAGTATCTGGATTTCTTGTAATTATTATCCGAGTAGATTTCCAGGAGAGAGCATCCACTGGGAGCTCCTAAGTTGTAAAAGCTGCCTGTTATCTGCCAGGTTCAGCCTGGGACCGAGAGCTACCACAACCTTATTCAGGAAAGGACACGGCCAGTTGACAAAACATTGAAACTTGCCACTTGACACAGTGTCATCTGAGTGGGAAACTCAAAAGAAAACTAATCTCTGGCTCCTTAATCTCTTTTCATGACAATGTGCTACTTGTACCAACAGAAACCACACATTACACTGCGATTTTTAAAACAAATAACCCACTTTTAAATGTATCCACTGACTGATCAGTTAGCAGCAGGGCTCCATTTGAAGGAATACAGAATTCTTGTGTTTAAGGAAACAAATATGCCCCAGCAAACAACCACATCCACATTAGCTCCACATGAGAGATTTCGCTTTCAGTCCTGCAGCAGGACACAAACACAGATGACAATGCAGGCTCCTGCCTAGCCTCTGTACGGTGATGTAATGATGCCAGCCACCTCTCACCATCTATTCACCCCTAGCAATAAGCCATGCCCACCCAACAGAGCTCAGCATCACATCCTTAAAAAAAAAAAAAAGAACTACCAGTAAATCAAACAAAATTTCTTCAGCTGATCCCTAAGCACAAGGGCTGGAGAACAGAGAAAGGCACCCTTGTAAATCCTTTGCAATTCACAACTCATCTCTTAGCCGCTCAATGACTACTCAGACTGCGTGCTACTTGACCCCTCATACTTGGGCAGCAAGAGGGCCTCCCATGCCCATCAGCTGTCGCCCAGCTGTTAAACATTTGACCTATATCTGCCCGAGTGACTGGCTTACAGCAGGCAAAGTCAATCTTTCACCACACACCTGGACATGTTTCAGCACACAGGACACGCTGCTCCATAACAAAGTAGAAGTCAAAGATTTGTCCACTTGGTTTACCACCCATTGTCACCAGGATGTCACCACTCACACCACACACCTACTGGACAACTCCTGCAGACTGGAAGCCCTAGGAGCTGGGACAGATGGAACTGGCTGGGTTTTATGCCATGCGTTATCAGAGCTGCTACCTTTAGTCATCAGTCTTCAGCAGCTTCACCGCAGAAGGCTTGATAAGAAACCAGGATGGAACAAAAGGGAGTATGAAAAATCAAACATTGCTTGTAGATTACAAGTAAAGTTATATATATATATAATATATATATATTCTAAATAACATACAAACCATCTTAACATGTAAAACAATATTATACTCTTCATCATTCTTCTGAATTAGCTGAATCTCTGTGAGGAACTGTCAAGAGAAACTCAAGCCATTCTCCAGCCTACCAAGCTTTACCGTGCTTGGTACAGCTACCAAAACCTGCATGCAGTATCATACTCAGCTTTACTAGAATAACCCAGAATTTCTTTGGAATCACTACAGCTATTGAAAAGCATTATACAAATGTCACTTCTTAAGCTAATGGTAAAATAAAGCCCCTGCCATCATAATGGGGGGCCGCCACTTGACCAAGAGACTGTCAATTACAACACACTAATAGTACCTTCTATGTTCTTTAACTTACATTTTGTACACTGACAGCTGACACAACATGCAAGCACTGCTGAGCTGCTGATACTGAATCATTCCACGTAACATCCCATACAAGCCACAACCAAGGCAGACCCCAATTAGTTTCTGAAATCACAGAATCACCTGAGCTGGCAAGAGGCCATCCACACCTCTTCCCCTCAGAAGTGATGGTTCATGAACATGCATACTTCTTTTCTATTTGTGGCATTACAAAGAAAACAAACCAGAAAATAAGACAGATGGCATGTGGGACAGAAAGCAGAAAAAAAAAAAAAGGAAAGAAGAAAAAAAAAACAACAGACAAGTGTAGCTGCAGAGAAGGAGCACTGTTAGAAAGGTTAAATTACTTGAAAAATGACTCAGGGAATAAATTACCTTTTCTTAAGACAAGTGTGAGTTCAAGGTAGTAGTAGCTGTCACTGTGAATTTCTGTAAAACAAAGCTGTGATTTCCTCTAACTGGTGCGCTGGGACAGCTCCTTGTCTGCCCTAAGTCTGAGATTTTGGTGAAATGGCTCTCAGGTATCTACAGAAACACTGAAGGGAGATTCCCCAAATCAGTCACTAATAGGTGAAACTACTGTAAGAAAACTTGCATTCTAGAAATATATAATTCCTATTAATAAAAGGCTTTTAAAATCTGCTAAATAGAAAGGGAATCAAACAAACAATCTGAATTTGACACTGCAAATAAGAAGGTAAACACAAATCTTGCCTGTATAGAGAGATGTATTCTGATGCTTTCTGTTCTTGTGAACTTGGCTGGTTCTCAGAAGGAACTACATTTAGCTTATCAAACAGGAGGCCTGATGCTCAATCACAACACATGCTACAGGAAACAGAACAACTGAAAGCTGGGAACAGCTTCATCCAGCTGACAAGGTCACAGGACCACACAAGACACAGAGTCCGAGGCATGCAACTGAAAGCTCAGCACACATTTTAAAAGCAAGATAAGTGATGATCAGAAAGGTTTGTTAAGATTATGATGTATACCATATCCATTAAAAGCTCCAAGTTTAAGCCAAAATTCTTCCTAGAAGACAAAAACTTGTCATGAAATCACAGCTTAAGTCTTAAGTGAGTATAGGCTCATCACTGGCTCACAATGTGGTACCGAGCTGAAACACTGGTATGAGCTCTGCAAGTCTGGCCAGAGACTGGGAGCAGCACTGGTGTGAGAGCAGAACACTGCACCGCGAGTAACTCACCCTTCCCAGCACCTTTTTACTAGCTTCTGCATTGCGACCCATCAGGAGGCCCTGACACACCCTACAAAGCCTGCCTGCACACCGTCCTTCTGCAGTCAAGAACAGAAATTGCAGATTCAGAACTAAGGGCCCCTGGACCTCTGCAGAGTGCTGCCGACTTCAAAACAGAACAAGCAGTTCCTCATCAGCATCTTTCAGCTGCAGCTCTGCTGCTTACACCTGCTTGATATTTTGATCAAGAACAAAGAAGCATGGCTTTCCACCCACAATCAGAAGAGCTTGCAAAGACAAGGGGGAAAAATGCCCCCATATGTGTGTTTAATGTGTCAATCTGAAACAATGTGTTTGTAGCGGGAATATAATCCCTCTGGTTTGCTGTGAACCTTGTCACTGCCTCACTATTTCATGAATCAGGCTAGGGAGAAATGACTTGGGGATAAGTAAACTAGTCCGATCTCAAATAAAGAAAGAAATCTGAAAACTTGTTTCTCCTACCCTTATATTTTCTTCCTTGTCAATGGAGCCCTTAAGTGAGTTCTCTCAGTGCTGACTTCGCTCCTCAGCTGTAGAGTTGTTTCCTCTTTTAGGAAGGATGATACTAACCCACATGGAGTCCCTGAAGCAGCAGCACAATTTGTGTGTTTTCCTCTTCCACAACAGAGCTGACCCCGAGGCTGAGCTCCCACACAGCAGGGAGCAAGAAACGAGGAGCTCAGAGGTTGGCTGGCATCTCCACCCTCCGTGCTGTACCAGCAGGCAGATGCTTCGTCAAAATAAGAGCTGAGCCGGTAAAGCCTCAGACGTGTTTGGCTTATTGATCGTGGGGAGGAAGAGATTTGTCACTCTGTCACTCCTTGGACGGCCACACCAGATTCACTCAGCCTGCAGAGCTGAGGTAACACAACCGACTGCTGAACAGTCCCTCGATGCGAAGGGCACAAGTCAGGTGCAAGATAAGGAGTTTTACTGTTTCTGTTGCTGGTGGTGGTTATATTCCAACTTTCCTGCGCTGCCTATTAGAAAGCACAGGGCAAACGAGACCCTTCATCCTCCATCTAAATCATAACTGTCTTCTGTAAAAACCTCCAGCTGCCTGGAGCAGCAATTTCTTGCATCACATCGTGCTCCAGAGGGTTACACTAATTTCTGCTTTTGGCACGCTCACCCAGATTGGTGACTGCACAGAGCCTCTGTAGCTGCCATACCTATCTATAGGATGTTCACAGCTTTATTCATAACCTTTTTAAAGAAATGTTATTCTCCGAGACAAATTACTTTCCAATGATTTCAACTTTATTTAAACGAACAGAGAGACTTATTCCCTAATACTGTAAAACATTTGCAAGTTGTCCACTGAAGAGAAGTCAGGATCCTAAGCTAGGCAAATATTTACAGAAGCAATCCCTAGCCAACCTGAGTCTTCTCTTTCAAAATCCTGGATACATAAAACAACAAAGCAGTACTCCTATCCAACAGGACAAGGACCGTTCCAGTCAATTCTGAGTCACTTTTGCTCCAAAGGGAGCAAGGGAAACATTTATCATTTCAGCAGTAGATGTGGCAAATCAAAACCAGAACGTGGCCGTTGATACAGTGAAAGCACAAGAGAACATCCCACTGGGCAAAGGCAAGGCCTGAGCCTCACAGACCTGACTTTGCAACTTAGATAAATCAGGTTTTCTGGAAGTTTGCCTTTTTATATCATAATATACAACAACAGTACTGAATTTAATTGAAGTGCAGAATTTCCTTCAAACTCAAGATTTTGCTTCACTTAAAAAAAAAAAGGGAAAGGAAAGCCATTAGAAAACATTTTGTGTCTACAAGCAGTCCCATCAATTTCATTACAGCTCTTCACAGGACCCAAGTTACTTATGGGCTTAGATCCTTACAACTGTTTATATTTGTGGCCATCATCCAGGTAAAAGGGTGAAAGAGAGCACAGCCTACAACCCACTAAACGTACATATTTTGAACCATGACTTACGCTTAAAGACATCTACTCCTGATAAAGTCTCTTTCATTCGGAAACCATAAAAGCGCGTGCATTTTCTTGGTGTTTTCTGTTGCGTTCTCCATTAATTTCTCAAAGACTGAGTGTGTACACATAAAGATGCATAGACACGCATCCAAAAAGCAGTATGTGCATAACATAACATCCACCCTGCGTAAATACCTGCTCATACAACGGGCTGCAAGGGTTCTCCAACAAGCGTTTTAAGCATCACCCAACCGCAGGCCCCCCGCCGGGCTGGCAGCCCCTTGCAGCACGCCGTAATCAATTAACGCGCATCCAATTAACCCGTCCCAGCAGCCCGTTACTGTCCGCTACCACCAGAGACGCCTGACGACTCAACGGGCGCCCGGTAATCGCGGCGTGCAAAGCAAACAGCGGCCGGCAGGCTGTCACCCAGCACAAGCACCCATCCGTCCTCTCGCTCCGTCGCCTGGGGGCCGCCCGGCCGCGCATCCGCGGGCACCACGGCCCCCACCAGCCCCCGGCCGGCCCCACCCGGAGCAGCGCCAACAAGGCGAGACCGGGAACGAACCGAGGGCGAGCCTGGAACGTTCCAGCAATCCCGCGGCCAGGTCCGCCGGGGCTCGCACCCGCGGCGCCGGAGGAGCCCGGCCCCAGTGCCGGCGGGCAGGGGCGCCGCCGCAGGCCCGGCTCGGGGAGACGCCCGCTCTCTCCCTCCCTCCCTCCCTCCCTCCCGGCCCGGGGCAGGCGGCGCAGCGCTCCCCTCACCTCCCCTCCCGCTCCGCAGCTCCGCCGCACGCCTGCGGCCGGCCCTGCCCGCCCCGTGTCTCCTCCTCCTCCGGCCGCCCCCGGCCTCCCCGCCTCCCCGGCACCCCCGGCCGGCCGCACCTGCAGGGCGGCGGCATGGCGGCCCCGCTCCCCGCTCGGCCGCGGCGCGGCTCGGCTCGGCCTGGCCCGGCCCGCGGCTCCGCCCCGCCGGAGCTCGGGGCCCAGGGCAGGGGGCGCGGCCCGGCCGACGCCGCGGGAGGGGAGCGGGGCCCTGCCTGGGCACGGGGGGTGCCACCGGGCCGGGCGTCCCGCGAGGAAGGTCGAGCTCCGGCCTTTGCCTCCGTAGGAGGGGTTTTAAGGACGACACGGAAACAGCGCTTCGGGATACTGGGGTTAACCGAAGCCTTTGGACCCTTGGGAAACGGGGATACCCGCAAACTTTATCTGTTGTCTCCACGCTCTTGGCGCGCAGGCTTCTTCGCAAACACACCCAACCCCCAAAACAAAACCCGCCCTAGTTATCAGAAGCTCCGTTCCCTTACCTTAGATCACTCAGGGTAACCCATCCAGACCTTACAGCTAGCCTAAATAAGATCTTGCTTCTTATCCCCTCCTTCAGTCGGTAACCAGTCTGAAAGACTGGAAAGCCCGGGGAAGGGCCCTCGGTATTACAGCACTGTTAAATCCCGAGTTCTACAAGACAGGCAGATACATGCATTCATACAAATTTAATTGTATAAACGCGCATACAGACAATAAAAAGACGTGCAAAAATAAAACAGCAAGTGCTGTGCACGCATCTGAAAAATCATTGTTCTTAATAGTTACGGTGTTAAATATTAGAACTTGTTGGATGAATAAGAGAGGTATTTGTCACAGGCATATTTTTTAATCTAACTGCTGTTTAAAGACCCCTCTCAAAATCATGTATGTTGATTCCAGGTGTGAATGCAACACTAATATGGATATGCAGCCATCTCCCCCCACTACCACCACCCTACTCATAGCATAGGCTTTCTGCTGCTCAGTGTCAATACTGGGTCAAAAATACTAAATTTGCTGCTGTATTTTCAGCTAAAATTGAAGTTTGTACCTCTTGTGTTCTTTTTTTTTCTTTTTTTTTCTTTTTTTTTTTTCCCTGAAACATTTTGCAAGATACAGATTTTCTTTAACACACAGTCTCCAACTTAGAGGATACATTTTCATAGCATACTGAACTTACTACATCTTATACCTGCATTATTACCCAGGCAAAAGATGGCCAATCCCAAAGTTACATCAGCTAAAACCACAAAGAGCTCTCTAACACAACATAGAAGAATGGGGCTATGCTCCCAGGTACCCCTCAGGTACTGTGTAGATAACAAAATTTGGGGAAAAAAAAAAAAAAAAAGAAAGAAAACTGCAGGCCTAAAATAGTACCACTTACCTGACTTCTTTTGGGTTTGCTGAATTGCAATAGAAGATACGCAGCCCTATCCATCAAAGTTGTGGAAAACTTACTTAATCTCCTAGCTGAACTTAAATGACAATGACAGTGACTAACACCTTATTTTAGCTCCAGGAAAAGTTGTCTCTGTCCTGTCCATCGTCATTCCAAGCACATCAGCTGCATTGTCTTGTGTAGGAAACTCTGTGAGGATGATGCTTAGATTCCATACAGCAGACAAAGTAACTACACATTTCTTTTCAGTATTTACATTGCCCCAAGCATTTTAAATGTATATTCCAGCTACAGGTGTTCGGAAGAAATCACTCAAGCTCCTGTCACAGCAACAGAATAAGCATGCTGAGGCTGGAACAGAAGCATGTCACAAGTTCTGGTTACAGCACTGTAGGATATTGCCTGGGGTTCAAGGCAGAGAGTGAGTGTCGTTGGAAGAAACTGTGTGACTGGATCTAACATACCATTTCATTTAACTGACTCTGGAAGTAAGAGGTACTGTCTGAGTATCTGTTACAATGATGATCATGATATATAGATATAGGTAGAGATACAAATACACATCACCTTAGTTTTTACCTCTGTATAGCACAGATGATAGAAGACAGTCCGAATGATTTGCTCTTTCCCATGGTAATATATCCCTGTGGCAATTATTTTGAATAAAAATGATCTAACGTTGTTTAATTCATGGTCTTTGTGATATTAAAACTTAGAATACCCTTATCCAAGAAAATCTTAAATTCAGGTTGCTCATTCATTACAGGATCAGACAAATTTGTTTTATCACTGATTGTGCTACTCTGAAAGCGATGAAAATGCAAGTTTGCTTTTTAATCACTTCCAAATTCAGAATTTTAACCCCAGGAAAAGATTTCTTACACAAACTCACATGCATAATAACACGTGGAAGACAGAATAGACTTGGGATATTTCAGTACAATATCTGAATGGGTTTTGATTTCCCACTGAATACCCACAGCAGCATATATCGATAGAACTGCATACATTGCACAGAATAAAATTGTCACAGATACTGACAGTAAGTTTATGGCCTGCACCCAGATCAGCTTAGCCAGTATCAGAAAAAAGAAACAATTGCTCATGCATTGTTCATGTCCTCTTTTTTTAAACATCTGCATCTGTTAGCTTATTGCTCATTTGTTTGAGGAAGATAACCTGCAGTAAAGAATTACGCTGATGAGCCTGAATACCGTTAACAGCCCAGTTTTGAAAAGGTATAAAAATAAATGTAGATGGATGTTTTCTATTCCCATTAAGTCATCCTGGTCTTTCCCAATAATTCTTATGATTTTTCACTATGAAATAGTCACAAAATTGGTTTCGTACAGGCAGTCCTTTATGCCTAGTTGAGGTTCTGCTTGATACTACCATGCGCTGGGGGCCGACTTCCGTAACAGCAAATTGTTATTTTTAGCTTGGTTTCAGTTGATGCAAAGAGGAATTTTGCAAGTCTCCCCAGCTAGCCCTGTAGTTTTGAATCATTTGCCTAGATTTAAAACAATTTAACAGACAGGGGTATTGAAAATTTCTACGACTTTCACAAAAGTGAAACAGAGAAAGACCAGAGCTTGAAAATCTGTGAGAAGTTCTCCCCACGTTATTGTTCACCAGTTTCTACTGTCTAGTACAGCAAAACAGTAGATTATTCCAAAATGCTCTCCAGAAGAGACTGTGAAAGAAAAAGGATGTGTTCACATACATGAGGAGATAATAAAAAGTCTTATTTGTTTCAGCTAAGGTATTTTGTTGAGCTCTGTGAGAACACTTGATGAAGCACCCCACTGCCATACCTGATCCCAGACCCCGGGATAACATACATTATAATACAGGATAGAAGGAAAAGCTGACACAGGATCAAGAACAGTGTCAGGAGAAGAATGGAAGATCAAGGGAGGCAGTAGTAGAACTTGAAAAAATATTTAGAAAAATATTGTTGGTGAGTTACTCCTCTATTTTTCATGAGAGTCTTTAAAATATTTTCTATTTGTAAATAGTAAATAACTAGTCCACACAGTATTAAGACATGACACTGCAAATTCTCACATACTGCCCCCTACCTCTGTTGAAAATAAACTGCAAGAAGATAGAGCAAGTCACCTTAGAGCTTCTAAAATGAAATGGTCTTGGAGCTAGGAATATCAGAATTGCTGTAAAATTTGGAAAACTTGTTTTGAGATTCTCTTTAAAATTCATTCCATAAAAACAATATTATGATGAAAACAGCTATAAGAAATCCAAACTACATTTTTTTTTCCCAGAATATGTGTATAAACTATCAGTTAGGTAACCATTCTGAACATACATAGAATTAAGCATAAAATAGCAAAAGACAGTACAGCATTTTTCCTTCACTCTCCTCTCCATCTCCCTAAAACTGGGATAATGCACATTTGAAACCTGGATAACTTAAAGAAAAACTGATGCCAAGACTTTCCAGATCAAATAAACAGCTGGGGAAAGAGAAGAGTGATAAATGCACACATTACACATAATTATGAATAACGTTTACAGTGCCTGTGCACATCAAGGATTTTCCCTACTACTGAAGTGGGTACCCCAGGTACTAAAGACAATTTGTACTTACCATTGTATAGAAGAAACATATCCAAATAAAAGACTTTCAGTAAATTAACACATTACTTTGATGTCATTCTTACTCATTTTTACCTAGTAAGCCTGCTGTCACACATCAATTAACAAGGCAAATTAGAGTAATAACAATACCTAATATATTCATATGGAACAGACAAGTTAATCGCATGCTGTTTACAGCTGGCAGCTAAAGTAAGGGCTCTGATTTTTAATCTTTAAATACCCAGCTCTGAAGGCTGGGGTACAGAGCCTCTGACACTGAATGCTACTCACTTCGCGTTACTGACACACAGCCATCCCTTCGTGTTAGGTGACAAGGAGCATCGGTCTCTGACATCCCTCCCCTGGGGCTCTCAGGACGATCGTTCTTCTCCAGCTGGCATCACAGGGACGCAGGCACAGGCAGCGGCTGCTTCTGCGCGGGCAGGAGGCTGAATCGCTGACAGCTTCACTGATGGGTTTCTCTATCGCATGTAGGAAGCCAGAGAAGAGGCACAATCTTTTGCCAGCGCACATGACTTGTATGGAAAAGAAAGCCTTTTCTAAAAATTACCACATACCCTGTGACTCTCCGTGCTATTTTCCTGGTGGTCATGGGGTCTGTCCCCTCACCACTACAGCCTGGGTTCACACCCTGGAAAAGATTTCTTATTTTGGTGAAGCTTCTCTTGTACATACAGTCAAGTTTTCAATACCCTTACAGCTGCAATCAGGGATTCTTTCGCCGATAAAAAGAAATTTCATCATATTATTGCACATTCATGTGGACCTACCCTATTTTTAAAGCATCTGCCCTGAGTGCTGTTAGCATCATAGCCACTCTATAGCTCTGAATTCCGTACCCCTCCAAGAGCCTCTTTTGGGGTGACGGTAAGTGCTTGGGGTGGAGGAGCCTGTGCTGCTAACAGACACCATGGAGCTGGTTAAGCACGCAAATGTATTTAAACCAGCTCGGTTCCTGTGGTTTAGAACTACCTTAATATTTAGCTGTCGTTCCTGTCCTGCTCTGGGGTCAAAATAATCACTGTGTTTACAATGGCACATTTACCCTTGGCTCACATTGGCGTGAAACCAGGTCCCATGTGGTCTTTCTCTTCAACGAGAGGCACTGGTGACCTGCTGGGACCAGGGACTCTCTCACCTGGCCACGTCCCTGTCTTTCTATATGTCTCAGGCCACGGTGGCACCTCGATCTGAGCTGCTGTCTGCCTCCAGCACTCCTCAGCTTTGTCCCCTCAAGGATGAAAATGCCTCAGTCTTACCGAAGAAGCTGCTATCAACATACGCATGTGAAATGCAGTTCTTGCAGTGTGTAAGACTCTGTCCAATGGGGCCTAATCCTAACGTTACAGTTTTATAAGTTACTTACATCATTGCATACTAAAATCAATCAGCTTGGACAAAAGCAAGCTCCATCTCAATCCAAGTGCACACTGTGTTCAAGCCTGCTAAGAGGTTTGGGCCGAAACAAACCGTTGACTCTGCTGGGACTTGGTAAGGCTGAAACCAACACCCCAAGCTCCTGAGCACACCCCCGAGGACGCGGGAGTCCTCCACGTTTGCTTTCTGACTCTAAGGCTGTTAAAGATAAGCTAAGGCATATTTGCAGAATCCACAAGCATAAAGTCTGAAGCTTATCTTTCTTAATGTGGGAAAGGTTTCTTGTATAATGAATTTCAGAGCCAGAGGGTTTGAGAACTAGCGATTTGCTCGTACAGAGCAAACCCTCTCGTATTATGGACATGGCTTACATAGAGGAAACTACTTTCTGTTAGTATAGCTTACAGCTCTGCGTTGCTTATGAAATCACCACGCCAGAGGGAGAAGCAGATGCAGTCTGCATCTATGGCTGAGTTTTCACTCATCTCATAGAAATATTACCAAAACCAGAGGAGTCACCCATTCTTATCTATCACATCGGGGTGACCTGAAATAGCACAGAGGTCAGCATGTCTCCTTTCTCCCCCATCTCGGGCCTAGATTTGTGGCCCAGGGCACTCTGCTGCCGAGGCCTTCTCTTTTTAGGAAGGGCACGAGCAGGCAACAAGAAATAAGGGAAAATAAACAGTGATGCACTTTGCACAAGGTATGCTGAAGCCTTTTTATTTGTGTTTTTAAACATATTTTTAACAAATACTCTTGTGACGCTTTCCCCTAGGCAGAAGAGGAGGAGGAGGAGGAGGAGGAGCAGGACCCACAGCTCCCTCCTCCCTCAGACGCTGCCTGGGGGCGCTTTGGCCTCAGGGCGCGCCCCCACAGCGCCCCGGGGAGCGCCGTGCCCGCCGCCATCCCGCCCCGCCCCGCCCCGCCCAGCGCCCGCCCCGCCCCGCTGCCCTCCCCGCACCCCCTCCCGCGGGGTGCAGTGGAACGTCCCTGCCTTACGCACAGCTGCCGCCGGGCCTTGGTACGGTCCGGAAGTGGGGGAGCAGGGGAGATCCCGGCAAGAAGGCAGGACGAAGGGGCGTGGCCTTGCGGGTAAGATCTTGACGAAGGAGTTGAACAACGTTTGCAGAGTTCCCTGGTGGTCTAGTGGCTAGGATTCGGCGCTCTCACCGCCGCGGCCCGGGTTCGATTCCCGGTCAGGGAAGAAGTAATTTTTCTCCGTCACTATATAACTTCTCTCTTTCCCTTTCGTTTTGCTTTCACAGTTCAAGGAACATCCAGTCCTGCCTTCACAAAAATGTCTCTGCGATACTATACGATATTCCCACATGCAGAGTTTCTAGTACCCAATGGGTGGTGCTGTTGGCCAGCACGTAGAAATACAGTATTTTCCTTTTTTTGCCTGCTCTGGCAGCTAAGGGTGCTCCCACACACACACAGGTGAGCAGTCACTTGATGCCCTCATGGGCTGTGCCAGTGGGGACCCAGGTGAAACGGGGTGCTGACCCCATGGCTGCCCCCGCCATGCACAGGCCTTGTGGCCTCGGAGGAGCTTTGTCCCCTGCCCCTCTGCTGGCCATGCCTCTCCCTGCTGCCTCCACACCTGAAGAACAGGCCGTGGTTTGCGGGGTAAGAGAGGGGCAGGACCTCTCCGTTTGTGTTGGGGCAGCGCCTGTCGCAGGTAAGAGGAGAAATGTTAACTTGGGCTGAGGAGCAGAGGCTAGCATGCCTGGCAGGATCCTCCCCACTGCCAGGAGCATGCCTCAGGCCTCGCATCACCCAGATGACTCCTTCGTGTTGGCAGGCCGTGCTGTACACTGGAGGACTTTGCTGTCATGTGAAGGCACCCCTGGAAATAATGGCTTTGGCTGCCTTTGCCCAGGTGTGCTGTAGGAGTGCTGCAGGCTGGCCCACCCTCCAGTCCTGACGGGAGCATCTCATGAGAAACCTTGAGCTCTTCCACTCTATTTTTAACAACAGAGGAGCTCCAAGGGGGTGCAATGGGATGGGCTCTCCTTTGCTTTAAGGAAGAAAACAAACAGTCAAAAGGGCTGTCCTCACCCTTCTGATATTAAGAAAAGCTGTCTAATAATAGTGTGTGTGATGGAGCACCGTTTGCGGGTGATGGAGCACTGGCACAGGTAGCCCAGAGAGGCTGTGGAGCCTCCCTCTTTGGAGATCTTCAAAAGCTGCCTGGACATGGTCCTGGGCACCCTGCTCTGGGTGTCCCTTCTTGGCAGGGGGTTGGACCAGATGGCCTCCAGAGGGCCCTTCCAACCTCATCCATTCTGCAATTCTGTCAATAGTTAAGCACTGGGACTGAAGGATATAAGCTAAGGAATTATATCATCCCCATGACTGGAGGCTGTTAAAAGCAGGCTCTGTGAGCAGCTCATCAAGGGTCTTTCACAGGCTCAGTGGGTCTCCTGAGGCCTCAGTTTGTTTTTTCATCTTGGACCTTCCTCTATCATTAACAGCTTACTTGAATTGCTCTGAGATATCCATGTAAGAGCTCTTAGACTTCTCCCTCTATCTTTGGTGTCAGTGAAATGTGTTACGAAGTTGGTGGAAGAAGTTGCTGTTTTCTATTTCAGAAAATTACCGGCCACTTTAGAAGCAGGCAAAGTGAATTTCAGGTCATGACTATCTTTCAGAAAAGGTATAGGTATGGTTTTACAGAGTAATAACAAAAAAATATTTCCTTTGCTTTTAACTCAGTTTTTGTAGTGGTATGTTTGCATGCTCTTAGCAGCATGAGCCCTGCTTTAAAGTAATTTGAGAAAGGTTAATCATATGCAAGATTTTAGACACTTGGAAAAAATCACCAAAATAGCTCTTGCAGACAAAGAAAGAGTACAGTTTCCAGTGTTTTACTATAAATGGAAACATAACTTTTCCAAAGCCTTTTCAGTCCAGTGCCAGACCTGAAACTTGCCACTGAACGTCAGAGGATGAACATCCACCTTGCAACAAGTAGGAACCAGCCCTCTTTCTGGTTTCCTAATGCTTCGGGTTTGAACTGAAAAGACTCCAGAATAAGTGTTCATCTTCAGCATGGGCCAAACTGTTGTGGTGGTAAAATCATAAATTTTTAAGATTTGAGAGACCTGGCCAAGAAGTTTGCCCTAACTAAGAGATTATTCCTTTCAGCTGAAGGCTGGGAGCCTCTGATCGTTTCCAGGCCCAACTTCTAAGCTGAGCTAGCACCGGCTCTGCCACTCCGACAGACTCCTTCCTCCAAGAGCCATCTTGCCACACGCCACACCACCACATCTTCACTGCTTCATCCCTTCTTAACTACTCCTAGGGATGGGTGCTTGGCCTTGTTAACATTGGAACAGTTGTTTTTCCTCATCTTTTTTTTTCTTTCTTTTTTTTTCTTTTTTTTTTTTTCCCCCCTGAAGTAGCATATAGATCAGATCTACGCAATCCCTGAGCAGAGAACAGGGGAGCAGAGGGGGGAGATGCTGCCTGGATGTGCTGTCACTATGGTCATAGTTCATAAAGCTTCTGTCTGATCTGTCTTAAATTGCACTTGCATTATTACACACTTGGATTACCGATATTCTTTGGCACAGTTATGGGGTTTTAAGATTGTCTCCCTGTTTCATGTTCTTCAGATTAACATGGTAGAGGGAAGGAGCAGGGTACTCGTTTTAAGAGATGGAAGAAGAATCTCTCCTATGTTCTTTTTTTTTTTTTTTTTTTTTTTAAATAATAGGTAACTCATGACACTGGAATGCAGAATTCCCAGACAAGGTGGGCTGTGGGCTGTTTTGCAGAGGACAGGCAGTGCAATGAAAGATGCATTACAGGAGCAATCTGGCTCATATCCGAACAGGCTAACAAATTGGTGTTTCAAAATACAAGATCAATATATGTTTTTATTTATTTATTTATTTATTTTTAATTATTATTTGAAATGTCACATTCTCAAAGTGTAGCTGAATTTGCTCCCAACTATGATACATTCTGAGATACTGGATCTCTCAGGTATTTTTACTTTCACTTATGTTCTTCCTCAAAAACTTGACCAATTGCCTCCTGTCTCACAGCAAAGATCAGTGGGAATACACGACAGTAGAAATAAGGAAGGTAAAGAGAACAATACCTTAGGTATAGATCATTTTAACCAGCAGCTGAGTATCTAGTTAAGACTCTTACCTCTTAGTTTTTATATCTTATTAGAAAATTTGGAAAATAAGAGCTTTCAGATCCAAACTTGATCTTTTATCTCTAACATTAACTTTTCTTTTTGGCTACCTATTTTAAGTTATAACACTATATTAATTCAGTTTCTGAAGTTTTTCCAATCTTACATTAAATATTTTGCCTGTGTTGAGCATAAAACTTTGCACAACTGACTATTTAGAAAATGAAAGCTCCCAGTGTTTTTCTGAAGGCATATTTTCTACTCGTCCTCATATTGCACTTTTGTTTGAAGGATAAATGGTCATGTATTTATTGGATTTATTCTGTTCCCATGACATTCAGGTGGCAACTTATCTTTTTGTGTGTGTGTGGAAATAAATGATGAAGTAAAACGTCACGCTGCACTCTTAAGGGAAATGATCCTCTGCTTGTTGATAAAAATCTCCTTTTAATATGCCACGAGGTGGCATCCTAGTCGCATGTCTTCCACAGTCTCGCACCCAGCCTCCCAACCCAGCTGCAGTTCAGATTTCAAACAATTTCGTTAACAACACACCAATTCAATTGTAATAAGCTGTGAGGTAATGAAGGCTTTGTATTTGCTGATAAAGCAACTTCATGTACAGATGAAGCTGTCGTTAAGTGAAATCCTAAGCAACATATTTCCTTCTCTTCCATCTTCTTTCCATCCTGTCTTTCTACCTGGAGATTTGGAACAGAAGGAAGTGCAGAAAGTCTGCGCCGAGGCAGAGGAGGGAACCACCATTTCTGCATCCTGGGTAGGTGGGCATCGTGATCAGCTGCCTGGGGAGGCAAGAAGGGTCCGGGTCTGGTTCGGTTCCTTCTGCACTGATCCACCGGGCCAGGGGAGCATGGAGCCGGCTGTGCTGTGACACGAGTGCCGTTGTCACCATGGCAGTCAACGGACACAAACAAGGCAAAGTGCTTATTAGATAAGCTGCTGGAGATGGAAGGAAGAGAAAAAAAGAAAAACACAAAAGATGTTGTCAAGCACACAACCTCTTCTCCAGACTTTTATTTCTTTTTTCCCTCCCAACATCATTTCTGTAATATACTACTGGCTCGCAAGTGTAAATCTTTCTCCTAAATACAGATTTGATATGTAACACTTCCTGGTCAGTAAGATAAACTAAAAAAGCATAGCAATCTCATTTTAAATACTACTGTGATCGTCACTGCAGAACTACAGTTGGAAAACCTACTCTGAATCATAATTTAAAAGAAATGGTTTTATTCAAAAGAAGGCATCTTATTTAAGGTGATGTTAATGAAAGTCCAATGCAGATTTAATTACCGCAGGCCGCTCTAGATAATACTATCCAAGGGCCATTTTCCAAGAAGTGTTTTCACAGGAGCAATTGCCATGTCCTATTAAGAAGTGCTCTGATCATGAAATTATGAAAGCTCTGACCCTTTTAAATGCCTGAACTTTTTCAGTTGCTCACTGAAAATCTGCTTTCTAGATCTGTTTTATGACTGCCTTGTGGCTACAGTCAATCATTACCTTCTGCTTTTCCATGCTTTGTTTCCCATGTGGTCTTTTGATTAATCACATTTTAGTAAACTATATTGACAATGTATTGTGCTGAGCCTAATCTTTGTCTAGCTGGCAGGAAAACAGAGCTGGGAGGTGCCAGCTTCCCCCGAAAGCTGGAAAATAATAACAGGCTATAAATTGATATTGCAACACATGCTCTGCCTTGTGCTGCTGCCTGCTGCGTGGGACAGGGGATAGCAGTGACCCAGGCGAGGCCGGCAGGGCTGGCGGAGCGTGGCCACGGCAGGGAGCCTTCTGCAGCTCCGCCGCCGAGAGGCCGAACGCCCGGGCGGGCCCCGCGCCCCGCACAAGGGATTTTTTTCACAAACACCAACTCCATGTTGCAGAAACCATGTGAATTGTACTGCGTAAGCTGCGGTTCTGCACGAGTGGTCCAGCAAAATAAATGAAAGAAATGGGTTGATTTTCCCTCTGTTCAGAGAAGAGACTGCCTGGCAAATTAGAGCAGGGCGAAGTTTTGCAGTACATAGTCTTCAGTTTGCTCGTCCTCTGCCCCAAGCTGGGCTGAAAATCCCAGCTCCCAGTTTGTTCTGGATGGGGGTCTTGGGTCAATGGAAGTGGAGCATCCTGCTGCATCCCGCCAGGTGGTTTCCATCCCCCCAGCCATACCACGTGCATCTCCTGGTAAGAAAGCGGGCTGAGGCTGAGCGTGAAGCACGTGTGGTGATAACGAGCTCATACCACCGTCAGTCCTCCGCCTGCTGCGAGGTCGCAGAGAGTGCCTGCATGCATGCAAACCCCAGCTTGGAAGGACTCACGTGTAGGCATCCCACCGTGACCTGCCCAAGGTCGTGTTTTGAAGAGCAAAGCATGGATGGAGCTGCTGGTGGCTCCGGCTGTGCACGCTGGGTGTGTTCTTGGTGGCTGCATGCAAGTATGGGTAGTCTGCACTTTTGAAAACAAAGTACTTTAACATCTTTAGCACCTACAGTCTATCACAGTTTGCTGATCTTGCTTTAAGACTGAAAAATAATAATAATAAATCAATGGTTAAAAAATTTTAATAAATTCTGCTTCTCTTCTGGCCGTGTGATTTCAAGGGGATTTTTCCTCCGTGTCATCCCTTGTATCATCAGAAATTTGCCTCCCTCACAAGCAGCTTGGCTCTAGGACAGCTACGGCCTTCAGTCAACTGGAGCCTTATGGTGAGGGCCAGAAACTCCAGTTAGGGGTGCTGACGCTATGAACATGGGCTTGAAGGAAATCTCTTCCCTGGAGTCTGACATCTAATTTGACAAGATCAAGGACAAGAAACTAAATAACATTATCCCTACTGTACCACAGGGCAGCCAGGAAGCAGACAAACAGTTGCATTTCTGACATGTTTAAACATTCAAAAGGAGCTTGGAACCTAAATATTTTTGCAAATTAGACAAATGAGAATGCATCCTCTAAAGTTTTGGTCCTGCAAGGGCTTAAAAGCACAACTAACTTTATTTATATGAATAGTCCCGCTGAAGTGGAATAGTTCCTCTGAGTGGGGCTACTTACGTCCTAATTTCCTCTGTAGGATCAGTCCTTAAGTGCGTATTGGTTCTGAATATCAGACCGCTTTTGAAAAGCAACAGGGGCCCCCCTCAGCTGAAAAAGTCATGCACATCTGTGGTAGCTGAAGTTGTCTCCTGTGAAACGCCCAGCTTTTCTTCCTTTAAAGGGTTATATACAGAAAAAAGGGGAGGGGGGATTTATTTCTCTCTGTTTTTTTTTTTTCCTTTTTCCCTCCAATTGCAACCACAGGCACAGAAATACCCCACTGCAAAAGGCTGGGCATATGGGGAAACAGGTTTTACATATTTATATTGAATTATTACTTCTCTATTGTTTCGTTGGTGGCTACCGCTATTGGGCATCCTTGGATTTTGACGGTCACATCAAAGGAGCTGCTCTGGCGTGAGAACCGGTCAAAGTGAGCCAGATAATTCATGGATTTATTACTGAGGTCGGTTCCCATGATTGTCAGTGGGCAGCAGGCACGGCTGTGTCGTAATCCTCATTCTCTCGGTAAAGCACATAGTGCCTTAAAAAGGTTTAATGATCCAATAGTGATTTACTAATGGGAATCTTTCTTGTGGGTTTGGCGGGCCTTGGAGGAGGACAGGGCAGCACATAAAGGTCATTTTTCAGCTGTATCATTCAGCAGAAATGTGTGTATTTATTTCATTTTCAGATTCCCATTTAGAGCATTTTCAGAGTCCTGTTCCGAGCAGTTTTATCTGCTAACTGCACGGGGCAGTGAGCTGAAGGGGAAATGTCACTGCAGCTGAGCAGGTGTCGGACTCATCGTAACACGGGGAGGCAAGGAGGCAGGCACTGAGGATGGCAGATCACGGCTGAGTATCCAAGGTAATTAATAAAAAGCACACACTCCAGCCTTTGAGATCAGTGGAGTAAAAGTGAGTAGAGACCTGGGGCAGCCCGGTGAAGCTGCCGCTGTGCTGCTGGTGCTTGCTTCCAGCTATTAGTTAGAAGGCTGCTTGGCAGGGCCATTTTATTGCTGTTTCACCCCATTTGCCTTTCCTTCTAGTTGGGAGGGAAAGGAGGGGGCTGTCCTGTGGGACAGCTGCCCAGAAAGGAGTCAGGAGAGGGCGAGGAAGAGAGGAAACGATTTTGCTTTGCCCAGCTGAAGGCGATGCACCCGGTGCAGACGATGAGCCGCTGGCCTGGCTGCTGCTGCTCTGCATGGTGCCTCCGCAGAACAACAAAACCAAGAAAACCCAAACAAAATACACTCCCTTCTCCCTCACCAAAATACCTCCAAAAGAGGGAGATGGTGTGGGGAGAGGAACAATGTTATTTTATTTTAAGGCTTGTATATTAAACCCAAGCGTTGTGCTGGGAAGTGTCATTAAAAACTATTTGAACTATCCGCACACAATAGATGTCATCTTGTTAAGCCAGTTGCAAAAGCGTACCTCAGATGCATAACTCTTTGTTTTAAAATCCCCGAGGGAGAGTCCTTCTCCTAAAGCAAAATAAAATTACTTGGCTCTCCAGTATTAAAAAAAAAAAAAAAAAAAAAGAGAGAGAAAAAGAAAACAGTATTCAGAGTTAAATCAAAACTGAGAAAAAAGAAAAAAGTGTAGGCCGTTCAGTAATTGTAACCCTGCCTCCTGAGGTTTATGGGTTGTCTTGTAGTCATTTATTAGATTTTCACATACCACACAGTAATACAGAATACTATTTATGGGTATTCTTTGCAGGTAAAACACTTTTCTTTACATTTGCCAGTGACTTACTGCTTCCTGGAGCAGGGTGCTGATTTAATAGAAGGAGGTCTTGTAGCGTAACTTGTATGAAGACGTGGGCAGGGTTAGAAATTTCCAAACTGCTGATGATCGCAACCACAATTTCAATGTTGCATCAAGGTATTTTTTTTTGTCCTGAAGACTTTCCTTTGTAGAAGAGAGAAATGCTGAATATGGACTATGTGGAAAGCAGAATGAAACAGCCCAGAAGGACTTTCATCTAGAATAGGTAACAGTACTGTTCAGATAAGCACAGTCTAAAGCATTTAGCTTTGCTTAAATTCAGTATCGGCAGCTGTAGCTGTAAAAAAGGAGCCTGCCTCTCCAGAGCTTCAAACTCATTTAACCAGGTACATTTCCTTTTATTTCCCACATTCATTTCCTTTTCCTTCCGATTTTGAGCTTCTAGGGTGCAATACTAGCTTGCGTTGCCCAGCTTTGCACTGCCACCATGAATGCAGAAAAAATCCCTTTAAAAGAAATCGTGTTGAGATCACTTTGTAATCAGTGCCACTGCTGCAGCCAGAGCACTAGGAGAAGTTTAGAAGTTAGTGCTGAATGGGCTCGTTGCAGGCATTGACTGGTCTTACTTTTACATTATCATCAAATGGTTTTGATAAACTGTTATATCTTCAGCAAGCGAGGAGGCAGCTGATTCTTTGGAAAAAAAAATAGATTGCATTTGAAAATATAAAGATTCAAATCCCATCTGTTCACAGATGATGCAAAATACAAAAGGAGAAAT
Organism: Cygnus atratus; assembly: GCF_013377495.2. NCBI lineage: Eukaryota > Metazoa > Chordata > Aves > Anseriformes > Anatidae > Cygnus > Cygnus atratus. The sequence continues at coordinate 56,389,679 of NC_066364.1, read as the reverse complement.
TTGGTTTCCTGGGCATACGCAATTAGTGCTGCTCAAGCAGCCGGGGGCTTCCCAGGCATCTGCCTGGGGCTGCCGGAGGTGATGGGGCACGAGGGAGACCCGTGGCTTCCAGCGTGCAGGATGGAGCCCTGCTTAGGACTCCACAAATATTCAGGCAAATGAATACAGACTAGGGATTGCATTTACACAGAAATGGCACTTTACCACTTCCAATAGTAGCAAGTGCCAGAGGAAAACAAACAAAACCAAAAATCCCACCCCTTTTCAGTCAATTACCTGTCAAAAGTTTGTTTAATTTGTAAATCAGGAAAGGTTGGGTTTACAATCAAGCTGAGATCCCAACGTTTCTGGCACCTGCCTAGCGCTCTCTGCTTTTGAGACCCTCACACGTTAGCTTGCAAAGCACCGGTCTTTTTGCTGGTGTGAAATGGTGAAGCAAAGGAATGAGCACAAGTAAAATTTCAGCTTTGGGTAAGAGGACACAGCTTCAGGCATCAGCCTCACACAAATGAGACTGCACATGAAGCCTGCAAAAAAAACAGTACCAATTCCTCCATCCTTTCTTGAAGTTGGACAAAGTACCTGTAACTATTAAATCACTTACATCCTCATTTGTGTAATGTCAGGCTATCTGTGCCTACAGAAGTGGATGACTGAGGACACCGGTGACTACAGAGCTGGCTGGTAACAGTCCACTTTAAACTTCAGTAGTAATTTCTGTTGTGGTATCTTCTGATAGAAAGATGCTCGTGACCTTTTTCTGTTATTAGGATGAAATTTCTCATTTACAGTAGCTCTGAGAATTTGCCAATACCCACGTCCTGAGGTTTGGTCAATGCCCTTTACTTATCTCATGACAGCCTGACCAAGGGAGGGCCCATCCTTCAGAGCAGCTGCAAACAAGCATTTTGAAGGATGACACCAAGGAGGCAGCAGCATGACCCCTGGCTGCTGCTCGGGCAGATGTAGTCACAGCCAGGATACGATTATCCTGCTTTGAAGACAGATGCTCAGCCCTCAGCCACAGCAGCCAGTTTTTCTTCTGTGGCAATACCTAATGCAGGTTTTCCTCCACTTGCAATTAGAGCAGAGGGATGGCAGGCAGCATCTCCGCTCCAAGGTAATAATTTTCTCCTGGTGCTGTGTGACATAGCGAGTCCCACCGCTACGGCACCGTAAGTGCTTTTTATTTGTGGTGCTGAGGGCTAAGGTTTCAAGCCTCCTAATGCTGAGTGACAGAATTGTTTTTTAGCTTTTTCCTCTTAAGAAAAACTTCCCATGAAATTGCATAACCTCCTTTGATCCTCTTGATAACTGAAATTTAAGGGTGCAAACCCACACATGGAAAAGTTAGTCAAAGCCAGATATACTGGTGAGTAAGCAGTCTGATTGGCTTTCTTGTGCCATGTGCTGTGACCTAGCCTTATATTATATAAATTACAAGTTCTCTTCTTCCTCCTTCAGGTCCATTCTTCAACTGAACACAGAATAAAGATAGAAAAGGGCTGAAGTAAGCCTGTGTGCACAGCCACATGTCGTACCTTTTGGAGCTCACTTATGCCAAGTGACCGGCTTTCCCTTGCTCTGTTTTAACACTTGCCTGGAGTCCTTCAGCTCTGACCCGTTAGAACAGCTACAGCCCCAATCATCCGAAGCTATTACCCTCTGATGTCCTTCCAAGAGCACGTGTATAATATGCTTCTTCCCCACTGATTTCTCACTTGGGAAACCTTCATCCGCCATTATAGGAGTGACATCCCCAACAGAGGCTCAGAACTAAACGGGTGTGAAGGCTGAGCTCCTGTCTTGCCCAGTGCTGGTCCCTTTGGATGATTCAGGAAAAAAAAAAAAAAAAAAGGCAGAAAAAGAAAAGAGAGGGGACATCAGCAACTCAGCATGCATGAACTTGGCCTGGATAAACGGAGTGAGAACAGGATAACCCCAGATACAAAGGCTGCACAAATCCACCTGTGATTCCTTGTTTCAAAATGCTGAAACAACCACACTTTCAACTAATCAGCCTAGAAATATTTTTCAAACTACCTTTCTTCAGAACGAGGCAAGATGTTGCATTTGGGGCAACAAATTGTAATGATCTGGGGCACACCAAATAGATTGAAGCCCTTAGTTGGAACCGAGTCAGTGGCTGCCCATTTTTACCATGGTATGAAGCAGGGGAGACCTCCTACCAGGCTCTTAGAGAGCAGGTTAATAGTTAACAGCTTAAAGTCAAGTAGGGTTGCAATCTGCTCTTTTTCATGTAAATAAAGCCCACTTTTTATCTACTTGCCAGTTCATGAATGTGATCTTTCTTTTTGAAGCTGCTCATAGAGAAAAAGAATAACTCAACTGGATGCTGCTCAACATGCCAGTAGAGCCACACAGCATTTATGTCCCCAAACAAAAAATGTCAAATTCCCCCAGAAACAACAAAACTTCACATAAGTTTTCATCAGGCATGATTTATGGCACAGGGGTAGAGACCCCTTCCTCCCCATCTTTTGTCTGTTTTCTCCATGGGGCAGGCAAATCAACGCTCCTCCTTGCCCAAGCACTGGAGACCAGTTTATGCAGGTGGGGATCAGCCACATTTTTAACATTTGGGAGACAGGGATGATGGGGCGAGGCACGAGCTGAGGCTGCGTTTCGGCAATAGGTGCTGTCTCCGGCAGGCTGTAGGGTTGTCACCCCATTTCTGCACCTCAGCCTTGTCACCTGTTGTGTGGGTGTAATACATCTTTTAGCAGTGCTTATCCTTATGGCCAAAGCTTTACACACCTTCTACTGATGTTCTTTGCAGACCTAAAATGAAGCAAAAATTCCTGTCTCAGGGAGAACTGGTAAATTAGAAGACCTGGACTGGGGGTAAAAACTACCCTCTTTCATCTAGATGATGAATAATGTCACTGTGTTAAAATTTTCCCCTTCTAAACACTAAACTAAACACTAAACACTAAACTTTAGTGAGGATCTGAATGAAAGCTGGATCTAGAAACCCCAATGCTTTGAGGAGCTCTCCAGGATGGACAGATGTGTCCGTTTCATTAAGTGCCCCACCAGTGCAGAACCAGTTCACAAGCCTAAAAATCGATGCTGTTTTACTGACTTTTTTTTTCTTTTTTTTTCTTTTTTTTTTCTGCCTATTTCAAAACATCCCATAAGAGATGGGCTTTCTGAATGAGAGAGGAGCAGGAGAGGGGAGAGCAGCTTACAGACACATTTCGAGCAGTAGAGTTCATGAGTATTCCTGAAGAGCAAACAAAATCTGCAACAAATCATCCATAAAACGCAGTCAAAAAGGACTTCGTTTAATTAGTGATATGTAAAGACTTTTGCATAGAAAAAAGGTTAACAAAGTAATGCATAAAAGACCGACTAGGTACAGTATTTTTAAAACAAATATTTTAAAGTATATTTTGCATAATGTTTAACATTCTCAATGCTTACTGCTTTCTCCACACAGCAGAGAAATCAAGTGCATAATAATACATGCTGTGTTTTATTTTTACTTTTTTTTTTTTACATAAAATCTCTAGTTTTTTGACTCGATGTATTAAAATACTTAGGTTATTTTAAGTCACTGTAATAAAAAATGAAAGCAAAACATTTTATGCAGCACTAGTTGTCTGGGTATTGACAAAATAATTTACTGCCATCCCCTTTAATACATTCATTTTGGTTTGGAATCAAACCCACATTACAATGTTGGCATGTTAATAGCCAATTTAAGAATTGTCCCTACCGTAACTTCATTCATACCCAGAGCGATCGTTATCCCAGAAGTTGATAGTGAAAAGATCTTGCACAGAGTCGGCTGAAAGTAAACGTCCCATTGGAGCTAAATAAGTTAATTTTGACTCTCACAACACCGAGTCTCTTGTATTGACATGAGCCGGCCATATGGAAGTGTGCACGCTGTATGTAGGTCGTTACTTCTGGGTGCATGACAGACTCGCTGTTTGTGCAGATACAAGCTAGCACCATATTTAAGCCATAAAAAAGGGTGCCTCAAGGCTCACAGGCAGTGCTGAAACGTTCATTAATCTGAGCACTGATAAGATAATCGCTTTTACCGACGCTATGCTAGATGTCACAATTTGGCAAGTCTGTACAAAGGAAGGAGACTAAGTAAGCGAAAACCAGGCCTGTCAGACTGAACATTCTTTCTCGGCAGTCTTTTGGCTAAACGAACCTGCCTGTTAAAAGAGCACACTCCTTTCTGGAAAGATATCAACGTCCTGAAGCTGCACGCAGGACTCCCCCTCTCTCCCAGACCATTCCCATACCTGTGCAATGTTATTTGTTTTAGCAGAACACACATATATATATATATATAAAATTTTATTTTTATTATCATTTAAATGTCAGGCACTTAGGAAAGTCGAACTCTTTTTCGAGCCCCAGGAGACCTGATAGGTACGATCCCTCGCCTCTCCGCCAAACACGGATGCATAGCTGGAGGATTATTCTTAGTCCTAGTGCCTACGCATCTCCCAGGAAACGTCCGCGTGCTGAGGCGGTCACGACGTTTCCGAAAGCCGCTGCCTCGAGGTGCCCTTGGCAAGACTCGCCGGGAGGAGCAGGGCGCCCCGCGTCCCCTCCGGCACCTGCGGCGAGGGCAGCGCCACTGCGCCCAGGCCGGCTGCCATGCCCCGGGGCGAAGGCGTCCCCTCGGCCCTCAGCGAGGACAGGCCGCCGCAGGCGGTCCGCAGGAGCCTCGCGAGTGTGCACGTGTGCACGCACGCGTGTGCATGTGTGTGTGTGCGGAGGGAGAGGAGGGAGCAGGCTGGGGAAGGGAGAGGGGGCACTTAAAAGGCTCCGACCTCCGTCCCCCAGGGCCGGTAGGGCTTGCTGCTCCCCGCGCTGCCGGCCTGCTGGGGGCTGGCGGAGGCCGATACGGCCAACGGCGGGGTGATGGCCGTAGCTGCTGCCACGGCGGCGGCGGCTGCGCTTGGGGGGAGCATGGGAAAGGCGCCGGTGAAGGAGAGGGGGAAGCTCTGGGCGGCGGCGGTGGCGGCGGCGGCGGCGGCGTGAACAGTGGCTGAGAGGGAGAGGAGAGAGGTAGAGAGCGGGGGGACGCAGGGAGCCACGCTGCCCGCGGAGGGGACCCTGAGGGCGGCATCGGCATGGGCGAAGGTGGCGGTGAGCAGCGCGGAGCCATGGGGAGGCACGTCCGAGGAGAGTCTGCATGGGGCGGCCTCGGGGGCGTGGAGTCCGTTGGGCTGCAGCAGGGCGGCCGGGAGGTGGTGGAAGGCGGCTGCCCAGTGGTGGGGGTGCAGGGGGTGGTGGTGGTGGGCCATGGAGGAGGTCATGGCGGCGGCTTCCCTCTGCGAGGCGCAGGTGCTGAGGTGGGACACCAGTCTGACGCGCAGCGGGTCGGAGGTGTCGAGGCCTTCCACGGACGTCAGGTACCTGGCGACTTCGGTCAAGCACTCCCGGAAGCCGATGCTCATGAAATCCATGGCCAGGGAGTGAGCATCGAAATAACCTGCAAGGGGAGGGCAAAAGACGTGCTGAGTGTCAAGCCGAGCTCCCAGCCGACGTCGGGCAACACGCCTAACCTCCCTCAGCCGCTGGGTCTTCCACTTAACGGGTTAAGATTTGCAACGAGAAAAGTGTGTTCTCCAGTCTGTAAATGATTTGTGTGACCATTCCTGTAATGCAATAGGCTACGGGGTTTTTTTTTGCACGCTGTATAAATGGAAAGAATTAAGACCATAAGTACTCGTGGCTCTTGAGAAGATACACGATGCCCCTCCTGAAATACCTCAGGAAGCCTCTGCAGTGGGGTGCTGACCCTGCGTGTGAGTGAGGGAGACATTTCTACACACAGACGATCAGACAGCTCGTGCGCACTGTGTTGCCTTTTCTTCCCTACACCAACATTCACAGTAACACTCTTGAGCTGTTTCTCGATGTTGTGAGATACTTGCGACTGCTGCTGGGGTCCCATCTACTTCACAGAGTCATTAGGACAATGTGGCATACGGTGTCATTTAACTACAAACTAAAAACATCTTGTCATGACTCTGCACACACACAACAAAAAGCTTTACTGAGAAAACGTTTTATGTAATGCCATTGCTAATTTCGAGATGGAAGACTGACGGTCATATGGCCCATGAGGCATTTCAGCAAACAGCAATTGGAGCTCCACAAGCTTGGGACAAAAAGCATTTGAAAAAAAAAATGTTTTATTAAATGCACATGAGAAGATACTCCCTTTCTAAAAGGGTTTAGTATCAAATCCAGTGGTTAAGTTGCACCCCTTCAACTACAAAAAACAATTCCGCTTCAGTTTAAAGTTATTCTCCCTGGGAAAATAAAGTCCTATCCACTCTCAAGCTACCACGGTGTTTTTTCCTCTTGCTTTCGGTGAAACTTTTTAGGTATGTGTGACTATGATGTGTGTTAGTATAGAAAGATCGAATGCCATTTTTACAGAGGACTCTGGCAGCAATACCCACACTGGTGGCCAGCAGCTTAGCTTGGGGACTGCCTCTGCACCACAGGCCCCAAGGCCTCCCTCCCTCCCTCCCTCCCTCTGGACTGCAGACACGAGGGACGCGGCTGTCCCCAGCTCCCCCCTGAGCCTGAGCTGTCTCTGTGATGAGCCCTGGCCATGCCAGCTCCCCGTCAGTCTCCTACAAGGTGGCCAAGACATGGAAATGGAAAGACAGCAGCCAAGTGACTCGGCACCCCCAGCCCACGAGGGGACGGGGCTCCAGGCACTCAAGTGACGGGGCAGAGCCATGCACCCGTCCTGCACGGCCGCCAACGGCTCCGACCCAGGTGTCAGTCACCTGAGCTCAATTTGCACTGAAGCTGCAATAAAACGACACCAAGGTCCCAGCCAGCTACTTGCTGTTGGCTAATTGCTCTTCCCCTTTGCTTGCTTGTGCTGTCAGCAAAAAGCGCTGGCCCTGGGCCAAACAACAACTTGACGCGACCACGAGACCATCGCCTGCACCTGCGTCAAAACACACGGAGTCCACGCAGGGCTGGAGGAGCGGCAGCTCCCTGCCTGCCTCCCCGCCTCCCTCCCTGCCTGCCTGCTGCAGCGGCTCCAAAAAGCCGAGGCCACATCAGACTTTCTGCTGCCGTGCCCACCTCGGATTTAGCATGCTGAGCAGCCGCCAGCGCCACCCTGGCTTTCCCAGCCTCGGGCATCCTCAGTTTGTGTGCCAGGAAGAGAACAGGCTGTCCCCAGCTCTCAACGCAGGGCTGCGTAAGGGTACCGGCACCCATTTCTCCCCCCCTACCCCCCCCCCCACCCCCACCCCGTGATAACAGCTTTTGTCCATAGATGAAATGATGGAACTTATATTCTTTTCTGATCCAAGGAAGTTTCTGGCTCAGAAGATGAGTTATGAAGTGGGAATAGCTACACTTGCAAGTTAAACAAATGTCAGCCTTAAAAACACCCTAAGAAATTATATTTAAAGCTGTTACTTAGGTTGCAAAGTAAAACATTAAGCGAGCAGGAAACATAGGCTTAAACTTTGCCCAGTACTAACTTGCAGACCTCTTTTCTTAAAGTTTGTTAATCTGCGCTGTGAGATTACTCTTATCTCTGGGTCAGAAGGGGAAGATAAAGCCTCAGCATTTGTGAAACAGCTAAGTGTTAGACCAACATGCCACCCACTACGGGCGCCGGAGCAGCAAGGAGGGCTCCGGCAAGCCTCGAAGGCAGCTTTGGTTGCCCACGGGTGGCAGTGGGCTTAAGTGGGCATCACCTCTCCCCGCACCCTGACACCCCTCACTCTCTGCCCGACAGATCCCATCTCCAGCACCTCCACCTCTGCCCCATTAGCCGGGCCACTTGATCTGACCCGGTTATAAAACAACCCCCCACACTGCTTGTTTTGGGTGGGGAGGCAGGGAAGGAGGGCTCCTGTCAAATCCCATGGGGTTCATCTCCTGGCCCTACCGCTGTCAGTACGGACGCTGGAGGGGTGGGAGCTGCTGCAGCTTTTATGAGGAATGGTGCAGCATGATGCACGGGTCAGGCTGCGATAGCCGGGCTCCGCGTTGCACGGGGAAGATGCAAGGAAGCAACAACCACTGCCCTCGGCATCTGAGCCTTGCCCGCTCTGGGCACCAAACGAGACAGACCTCGTGGAACAGCAGTGTGCAATCATGTAATTAAAGGCTGCACCACCACGTCGGCACACGAGACGATCTGAATTCAAATTGCATAAGCATGATAAATTCTGGTGTTTCGTAACTTCCAAGAGCGTCGCTTTGCCAACTAAATAGTGGCCTTTAGAGGACATTTTTTCCTGCATGCAGTGACATAAAATTAACATTTTTGTTAGGGTTTATTTTGCACATTTGCCTAGGATATCATGGGGTGCGTCTGTTAGATGAAGGGCAATAAAATCCCTTTCACCTCTGACAGAATGAGCTACCCTTAAATTTGAAGCTTAGATGGACTCCTAACAAAAGTCTCTTAACACCTAGAAAATACATATGTCAGCTCGGTGTTAATTTTTAACAAATAACACAACACCAGCCTCCAACAGGCTTTCGTATAGGAAACCATTTGTTGTCAAGCACGTGCTGATTTTAAGTTGACTCCTGTAATCACTGCAAGAAGGTATGGAGAGGTGCAGTAACTCACTCATGCGCTAAAACATTTTTAGTTTAATTAAAAAAAAAAAAAAAACAAAAAAAACAAGGGAGAAGCAGCAGCAGTAAGCAGTAGCCTCTTTTCTAGCCAGTACCTACACGGCACAATGGGTCAGTTAAAAATCATCTAGTTTGCATCGCAGCAGTTTGAACCTTAATCACAGCTAATGGCACGTGAGACGGTGCTTGCAGAAGGCGAGCAAGTTTTCTGCTTCAAGTAAGTTCTGAAATCATGACTACAGAGAATACCTCGTGGGTGGCTGAAATCGCTTGGCCTCCAGCCTCGGGACTGTCAGCTTGCACAAGCGAGGCACGCTCGGCTCACGGCAGCCGGCTGATCGAACGGGTCAGCCAGTGTGGCCCCTGCGTCACACGCCTGCCCTGCCTAAGGAAGAACTACCCAGACCTCCGACAAACAAATAGAGCACGTAAATAGGAGTGCAGATAGCGCTGCTATCAGTCTGCCCGCCGGCCCCGTCTGATACCTAGAGCCCCGTATAACGCGGCTGGATTTTGTTCTGGGGGATGAGGCCGTCTAACCTTGCATTTACAAGTCTCTCCAGAACAAAGAAAATGCACCACCAATAATGAAAGCTCCTCTCCATCCACTTCCTTTGGTATAGCTGCTGTAAATGAGCTTTAACATTGGTTTTGCGCTACACAATTGTTGCCACAAACCTCCTGTTTATGTTTGGTGTTTGTGTATTTGTTTTGTCTCCCTGTGCAGATTTCAGTGCTCTTTGGAAACCCCAAACAAATCTCTGACTGGGCTGCCTGTGAATGAAGCCTTTACTCCCACAGTGTTATGAAAGCAAACACAAGCCCAGGGTCAAGTGCTTCTTTTGTCCCAGTAGTTCTTTCCCACGAGTTCAATCCTGCCATTAGCATTGATTTCCACTCCTTTAATCTGGAAACGCCTATCACAGCTCGTCAAAGCACTTTTTGCTGAGATTTCCCCAAGTATCAGAAAAGAAACTGTCCTCTCCTTACCTTTACCTCCGGTCGCCTGAAGCATCTTCAGATGATCCACTGTCATTTGCAGTATTTCCGCTTTTTCTAATTTGGCAGATCCCTTTGAGATAAGAGACTCACGTAAATAAAGGCTTACGAGTACTAGAAACTTGAATTTGATATACTTTCCACTGAGCTCAGCCTTACGGTTTCAATTTCCCCTATCATCAGGACATTCTCAGCTTAATTCTTTCATGAGCATCTGCATCCCAGACATTGTCTGAGGACTAATGCTGTCTCCTGCCTAGCGATACAACCATCAGCAGCATAACTTGGCTTTATTGAGGCTGCAGCTCAGTGTAACTCTGGCCTTGAAGTTGGAGCAGAGATGACATCGTCATGAAATGAGAGCAGCACACTACTTCCAGCATGTTCTCTTTAACCAACCGACCCCCAAAACCGAATGGAAACCCGTCAGAACAGGTCTGCAGAGCTAGTGATGAGGACCCTGCTGCAACATTTTTTTTTTCTGCTTTTACCAGTAGGTGTCCCTGTGGACACACACCGAAAAGTATCCCTCTTCCTTAATAGCCTATTAATTTTTGACATGTCATTTGGCTGCTGAATATTCTATTCTCATTCTCTACTGAAAAAAAGAAACAATCACACAGCCCACGGCTTTTAAAGTTATCGAGAGGCATCGTTTGCGGGGACATGAAGCTGAGTGCCATGAAAAAGAAAGAGCTCAGCCCCTCTGTCAGTGAAACTTTTCTGTTACTGGGGATGGCTCACACTGCTATGGGTGCTGGAAAAGTCTAAGATGCAAACCCAAAGGCAGTGTTAATACATTAATCTACCAAAAATAAATAAATGAATACATTTCCCTTGAATATCTGGAGCATTGCCCTGTTCCCCAGCCACGCAGCATGGGCAGGGAGCTCGGCCACGGGGCTCGCAGCGGGCCCGGAGCTGGGCAGGAGGCAGGCAGAGAGGGCAGGCGGAAGCGAAGCAGCCTCCGCTCGGACACTTCAGTGAGCTGAATGTCAAGGAGCTGAAAAAGGACCGATGACTTTGTCCTTGGCATATCGCAGAGGAATGGCGGGGGTTTCTGAACAGAACGCGTCACACACTTATTTTTACCCCCATCCATTTTTTTTTTTAAGATTCTCTTCCTGCTTTCAGCGTTTCCTTCTAAAAATTTCGGTGCACGGGTGAATTTTTGACCAGAATTCTGCATTTTACATGCAACTACATCCTGTGCTTTTCTCAGACTTCATCTTTTCCATAGACACAGTACAAGCCGTCTCAGTGAGAGTGACTAATAGCTAAAAACTGCATGTTGCTGGGTAATTTCCAAAGGCTCTGTAGGACTTGTTTTATAATGTTTGTGGTTTTCAAGAAGTAAACAATAAAATGGGACAAACAACTGTTGTCTCTTGCCCCTGTTTATCTAGCTGGAAATGCCTCTGTCGCTCCATTTTGCCAGAGCCTATGGAAGGGCTCGGCTACCACCGCAAGTTATTAAAAACATATTGCAGGTGACACAAGGGATGCTCTCACTATGATTGCAATACTTCAAATTTCTTTCTAGCTGGCTTTTGTTCTTGTAAGAAGAGATGTAACAGGCCTCGTACAGGGGGGTGCTAGCCGCCCTTAGCTACCCCAGAAATTCAGCGCCCCACGGGCCTGGTCTCAAAGTTTACTTTCTGTTTTTTTGTCTTCAGTTACGAGGAAGTCAGCCTTGTTATTCTCAGTTGGTGCCTCTCACTGAGGCTCAGTGTCAGTTGCACAGATCCACAGATCTGATACAATCCATAAAACAGGAACAATGTTAAATACTGAACCAAGACCCCCCCAGAATAAAAAAAAAAAAAAATCAAGATATGGAAAAGTAACTAAATAATTAAATTTGAATGGTAGAAACAAAGTTCACTTTTTGCAGCACTGATTGTATTCTAAGCTTTTGGCCTCCACCTTCACGACCGAGGAGCTGAACCCAAGTTCACCAAAGTCAGCTGCATCCTTCCAGCCATCCCACTGAACGTTTTCTCACCAGAAGTCTTTGCAAATACTGCTGACTTCCCCGGCTCACCCTGCATGGGCCTGGGCCGGGTCCTAAGGCACTGGTTCTAACCAGCCTGTTCAAAAGCCTGAATCATCCAAGCAGCCTGTTCACTTCTTAGGAAACCGGACCCATTAGTTTGCCACTGAAATTGCAGATTAAAAATAAAGGTTCCTTAACGAAGGGACAAAAGAGACTAAAGATTTATAAGGAAAGCTAATCAACTTACAGGTTTGGGGGGGTTGCTTGTTGTTGTTGTTGTTGTTGTTGTTTTTACTATGAAGTAAAGCACATTTTTAACAAAACCACTACTGGAATTCATCGAAAGAACAGAGGCAACATGAACACTGTTACCCTTAAGGGAAAAACAAGCCAAAGAATGGAAATGTTTTTCAGCTTTATGATGAATTATGTTCCTAATAGTTTCGCCACAACAAAGCATTTTATTGAAATGCCTGCTTTGTGCCAGATCAGGACACATACAATATTATTTTAATGAGCTTTACAAGAGAACTAACATTGCCAGATGAGATACAGAATATATATAAAAAAAAAGGGCTTACTTGTTTTTCAAAAGCAGTTGGCACAAGCCGCCTCAGCTCAGATAAACTGTTATTTATACGATCACGGCGCCTTTTCTCTATAATCTAGTCCCAAAAACAAAACACATTAAGTTTATAAATACGTTGAAGGGCAAAATCTCACAGCACGCATGCAAATTGTCACACAGGAAAAGAATGAAGCAAAACGTACCCCTCTTCTTTTCTTTCGGGCCATAATCTGAGATGTTGTCGTTGGGGAATTCGATCGGATCACAGAACTATTGCTTTGCCTGTGAAACAACAAAAATACGTCAGGTGTCGCATGGCTTGCCACCGCTCTTTGGAGATACCTTTGGTCACCGCATTAAGCATTCCCAGTCCCCCCTCTGCTGTTTTAAATGCTGGGAGGAGAGGCTTTGCGCCGCACGGTGCTGTTATAGAGAGCGACATTGCAGTTTTGCTGGCTCCACTGCCAGAACCTCCACTGGAAATAAAGTCCCTGTCTGAAGACAGCTCGCTGTCCAGCTCAGCCCACTTCATCTTCACTGTATATGGCCATGCCTGCAAAATACAGTCTGGAGAACCGAGTCCAAAGGAAAACACGGGGATTATCTACCCGTGCTGGCAGCAGTAGGTGCATGCAATGTCACAGCTCCGCCCGGCCAGCCAGGTTTTGTCGCTCCCGTCCATCACCTCAATGTCCATGGGCGCCCGCATAAGCAGCCGGGTTCCCTGCCCACGTCCGTGGCTGGCCCAGCACCAGGAGCAGGATGCAAAACCCGCTTTTAAAACTGCACTGCCCACGAGTGTGGAAAGGTTTTTCCTTCTCCACGAGGGAGCAACAAGCGCGGTGGCAGCCTGGCTGTCATTCAGCCCGGATGCGGACAAGCCGGGGGCACCGGTGGGGTGCCTCCGAGATGGCCGCAGCAACCCCAGCCCCGCACAGCACCCCCTGCCCCATAGCAGCAAGCACCCCGGCCCCGGCCACCTCGGGGCTCGCCTTATTTCCAGCCTCGGACCCCAAGCACCCGGCTGCAGGGCAGCAGGCAGCAGGGCGACCGGCAGAGGGGCACGGACGGCCCCGACGGGGCGGCCCCGCGTTGCGCCCATCGCGGGGGCTCAGCCCCCCGGCCCCCGGCCGCAGCAGCCCCCCGGGGGGGCACTCACCCGGAGTAGTTGTTCTCGCTCCCCACGTCTATGGTCTCGTCCATGTCGCTGTCTGAGGTAGTTTCCTCGCAAGGTCGCTTCATGGCGGGCAGGGGACGCAGCTCGGAGCCGGGGCGGGGGCAGAGATAAATAAATCCGGGAGGTGTGGGCCGGGGGGAGGGGGGGGGGGGTGAACGGCTCCGGCTCGGCTCGGCACGGCTCGGCACGGCTCCGCACCGCCAGCAGAGCAAAGCCTCTGTGAGGCGCTTTCCCACGCCGCGGCACAGCCTCAAGCCCGACGGCCCGCCCCCGGCGAGGCCCGCCCCGTCGGGGGGCACGGGGAGGAAGGGAGGGGGCCGCCCACCGGGGGGGCAAGGGGACGGGGGGCGAGGGCACGGCGGGGACCGGACCCCGGCCCCGGAGGGCGGGGGGCGAGGGGAGAGGTAAGGCGGGGATGGGGCGCGGGGGAGATGGGGCTGGGGGGGCTTTTTCCCACCGGCATTTGGGGGATCCGGCCCGCCCCGTCCTGCGAAGCTCCCCCCGGGGCGCAGGGTGTAAAATGAGGGAAGGGGGCGGCGGGCACCTGGAGGGGGGGAGCCGAGCCTGGGAATAATCCTGCTAGGAGCCGGCCGGAGGATGCTCGGCCCGCCGGAGGATCCGCAGCTGCCGGGTTTTCTCCTGCTTCGCTTTGGGATTTATTTGCTTTCCCCCCCTGTTTGTTTGTGTTGCGTTTTCTTAATCCCGGCTCCCTGACAGAGCCCGCTCGGGGCGCCGTGTGCTCCGCACAAACGCCGCCGGTGGCGTTCGACTCCGCCGCCTCCCCGCCCGGCCCCCCCGGCCCCCCCGGGCCCTTCGCCGCCTGCCCGGGAGCCTCGTCCCGGACCTGGGGGGGACGGCGGTGACCCCGGAGGGAGCGGGGGGAAGGGGGGCGAGGCGGCGCCGGGCTGAGGCTGGGGCTGAGGCTTGAGACTGAAGCTGAGGCTGAGATTTGAGGCTTGAGGCTGAGGCTGAAGCTGAGGCTGAGGCTGCCCGGCCCCGGAGAGGGCGAGCACCTGCCGGAGGGCGACGGAAACTGGAAGGCAGCTTGTGCTTGGCCTCCGCTGGAGCCGGCGAGGCCGTTTGCCCGGCCGGGCTCCTCCCGCTGGAGGTACGGGTGGCTCGGGTGGCTTGCGGGCGACAAGGGGCGATGCCGAGGACGAGGCAGCGCCGGCTCTGTCGTGCCCTCCTGCCCTCCGTGCATGCGGCTGCGTTTTGGTGGCACGCCGCGTGTTTTGCTGTTTCGTGCGGGTGTTGCTGCTCTGTAAGGAGCTGGGGGTTTCGTGCCCCGTCGCCCTGCGGGAAATCCTGTTCGTGCTCGCAGTCCCCGAGAGCCCCGCCGCTGTTACACCCAGCCCGCAGGACAGGCAGGGGCAGCTCCCGGGGACTCAGGGCACATCCCCGCAGTGGCCCCTTTGATGGTTCCTGGCCAAAAAAAGCCACCCCAAAACCCAACGGCAAACCGAAGCAGAAGAGGATGGGGACCTTTCGGCAGGAAAAGTCCTGCTCCACCAGGAGCAGCCTGCGGCGGGCGGCTCCGACTTGCAGCACAGCCCGGGAGCAGCCCCAGCGTGTACCGGCCGCCGGCAGGTCTCCGGGACGAAACAAATCAATAAAAACGTAAATACCAAAAATTGCCTGCGCTCTCTGCTCCTAGCGGCTCGGGGGCCCTGCGAGGGCCGGGACGGCGGCCGGGGAAAGGGGCTGCGGCCGGGGGGGACGGGACAATCTTGAATCCCCCCCAAATATTGCGGCCTCCCCGAGCTCCCGGGATTTTGCACGGAAATCTTGAACGTGCCGCTAGATCTGTAATTTCTGCTCGCTCTGGAAGTGGTTCCCTGCTGCCTTACGATTTTTTATTTTTTTTCTTTCCCCCCGGGGCACAAGTCTCCCGTGCCTGTGTCTTACAGAAACCTGAGCTCTCCTGTGTTTACTTCCCCAGGCAGGGCTTATGTCAGCGGTGGTTGTCGTGGATCCGGCCGCTAAATCCTCCTGACAACCTTGCTGAAATCCCTCCTCCGGGAAACTCCTAATGTTCACAGGCAACTACTATTTCCATTTTAGCCAGATTAACTTTCTTTTTATTTTCTCCTTTTCTCCTTTTCTCCTTTTTTCTTTTTCTTTTTCCTTTTCTTTTTCTTTTTCTTCTTCTTCTTCTTCTTCTTCTTCTTCTTCTTCTTCTTCTTCTTCTTCTTCTTCTTCTTTTTTTTCTTTTTATTTTCCCCTTCTTCCCTCTCTTTCTCCTTTTTTCTTTTTCTCTTTCTCTTTCTTTCTGCTTTTTCTTTCTCTTTCTTTTTCTCCCTCTCTCTTTTTTTCTTCTTCCTCTCTTGCTTTTTCTCCCTACCCTCTCCTCGGGGGAGGACTCCCGGGCTTTTCCGGGAGGCAGCGGGGAAGGCAGGCCCTCGGGCTCCCTGCCAGCCCCCTGCCCGGCCCGGGGCTCTCCCGGCGGCAGGTGCGTGGCACCCAAGGGGGCTCCGCTCTCCCCCCGGGGCCAGCGGCGGCAGCAGCAGCGGCGGTGCCGGGCAGGAGCTGCGGGACCTCGGCGCGCAGGGAGCCGCCGTCGCGGGGCTCTAGGACTGCTGCTGTGCGGGCTGGGAGCCGCGCTGCCCTTCCCGGCCCGGTTCCCCCGCAGCGGGGCCCTGGGGCTGCTTGCTGCAGGGGAGCCGCCCGCCCCGCCAGCAGCACGCAGCGCCCGCAGCTCGCGGCTCTGAGATCCGGGGCGAGAGCATCCCCTGGCCTTCCCCGGCGCTCTTCCCCCGATGGCAACAGCCGGGCTGCCCCAGCCCTCGGCCCCGGGCATCTCCCCCGGCGGGCCAGGCAGCCCTACAGGACCACAGGACCGACAGCGACCCCCGGCCCCGCCGCCGCCGGGGGGAAGGTGCCCAGCGACCGGCCGGTTTTTGCTTTGCCTTTTTTTTTTTTTTTTTTTTTTATGTTGTTTTTCCTCTTGAGAACCGCGGTGCTGCGGCGGCTGCGGGCTCACCGCCGCGGGTGAGCCGGGGCCGCATCCTGCCCGCCGGGAGCCGCTGCGGCGCTGCTGGATGGGGTTTGGGAAAGGAGGAAATCGGGGCACCTCTCCCTGCCTCCCCTGAGCCACCCCCCCGTCGGGGACCGCTCTTCTGGCCCCCGGGCCCCCGCAGTCGGATCCGCCCGAGGTGTCGGGGATGCCCCTTGCAGGAAGCAGCGGGGTGCTGGAGGTGCCGTAGGCAGCAGTGTCCTGGTTCAGGACACTGAAACCGGGACAAACAGCTCTAAAGGACATCCAAGAAACGAGCGTGGGCTCCTGACTGAGCGGCTGCTTTCACCCAACTGCTCTCTTCCAGGGGCCCCAAGGCTCTCCCCAGCTGCTTTTCTGGACACAGACGGCACGTAAACTCTTAGTCCTAGAGCTGTTTTTATACTTCACCATCTCACTTTTAAACAAAGACTTACACCCCATTTCCTTCCCCCAGTAAGCAGCCCCTTACGGGTAACTATTATGCTGCTTTTAATTTGCTTTCTCTTATTAGGAAGCTTTAAGAGTAGTAAAGAAAGACAAACAGCATTGCTATCGACAGCAAAGCTGTATTTTCTTCTTGACGGACTCGTCATTGACTTCCAGGGAAAGCTGAAAAACGAGAAGAAGATTTCTCGCTCTCTTCTCTCCCCTCCCCAGTTCGAATGTAACTAGAAGCTTGAAATGATTTCTAGCCAAATTCATACCAAGGCAGTATCGACAGAAGAAGGAGCAAAGAACTGCAGAAACCCTGTGCTATAAATCCAAAGGAAATAACGCTCAAAAAAGGCGACGAGACCATCACGCACGTGTCTGTGCCTGACAGGCAGCATTCCAGGTGTTTTGGCATCAGGGAAGGGGGTTTGACGTTGTGTTTGGAGGCTGTAGGCCTCCAGCTGATGGGTCAGGGAAGGAGCTGAGCACTAGGGAGGTGCTGCAGGTACTGTTGCACCACCCCGCATACTCCCCTTCATTTCACTTCAGTGCTGGGAGGTATAAAAATTGCATGGAGATTTGCTACAAGAAACTACGATTTTGAGCAGGTTATGCATTAAAAAAAAAAAAAAAAAAGTAGCAAGGAAGGGAAATACAACCGTTATTTATAGCTCCTTCGCAGTGACATCTTTCAATGGTTATTATTCAGTTACACCTCCACCAATCTGATCTTGGTGAAGCAGTGAAGCAGACTATCAGGTTTTACGCTGTCCACTGAAAACACAGCTCCGTGTGCCCTGTGATGTGCACTTCCGTGCTGTCGGTGCCTACAGAGGTCAATGAATGCACTCTCCTGGGTCGAGTGCTTCCTCCTGGCCCCTCGTCGATATGTGCTGCATGTCTGTGCGGTCCTCCCGTTAAATGCATGAAATGCTTGAGCTGTCACTACTTCATAGGTGACAGGGAAAGACAGGAACACCTCCTCCAGCTCAGGCAGAACCGAGTACCCAGGGCTGTGCCATCTGGTGGTAATGAGGATGGTGGAGCAGCACCCCAAGGAAGCTGGGCTGCTGGCAGGGAACAAAGCCTGCAGATGAGAGCATCACCCTTTACTCCTCACACCTTTGCAGGCTTCCTATGTGAGCTCAGGCACTCACAACAATTAATTCCATTAGCAAAGGGTGTAAATTAAAAGTGTCTGTGAACTGTATTGAACCTCAATTTGCATGGTCTTATTCACAACAAAAGTGGCTGCAATTTGATTTAAATTAATTCACTTTCGGAATAAAATAACATTGAATAAAATAAAAGCAGTTTTAATTTTGAATGGATGTCTACATAGAATAGTTTGTGGTTTAACTAATCCACTTTAAAAATTAACTCTATTAATTTTCCTGGGCATTTCCATCTTGTTTAGCTTGCTTTGTCTTTCTATTTTAGTCCCCTATCAGTAAATGCAAATAGTAATCGCCTGCTAACTTTTTAAACTCGCTGTGTCAAAAACTCCGGGTAACTGCTGCATTTTGACTTATACACAGGGTATACGTTCCTCAAAAGCCAGGTCTTGATTTTCTACACATGTGCAAAATTCTTGCCTGGCAGTGTATCACAGGCTCTGTACACAGCCGTGCATGGCCACACAAGACATAGAGCAGTGCGGAGTGAGGGCTTTCTGTGCATTTTAAACTCTCACCGAACATCTCCTTGGCTTTGGCTCTGTGTTTTCTTCAGAGACTATGGGCCAAGATTTGAGAGCTCTCTAACTTTTGTCGTCTTAATGAACGGCCTCAGTGGTGTAAATGGGAACCGGGGCACTTTCTTTATTAATGGAAATCAGGTCACTTAATTACCTAACAAAAATATACAGAGCGTAGTCTCACTGTTTTCTGCACAACCTGAATTATGAACTTTACTCTGTTTTAGAGATAGTTCTACTAAAATTGATACAGCTGTAGCGAGGATAAGATTATATATTCATAACGGACATAAAATACTTATTGTTAACACAAGCACATAAGCATAGCATTCTTACTGAAACTCATCTCTGTCTAAATATGTTTTCAAAGCGGTGTGGCATAGTTTGACTAGCCCATGACATGCAACTATGGAAAGACTAGAAGAACACATCCTGCACAAAAATGGGGAACTTCTAGATTTTTTTAATCAAAGCTTGGTGGCTTTTGGACTACAGAAATTCTTTAATTCAACACCCCCCCCCCCCCCCCCCCCGCTTTCTTCACCATTTTCCTTTCTTTCTTGAATGTTTTCACTCCAAATGGGACTTCTTTTGTGCTCTACAGTTGCCAAAAACTGAAGAATTGTCATTACTTGAGTTTTCTTGTTGGTTGTTCTTTTAAAATAAAAAACAAGATGTTTTCCAGAGAGTTAGGAAGGAACCAATTTTCAGAAAGTGCTAAGGAAACAACAGTGGCTTTAGCTGAGCTTTTCTTCAGGAGAGAAAATTGTATATCATTTTCAGGCTTTAAATCTAGCTTTTAATAATAAAGCACATCACCTAATGTCCTAAAAATACTCCTGTATATAGACTATGCATATAATAAAAATGAGCAACCCTAGATATTCTGGCAAGATCTGCGGTATTTTATTTCACTTCCTCAGTAACAGTAGTCATTGTTGGCACCTGGAAGTGACTGTGAAAATACAGATCCCTGTAAAGCTAGGCAAATAAAACGACACACTAAACTTCTGCTTGTCAGTGGAAGAAGCTATGATGTCTGAGAAAACAAAATTATTAATGAAAACATTTTCTAAATCTCTGCTCTAAAATGTGGAGGGGCAAAAGAAATCCTCAGCTGGTAAAATTTGTCCCCCAAATAAGCAGGCATAAATCCATTAGAGAACCAGACTCTTCTACCACCAAAGAATTTGGATCAGGATCTTAGGCCAAAAAGGTAACCCATTTTTCCACAAACTGAAAGTTTTAAATGCTGGCACAAATGTGTGTCTGTGAAGAGAACAGCTATCTTAAGCTGCAGATAGTTCCCTCTTGTCAATCACTCACGTTGTCCACAGGGAGAGAAATTGCCACTGCCTCGGTTGTGCTCAGCCTTGTGTCTTACAACTGCCTGCACCGAAACAAGAATTTCTGTGATTCTGAAGTTAATATTGCGTTTGACCCTGCTGAGCTTAATCAGGAAAACCTGTGTTGACCAAATATGTCTTTTGCTTGAATAAAGAAATTGAAGAGCCCTCTGTAAGTGCTGGGCCTAATTCCAATTTTCTTCTCACTTCTAAAATAAAAGGATACTGTCAAGGTATATTTGATTTATGGGGACAAGCATTTTTCTCTCCTTCAAAATCTTTGAATCAAAATCTTTTCTCTGGTAGTATTTTAGTTTAACATCTTTCTGATTAATTTTATTCTGTGTACCATTGTTGTATATTCAGGGTTGAAAATAAACATGTCATTTATATTACAGGAAAAGAGATAAAACTTTCTCTCTGAGAAGAAAGCTCTCTCTCTCTCTCACTGAAGCTCTGAGGACACATCAGACTAATTGTTGGTGACTTTAAAACTGTTCACTGTTCTTTGTGGTGCAAGAGATGAAAAAATCTGTGCAGACTGAAGGCTTTCCAAAATGCTAAATGCTTTCTTTTGCTTGGCAAGTTGTTTCCTCATGTGTTTTATTTTTGTGGCAGATGTTAACTGAGGGACATGTAAAATTCCTGTGAGAGAACATGCTGGTTTTGGTGCTCACCTGGGTGCTGGTGCTGCCTTCAAAAACGTGTTAAGGCTCTGTGCTGGGACCCAGATTAGTCCTGTTTTGGGGCTCAGTGGCAGGACCCATCTCTTCCCCAGCCCCATGGCTGTGCTGGAAATGCCGCAGACAAGCACTTCCACCACACCATGAGGCCCACAGCTGGTGGGGCTCCTGGTGTTGGGGGTATAATAGAAGCTCATATTCCATGTTTCTTCCACTCAGCACCCACTTTAGTCGCTGTTGCTTTGTTTTTCACCATGGAATGTATTTTTACTGAAGATTTTAGCTGCCTTTTCTGAAACACATGTCAGGTCTCTGAAATTTTCTCTTCTGTCTGCTTCTTTCAGGCCATCACTCCGATGTGGAAAGCTGGCCTCACTGAGTGTCTGTAGGACCTGCTCCTTAGCTTGTTTTTCTGCTTTTGATTGTCCCTTAATATTCCACTGCTCTTCATGGGGCATGCTCCTACCTGCAGCTTTGGTCCCTTCCTTCTCCCCACATCCATCTCTGGGTCAGGCCTGAGGATATCCTGGGGACAGCACCTTAGAAATTGCTTTCTAGTAATAACTTCTCACCAGCCATGCTGCATTGCATCTTTACTTGGTAGCCTCTCCCTCTCCCTCCCACTCTCTCCCTCTCTCTCCCTCTCCTTCTCCTATCTTTGGCCTTTACACAGTGTTGAGCTTTTCTTCCTCCTTAGAGCTCTTTTCTCCTCAGCTTCCTCAGACGTGGCTGACAGCATCAGTTCTTCCAGTCTTGGTGAGAATGGTTTATAATGCAGGTGCCTTCTGTGTCCAAATACAGCTATCAGGTCTTCCTTTGAGAGCAGAGAATGATCTGACTTTTCTGCTAAATAGACAAAACTATGATGAGGCTTCTGCCTGGCTCCCAAAACATGTCTCCCATATCTGCCTCTGGACAGTCAGAGAGCTGAAGTTCCACCCTTCTGGTTAATAGCTCTAGCCACATCACTCCTGCCGCTCCCCCCAAACACCCTGCTTTCCCCACCTCGGCCCTTCCCAGACCTCCCTCACCCCTGCCTTTTCCCTTACCACACTCTGGCCTCCCTTAGTCCTCTGGTCAGCAGAAGCCAGACCTATCTGCCCTCCCCACCTCTCCATTAGTTTATCATCTCCTGTATTACCTTCATATTGTTTCCAGGCCTAGACATAGCCGCTGCAAAATCTGGGTGCTCCCAGTGACTAATAGGGTGCCTGTGTCCATAAGATGCCAAAATTTTCCCTTAGCCTTGGAGATCCTGGTGGCCAGGACCCCCACACCGAGATACTTCATCACACGTGGTTTTCCTGTGAGGTGACCCCTCAGAGCAGCAGCGCTTAGGACTCGATCAGTCATCCACCTCTGTGGGTGACTTGGGTTGACACAATCACTGGGGACTTTTCTCTCCTGATAGGGGGCTTACAACAACCAGCTTCAGCCCCCTATCTGTCAGGGAGGAGAGAGGTGAGAAGGATGAGCTCCAGAGACCTCCCTGCTCCTGGTGGGGACAGGGAGGGCAAGCAGAGGTAAGATGTTTCCTACACAGACTCTGTGCTGAGGAACTGGGCTGCAACCTTCCTGCTCTGAGGCAGCCCGGCAGCAGTGAGGACAAAGGAAGATCTTGCTGGTATTGATTATGGAGTTGGGATTGTCACTTGCAGCCTGTGTCATGCCTACCTGAAGTAAGTTAGTACCCATGCGATGGGCATAAACCACTTGGATGCCACACTTCCAAAGCCAGGTCCCCAGCAGCGCTCAGGTCCATCTACTGCGCTGCTTTTGCTGTAGTTTCAAAAATGCCAGAGCTCTCATGCTCTGTGACTCCGCGGACTCACCTAGAGTAGCCCACCTGAAGCCCTTTTGTTATTACCAGACCAGTACTTCAATAGTTCCATACAGCAGAATGTAAAATAACATAAAATAATGTGTTTAGGTTTTCAGCACCACTCTTCCAAATAGGGGCTCTCCAGGAATCTTCACTTTCTGCTAGTTTAAATGATCTCAGATAAAATCACAGCTATAAAGAGAAAAACAGCTAACAGAGTGGATGCAAGGAGGAAATGCTAGCAATGTGTTACAGTCTAAAGAGAAGTGCCTGACTGAACTGGGGTTTGGGCCATTGATTTCTCCTGTATTGATCTTAAATGGCACGTAAGCAGACTACTGTAGAGATGCTAAAGAGAGCATATAAGATTATTTATAATTTATAAGACCTTGCAGTAGCAGTGAAGACATGGACATGACAGAAAGGAATCTGGAAAGCTCAGGTTAAACTGTGAGACAATACAGAACACTATTTGGTGAAACAGACAGAGTAAAAGGTGAGACATGCGAAGTGGGAGGCACATTCTGGCGATCAAAGGGCCATGGAGTATTTTTCACGTGGCAAACATATAAAGTGGCTGATGCAGCTCAGTTGGTCAAGTGGCTGTGCACCTTGGGGCAGGCCTGTGCAGATACCAGAGGAATAAATCCTCGTGGTGCATCCACTCACTGTCACATCAAAAAGAAAGAGGACAGTGCAGATTACCTTCTATTGTGTGTTTCATGTTGTTCTCTCCTCCTTCAAGTCACAGTTTGTTTGATTCAAAACATTCCTTGTTTCAGGGATCAGATTCAAAACGGGAAACACTTTGAGAGGGTAACTCTGTGTGGAGAGTGGAGTTTCACTGCTGTGAGCAGTGGCAGTGCAAAGAGGACATGTCCACACACAGTTTTGTTAACTGCTTCTTGGCTTCCGCTTCCCTGTGGGCATAGAGAGAATTTGCTTTCACATGTGTTCATGTAGATTCAGGCTGTTTGGTGGGTGGAGAATTTAAACTCTTGGGTGGAGAATTTAAGCCCTTCAAAATCAATGGAAAGACCTGTTGAGTTAATTTTTAGTGTAGTCAGTTTTGCAGTTTTGGGTTGGCTGAACTTCTGATGTTTTGCTGGAGTTTCATGGTTACTGGCAAAATGACCAGGGAAGTATTTCACAGAGTCATCTAAGGGAGAAAAGAAAACATCCTAACAGAACACATTCCAGCAGATGACTAACTTTTAAAAATACATTTTGATATTTCTGCATATTTCTCTACATTGTACACAAAATCATAACGGAAAACGCACCACTGACATCTCTTTTCCTAAATCGTTAAATATATTGTCCAGTAAAGACATGTTCAAATATCTCTTGTGAGAGACATTATAACCCTAAGAGCACAAGAAGTGATAAACAATTGTTCTCAAAAAATGGTGTAACTGTTCTGATGCTACTTTATACTTCAGGAAGTCAGATTAGTCCCTGCAATGGCTTATCCGTGTTTTAGTAACAGGATTCTTTTCACTGACTTCTGTATAAGTAAGCCTACATAGTCTAGTTATTAATCTCTTCATTAACCATTAATTAATTAAATTAATAACTAGTGTTTAAAATCTGCATCTTTTTAATATACAGTAGGTCAGTTTTTGAGTATGGCAGCAATTTCTGTTGAAATATTTTGCTTGTATTTTTTTTAACAGTTTGAGCACACTTCCTAGGCTTCAAATACTCAGACTTAGTGGCTCCCACATAAAAAAGTATAAATTTGTTCAAATGGCAGAGCTGCAAAACTGTAGTTCAAAGGGTGAAAGTTTTGCAAACTGATCCAGTAATAATAAATGTAAATTTTGCAATGACCACTTGGTGTCATCTAGTCAGAGCTAGTTAGCTAGCTTCTTGTTCTAGACTTGGTTTTAGTGCTAGGAAAATCAAATTTAATCTTGATTAACTGAGACCTTGGAGACCATTAGCTTTTGTTCTCTCAATGTGAGCTCCTCAGCGGCAGCACTGGAGAGACATTGGAAGACCACCAAGCTTAACAACTGTAATCTCTCTTAGAATGGCTGCTTTGGGGCAGACCTAAGCATGAGTCTTGAGACTTTTTGCCCTGATTGTAAAG
Organism: Cygnus atratus; assembly: GCF_013377495.2. Taxonomy (NCBI): domain Eukaryota; kingdom Metazoa; phylum Chordata; class Aves; order Anseriformes; family Anatidae; genus Cygnus; species Cygnus atratus. The sequence continues at coordinate 56,365,239 of NC_066364.1, read as the reverse complement.
TTATTTTGCTGCCTGCACTGCTGGAGGGCAGAAAGGATGTCTATATCCTGCTCTATCTGAGATCAAATGCAAGGGCCCAGTAGGTGGTAGACAGAACTATTAGGTGGCACAAGAGGAGCCCTCAGGAGCTCCTGTGCAAATCCAGCGTCAGCTCGGGGCAGCTCTTCACTCGCCCAGCAGCATGAGCCTGCGACCTCTTTGCCAGTCTGCCAGTGAGAGGAAAACAGCCCTTGAATGAGACAAACAACCCCAGGCCTCCTGGGGGGAAGAACATTTTTCAAGAATTCCTTGTGAGGTGAAACACTTGGAATATTTTTTCCTTTGTAAAGGGCCTCCTCTGTTCTGCTCTCCAGTTGGGTGACCCTGCAGTGAGTTACACCCAGCAAATGGGTAATTGCTTGGAACTTGGAACCGAGGCTTGGAAAATCTTTTTGTGTTTAAACCTGTACCTAATCAAACATCTACTCACTCTGTGAGGAACGAGAGCGTAGAGCAGAGAGGGGGGAATATTTCACATCAGTAGAAATGAAAGACAACATTTTGATTTGATCTCTTTGCTGCCATTTGCATTAAGTTTGCCAGGAGGAGGGTGTAGAGAGAGGATGCTTTTGAAAGGGTTTTAGTTATTCCATATATCAGAGTTTGCTGTGTTTTAAATATTTATGGTGATTACCTTTGTTGCTCATGGACTAAGGAATCCAGTTGTGTCTGCTGCTGCTTACCACAAAGTATAACACGGGGAGTATAATAGAACTGCAAAAAAACAGAGGTAGAATTAAGTGTAATTAGTAGAATGCAACAAATAAGGAGTTGTTTACTTACTGAAAAGAAAATAGTTGTACCTTGTCAGTACAGTGATGATCCAGTTATTCAAAGATCAGAGTATTGCAGATTGATGTTGACAAACTGGAGGCAATTCACATAAAATAACTCAGACCGCTGTTGGACTTTAAGGACTGGTTTATAGGAAAGATTAAAACAGCTAGATAAAGCCTGTCTGTCTAGGTGCTTGCATAACAGTAATGAATGTGATATATTGTGCTGCATGGTGAAAGACTCAGTGGAAGCTGAGGGGATCCAGTAACCACTTACAAAGTTGTAGGCTGCAAGCATGAAGAAAGGAAAAAAGTGGGTAAGGATTGCTGAAGGAGCACAAGTGCTAAGATGAAAAGGAGGAAAGCTCATGCCAAACACTAGGAAATATTACCTCCTGTGAGAACTGTTAGGCTGTGGTCAGAAGTTATACAAAACCCCTCAGTTGAGTCATTCAAACTGAATTGTAAAAAACACTCTAGAAAATATGCTGTATTGGCACAGGACGAGCCTAGATCGGGAACAACCAGCCTACTCCCTGGTTTCCTTTTTCCCAAGGGCCCTTTACTGCTAGTATGGTAGATATTAATTGGCTTAGCAAAGAGCAGAACAGGGATGGCTAGAGGCAAAGAGGGAAAATTCAGTACATGGGTGTTGTGCATCATGAGAGCTCAGCATGGCTGCTCTTATGCAGCTTCAGTAGCCCCACAGACATGGTATGTGGCACTGGCAGGCAGGAGCCAAACAGGCCTCATCCTGCAACGAGCTATCATATCAGCTCACATGTTATCTGCTCTGTATCACTGATTAAATCCTAGAAGACATAATGGAGCAAGCTGGGGGTCTGCCACAGCAGCTCCTGTTGCACCCTTGTTCATGGCTGGCTGTGTCTGTAGAAGGGGAGAGAGAGGCAGAAGGCTTGCAAAGACATGGCCCCTCTCTGTGCTGGTGTGTTTTCAACTCTCTCTCTCCTACCACCACAGGTTTCCCATGTTTTCAGTCAAGAAGAAAAACAGTTGAGCCAGTCACTCTGAACACTTTATGTTTTCTTCCTTTCTTGTATTGATAAGGCAGGAGTTACAGGGGGAAGCTCTACAGCAGTTGGAAAGAGTCTGGAAAAAAGAAGCATTGCTCTGTTGGGAGCCTCAGAAGAAAGCTGCAAAGTGAAAAAAAAAATGTTCTCTGCTACATGGAAATGCTGGGTCTACTTCTTCTGCTGAGGTCTATGAAGGCTTGGTGGTACCCCCATCACACACACCCAGCTGCCCAAGTTTGCTTCTCTGGGAGACTTCTCCCTGTGGCTTTACCCCATAATGGTCATTGCTGTATTCATCTGGTTAAGTGAATTTAAGAAACAGTTTCTAGCATAACTGCTGTCTTTATTGTGAGAGAATATTTGTGATGTTATAGAGTCTCAATCCTCAATCCATATTTGTTGGAGAGTCTTATGTTTCATTTCATTCACAAAGGCCACATCAGAGTATGCTGTGAAGGGGGTGAGCAGGAGTACTCGTTTCCTTACAGCATGTACAGCTCCATCACAGTGAAATGACCCCAAAGAAACAAAGAATTAATTCTTTAAGCACTTTGTGGACTCAAATGTGTTTTATATTCACTGTACTCATTTGAGCTGCGGAAACATTTTATCTGATGAAGAACATTATTTGTACTGATTCAGATGGGCATGGGATGGGCTAAGCCCGGTCAGAGGTGAAGGGTGGAGAGACTGGAGTTGCACTGAAAAGAGAAGGGGGAGAAGGAAAGGGTAAATCTGTGGCAGAGAGCTGGAGGAGAGCCCTGCCTGCTGCTCATGCTAGCGGGTGCATGCCTGGTGAAAGGAGGGAAGATCCCACCAGGAGGAGATGGTCAAGCAAGGCCAAGCAGCGAACCCAGCTTCTCAGGCTTGTGCCATCATCGGAATAGACCAGAGGGCTGCTGTCCTCAGCAGGCTGTGGCCCTCTTTGGCTGCCTGTTCCCAGTCCCAGCCCTGTGTTAAGCCAGACCTTTGAAAAACAGTCAGACTTACCTCTTTCTCTCAAAATCTACCTAGAGATACAGTGCTTGTTTCTTCTATACCTCAAAGATGTGATGGATATGGACGGCTTCTGTTGAAGTCATGGCATTTTGGGATGGCCATAAGAAACAAATGCGTGGACCTGCTGTTTCTCAACATTATGCTCTTTGCATGGACAGTACCCTGAACAAGACCTGCTGCCAGCCTCCTGACAGCCTGGCATAGAGGAGAAAAGATTTGTGGATTAATGACATACAGCCTTGTACCTAACCAGCACAACTAGCCTTCTCCAAGTATTTAGAGAATGGCACTAATAGTTTTTATTTACAATACTTAATACTTCTCAAGTACTTAGATATGTGGGTATTCTGACCTAGGGATGTCTTTTCCTGTGAAGTATTACAGCAGGGGAGGCCAGACAGCTGCAGACTTTTTGCTCATACAGGTGTGTGGGTTGCGAGATGTCAGGATGCTCTTCACACAACGTCCTCTGACAAAGCCTTTGGTCTCCATACCTGAAGCATGTTAAATTTTGGCTGAATTGCAAAGGATCATCCTTTCTCTTTGGCAGACTTATAGGCTGGGTAGCAAAAGTGGACTGGGCTACTTTTAAACAGTAATGGGGTCTTACTTGATAAAGTATTTGTAGCAGAATAATATAGGTATCCTTTTCTGGGAGAGAGATAGAGTAAAAACTCCAGTGAAAAACTACAAGTTGTTGTTTTCAACACTCTCCTCCTGGTCTCCTGGCTGTTGAGTGACTGCAAAATTCAAAGCGATTATTTTGGTAGTTCCAAAAATCTGTCGTACAGATCTGATTTTTTTTCTTGTATTTGTCAATGTGTGACTAAGCACAAGTATTACAGGAAACATGGAAATGTTTGGGCTTTAAAGAATGGCTGTGGAAAAAGACCTCCTACTGATTAACAACTGCTGTTTAATAAAATAATTTTCGGATGTCCAAATTGCTGATTGTTCCAGTGAGGGTTATGTTCTGACCAGAAGGGATCCCACCAGTCCCATGTCATCAGCCTGGGCACTTTGAGAAGACTCTTTTCTGCAGCCATTTCCTGCTTCAAAACAATGAAGAATGAGAGATGCCCATCTTTGCTCCCCACGGTGCAGAGATGAGTTTAGCACAGTCTCTCTAGGGTGGCATCAAAACCTGGGGAGAATGAGCTAGAATAGGGTCACTGGAGTGCAAGGAAGTGTCTTTGCTTGGAAGATGCAACCCTTTGCTTGATTTGGAAGGCCCAGCTAGAGGGGAAAACCAGATGTCTCACTTGCTGAAACATTAAGGGTCATTGTGGGTGCACTAGAAACTAGTCAGGAGGAATTTTACTCTTCTGAAGTTCTTGCTCCATGGCAGGACCCTGGCCCAGGTGGCTGCTTGGAGGCTGCTCTCGTGCTTCCTTCAGCAGGGCTTGCACGTGGGCTGCCCATTGCACACCAAAGCCCTGGCACATTGTCTGCTTTTGTTATAACAATTCAAATGTTCACACACACTCAAACACTCTTGTGTTTTGTGCCTTTTCCAGCTGTGCTGTGGGGCTTGGGTCTCATTCAGTTGTCTTGTAAGGCACTTGTGAGTGCTGCTGGATGGTTTTCCACAGGTGATGCGCACAATGCTACGGCCAAACTTCAGCTTGAACACATTCATGGCTGGTCTCACAAGCTCCTAGTAACACATGCTCACTCTTTCAGTTTCTTTTTGGGCATAATACACAGCTTTAGCTCCATGCAGTTGTGCATTCTTAGTCCACATGTGGCCGCAGACAGCAAACTGATGAGACTGCTACATTTTTATTTTTATTTTTACAGGCAGCCAGCAGATGCCAGGAAGGGTTGCTTATTGACATTAATCACTACCCTGTTGATAGCCCTGGGCAGGCTGCTCTAATTGACCAGAACTGAATCCAGTAATCATATCATGGAAAATATACATCACATTTATTTCAGTAGCACATCTGAATTACAGTAATATGAGTTCATGGCAAAATTCTCAGTGACTACATCAGAAGCAGGAGTAAAGCCTTTGTCCGCACAGATGTAACTGAGCTGTTAAGCACAGTCTTCTGTGCTTAGGCAGGACACTGAGGCTATGTCAAAAAGCCAAAAAGTTATCCTCCAAGATCCTGCAGCCCAAACCCTATTCAGACAAATAAAGAGAAGTCTGTGTATGATGTTTGTAGAATTATGTTTTCCATTGTTTTCTTAGAGCATTACCCTTCAATAGAAGGGACTGACGTGGTCCCTTCAAAGAAACGAAACACTCTTATAAGAATTGTAAAAGAGACCTTCCAAAAACACAATAATTGCAGAAACATCTCCTTTTGCACAATGATCTACAGAAAATAGTTAAAAACAAGAACAACAAATCCCACAGCTGAGACAGTAAAGTGACAAGAAGAAATACATCTGAGATTTAGTTTGATCACTTCATGCCTGGGAAACAGAATGAGGAGTTAATCATTGAAAAATATTTGTATCACATTGACTGTGTTAACGAATTCAATTTTCATTAATAGCATCAACATGTTAGATTTTACATTGAAAAGAAATGAGTATGAATAGCTGGCCAAAATAGTCAATTGAGACTCTTCCTTCCATGGTGAACATAAAATCTATGACATTAGCTCAACAAAATGGTTGAGAGATGAGGCTTGGGACTATGTTAACTTAGCATGAACAGCAGAGTCCAGAAGAAACAGAAAAGATTTGTTGTCAGATCTTGACTTCAGATATTCCTTTGGGCTTTTTCTCATCCCCTTCCCTGAAGCACACAGCATAACGGCTATATATTAACTACAATTAACTTAAAATGTGGGTAAAGATGTTGATTTGCACCCCTTACCCCTTGGGCTCCATGAATGTGACTATACTATATCTGTTTCACTTTGTACATTAGCTGTATGTATTTGTAGTTGTACTGGTTTCACTGACGTTAAAACTCCAAATGGCCAAAATGTCACTTTTTGAACAGTACATTATAAGCCAGTAGGACTGTATACAATATGCCAGATTTAATACGTGTATAAGTCTTGTTCAATCTCTTTATGTAAAAATGAGACTTGATTTTACACAGGAAAAGACAAAAGTCTTACAATGGGAGTTGTACAATTGTTTCACGCATTGATTTAGTTCATTACTATAGGTTTGTAAAGCAATGTTGATATATTTCTAGGTAACACCCACCGCCTTAAACTTTGCTTTTTCTGAGAAAGGAGACAGGATGCACAGGAATACAAATGCAATAAGACATGTACAAGTACTTAAAAGCAAATAACCTTTAATTAGATCATTACCTTACTTCTTGCAGGAGAGGTGTGTCATCAAGGGAGTTGTGCAAGGGTTTCGAAGAGAAAACTGATGAAGTGAGGACATAGATGAGGTAGAACAGAATACTCTGCCAGTACCTGTCCAGGGGGGTGTTCAAAGGGAGGTAGAGCTGAGGTAGAGAACACAATGGGTTTACGTTCCTTTATATTGCAGAGTCTTAGCAAGAAATTCTTTAAATATAGCTTACTTAATAAGGAAGACAGTCTCTTCATAGAGATAAAGAAACATCTAGGGATATTGGTGTGCTTAGCTGCCTTACCTTCAGGAAAAAGTCCACTTCTGTGGGTCTTTAAAATTCTCCGTTTCTTTCATGTTTTCACCTTTCTTTTAAGCCATCATGGAAATGCATAATATTAAAAATAAACAAAAACCCAGGATGTAAACTTTTTATTTTAGTTCTCCAGTAATAGAAATATTGCAGCCTATAAGATAATCCGACTCTCAAAAGCTACAAACTTAAGTTGACTGCTGCCTCTTATCCAGGCACATACTACTTCAATTTTGGAAATTGTGCACATTTTAATGTTGAATCTCAGTTTACAAGCCTTATTATTAGTAGCCAGAGAGAAATTGTAATGACATTTTCAATTATTCTCTAACTTGATCCGCATGGGATCTCCTTAGAAAAATTTGCTGTGTGTAGACTAGGCAAATCCTTGAGTGGTTTGTTGTCTCGGGACCTCTGAGGCCAGGTTGAACGTGCTGGGGGATCACGTGATTTCCCTGTTGCAAACTGCACGCTTTTGATAATGAAATCAGGAACACAATACAGCTGGAATCTACCCTACCATGATTTTATTCACAACACTCTTCTTCGTATAGACCTGCTCTTTAAAGAACTGGTGAAAAAGTCCACAGTCCTGCTGCCTTCCCTGCATCCATCCTCTCCCAGAAAATGATGTCAGGTCAGTAAGTTATGTCTCAAGAGGAAAAATTAAAAGACTGAAGCTATCAAGGTTGAATTTCATTTCGTTGTACTTCCAGAAAGGGTTGAGTTACTTTAATGATGTTTTTGTGGCTGAATTTACCCTGCCAGAGTTGCAAGGGCAACACGTGAAGGACTTTCTGGTGATGAAATGCTCACCTAACTGGCTGGGCTTCCAAATTTTCCTCGTTTAGTGAAGACTGGTTAAAACTTTGCTAGGAAAAAATAGAGACCTAAGAGAATGTATACTCTGATGTTACTTCATGGAAGAGAAATCTTTTTCTACCCTGGTGAACTCTTGAAGGTGAACAAAGAGGGAGACATGTCTAGAAATGCACAAAGAAGCTGGGTTAATTAAGAGAGCTCCCACTGCCCCCTTCATGAAAGCTGTTATGCTTTTGAAACCTTGGAGATGGTTTCACTGTGAATTCGTGAGGTTAGGAATACAGCTGGGATGCTGAGACTGTGGGCTGGGTGGTATGTATAGAATGTGTTTGATCAATTTTCCCAGTTGTATTAGAAAGAGATGGCATAAAAGAAATGTGGAAATAAGCAGAAAGGATGAGCAGCTCCCTCTGGGATAAGTCTCAACTAATTCAGATTGCGGGAAATCATTTTTTATATTGAATGTATTTTTTCCTGGAGATTTCAGCTGAGGAGATTTTTTTTTTTCCCTAATCTGTATCAATGTCACAGAAAACATTTTTGAGTCTTCAGAAGCAAGCGGCTCAAACTTTGCAGTTCATTTCTCCAGATTTAAGCATGGCATGCTATGGCTCAGCTTTCTGTATATTGACATACAAATAACATGCTGAATGCATCTCATCCACATTATTTTGCACTATTAATATTATTCAGTCTTTATTAATTTTTGGCATTAAGAAATACTTTTCTTGCCTGGAACATACCTACTGAGGTGCTTGAACACTGCTGTCTCTGGTCTAAATATCATGGCATGTTGGACAAACAGAACATGGGTAATGGAGTGTCGCCCTTTAGAAGTCATTGGAAGTGAATTATGAATCTTCACTGCACCTTGTTAATTCCACCAAAATTTAGGTTGCCCTGGAGATCACAACGCATTGGTAAAAAGGAGATACTTATGGCACTCAGTCCTTCAAGTCATATTTGGAGGCAAAAGCTCCTTCAATCCTCTGTGAGAAGAGTATGAACAAGTACTTTACACTGCCCCGAAATGCATCAGAATTGCTGTGTCTCCTGGTGAGCTGGGCTCTGAGCATCTGAGTCTAGCACCAGCAAGGAGGGATTTCCTTTCTTGACAGGACCATGGATAAACTTGGCAGAAAGTAAAGAGCGTTAATAATAACAGATGTTGTAATGTTTTGCTGTGTTTACAAGACCCCCGTGTGCTCTGTGTATCATTTGAAATTATATTGAAATGATTGATTCTCATTTAATTAATATAAGATGAAATGTTTGCAGAGCAGCTCAAAGCTTTCTAAAGTTGCAGATAAAGAACTGTCTGTCTGAGAAACTCTGTGATTGGACCTCACTCCAACCATTAAAAACTGGTTCTCACTTATATGAGGAACTCTGATTTTGCCTTGCAAACCACTACTCAGTTATCTTTCTTTCCTATTTAAATAGGAAATAAAATAAGCTGCACTGGGAAAGCAATACCAATTAAGGAAGAGTAAGGCATCAGAATTAAAGGGAAAATAATTTTAAAGTTTGTTTGAAAACTATAGGCAACCATTTACAATTGCCAAACCTTTTTTCATTGTCTCTTCCCTTTGGCTTGTATTCAGCAAGCTACTTCAGCCTATGGCTTGCTTTAAGAAGGCAGCAGATTGAATTTGTTGTTGAACAGGGGTAGGCACAGTTGCACATTAGTTCAGCTCAGAATAATAAATATTTTCTTGTATTAGTGCTATGCAAAACTTAATCTTTAACTTCATGAAAACTGTAACAGGAGCAAAGGACTGAGGCTGGAATGAGGTTCAACAAGTCCAAGTGCAAGGTGCTGCACCTGGGTCGGGGCAGTCCCAGACATGAGTAAAGTATGGGAGACAAACTCATTGAGAGCAGCCCTACAGAGAAGGACCTGTGGGTTCTGGTGGATGAGCCAGACATGAGCCAGCAGTGTGTGCTTACAGCCCAGAAGGCCAACTCCACCCTGGGCTGCATCAACAGAGGAATGGCCAGCAGGTCAAGGGAGGTGATTGTGCCTCTCTGCTCTGCCCTTGTGCAGCCCTACTTGGAGTGCTGCATGCAGGCCTGGGGCCCCGAGCACAAAAAGGATGTGGGGCTGTTAGAGCGGGTCCAGAGGAGGGCCACAAAGATGATCAAGGGGTTGGAGTACTTCTCCTATGAAGAAAGGCTGAGAGAGCTGGGGATGTTCGGCCTGAAGAAGAAAAGGCTCTGGGGTCTTATTGAAGCTTTTCAGTACCCGAAGGATGCTTATAAAAAAGATGGAGAGAAATTTTTTGCTCGGGCAGATAATGACAGGACAAGAGGGAATGGCTTTAAACTAAAAGAGGTGAGATTTAGATTAGAGGTTAGGAGGAAATTCTTCACTCAGAGAGTGGTGAGACAGTGGCACAGATTACCCAGAGAAGCTGTGGATGCCCCATCCCTGGAGGTGCTCAAGGCCAGGCTGGATGGGGCTTTGGGCAACCAGGTCTGGTGGGAGGTGTCCCTGCCCATGGCAGGGGTTTGGAACTGGATGGGCTTTAAGGTCCCTTCCAACCCAAACTGTTCTGTGATTCTAAGAGTCTATGACTGGGAGTCTTGCACAAGGCTCTCAAGGAGAAGTTCCCCATGTACACCGTACATGAAGGGCGCTATTGTTCAGAAGCAGCTGTGGATCCATACATATCTGATGATTCATCGAATAATTTCTGGTGATCCTGGAAACCTGAGTTTCCTGGTGCAGCAGCAGGAGCACTCACACATTTAACAAAGGAAATGGACTAACTTTGCTTGTTATTCCCCTGGGGAACATCAGGTTCTCCCTCCCAGTGTCAAAGAGGGGACTAGCGGTCAACATCTGAAAGTACGTTCCTTCCTGCTTTCCCACATGATGGTGTGTTGTAGAGGGATGATGGACAGCCAAGTGACATCCACAACAAGGAAAAGTTGGTTGAGTTTGCAGTTTTCATGAAGTGTTTCCTCATTTCATCCTAAACTGCTATGGAAAATTGAGACATGCTGAAATAATACCGTCTGCAGATTCACTGAAAGAGGTGGCTAAACCAACCCAGAGCTCTTAGCACATTTTTAATCTGAACACTATACAGAATGGAGAAAGGAAAGAAGGAAACAGGCAGCTTGCTTACCAGTAACCAGCGGTCTTTGAAATAGGCAGTCCCTGTGTATAAACACTCAGAGGGGGAAAGTAGATATGCCTTTCCACCTGCCCAGGCTTGCTAAACACACATAAACACAACCCTCTTGGCCAACTTGTCCACAGACAGGCAGATTAAAAGGCCTCTGGGGGGGAAGGGAAAGAGTGCAACATATCCAGACCATGCATGTTGCAGCATTCCCATTGCTGTTGTTCCTGGGTTTGGGGTTACACACACTTCCAAACTGAGAGTCCCTCCTAGCTGTAATGCCATGCACTCACAGTTATCCATGAAGGGCTTTCAGAAGTTTGGGCTTGGGCTCCAGGTAGGTGCTCAGCAGATGTCATGGACATTGCCAGTCCCCATTGAAGCCACTGAGCTTGCCTGGGGCCATCACTGAAATTACTGCTTTAAGTGGTAACTGGTAAAGGGCTGTGTAAAGGAGACTAGCTGTTGTGTCTCTCCACCTCTGCAACAGACTGCCAGGAGTTACCCTGTTATGAAGCCTTCCCATAACAAGTCATGAGGTGAAACAAATGGCAGATTTGGGGTCTGTGGAGCTTCACCTGAGGTAACTGCAGTTACTGCACTCACTGAGCTTTGTGGGAACCTGAGACACAATTGTGGTGTTTTGGAATAAACATTTTACATAGAAGAAACAATTTTCAGTAAACTGTGGGAGGGAGAGAAGCTTTGCCATTAGAAGAGGAAGCTGGAAATAAAGGCTTTTGTTCCTTCCTGCCTGGAGAGGTCACTCAGTGTCTCTGAACTTCCAGTTACCTCCTATAAAAAATATTACAGCTGTTAATGTGAACCATTGTAGTGCCTGGGCACAAAAACGGACAAGCTGAATGGCAGAGCTGGTCATTGTATTTATTTTTTTTGAGAAAAAAAAAAGAAAGAATAAAATGGGTGCAAATTGTAAAGTCTTTTCATTTTAAATTGCTGTAATAAAAGGGGCCAGTACATAACAGCCATGTAGAGAATAACAGAGAAGAGGAAAGGAATGGCAAGGTGGCCTTATGCCTGGAGAAGTAGAGCTCCTGTATCCCAGGTGTGCAGCTGAGTGCGTCCCGCAGACCCCCAGGTCTGAAGAATACCAGCCAAGGAAACCTGTGCCCTCCCTGGACAACTGCAGACTCCTCTTCCTGTGTGCCTTCTGTCTCCCTACAGCAGGTCAGGCTGCTCCTCCAGGGCTGCCCAGCTGGATTACAGATGCTCTTACAGGCACCCTGGGAAAAGTGGGAAATATAAAATTAACTTTTTTTTTTTTTTTTTTGGCACATCCAGAGTCTACGCATAAACACCTCGGTCAGTCTCGCCCCTGGTAACTCCTCCAGCTCCTCTCTAGTGCCTAGGCGGAGAAGCTGGCATTGCCATGGCATTTTCTGGCAGCCAGCTGTGCCCTACTTGGAGAGCAGCTCTCCGCTTCTGCCTCCTGCTGCCCCGTCTGCCCGGCCGCGGGAGAATCCTGCTGAAAAAATGTTGAATATCAGGTTTGTGCCGTAACAAATATATACGAGGGTCTCAAATTAACGTCATGTGGGGAACCTGATTTTTACACTTCCTAAATTTTAAGTGCCTGACTTTGCACCATATCAATATTCATAGGTTTTTTTCTTCTTTTATGCTTTGTTATTGTTATGGGAAGCTCTTTAAGTACTATGAGCAGTCCCGAAAAAACCCGCAGGTTATTGGGAAATATATTAATTTGTTCCAGATCTCACTTTACTTATCACCATTGGTTTTGGAAGCCAGCAACTTTAAAGAAGGGTTGCAAATTGTTTCAGCATGTTAAAACCCACAGTGGTGTATAAGTTCATCTGTGTATGCCATGTGTCTTAAACAGAGATGTGCATTTTATGTCAAACATTCAAAATGACCACTTAAGAACATGGGATTTTATTTAAATTTTGGCTGCCCAGTAAGTGTTTGACTGCATTTCCACTAAATAATAATGACATCAAGAGCTTTGTCAAATTAACCACAAGACCAGTATGTGTTTCCTATGGCTTTCTCAGGGGATGTCCAGTACACTAATCCTGCCAAAAGGCAATATACGAAAATATTGCAGGGACTGAGTATGTTTCGAGAGAGACTGTGGATGACAGATGACTGTCAGGCACTAAAGTCCAGCATAGACCTTCATGATTTAGGATTATTGATGCTATTCTGGAATGTGAAATAAATATATCAGTTTGATGTCAGCCCCCTTGGGGTGGGCTGATCACTGGAACATGTAGATGAGGATTCTCTGCTAGTGCTGGGAACTTCACAGCACATCTGCTTTCCTATCTCTTGTGTACCACTGGGTTTCAATACTAAAAACTGCTGACCCAAGCCATGTACACAAGCAAACATTGGATCCCTTTTCGTGGATATGTAAATCTGTCTGTCTTTGCTCAAAGATCCAACTAGAAGTGATAGTTTTGTTTCCAGTGCTTACTGATAAAAGTTTCCAGTGAGCTGACCTGGTAATAGAAATAATGTCACATGAGTTAGGTATAACATGAAAAGCATATAGGTCAACAAACAGTTACAGTGAATTTCTTACAAGTGAAACAAAATGATGAAATGAACTGCTTAAAAATATTTTATGAATGGAAAAAAGGACTTTATTTTCTATCTTATTGGTTACGAACATTGTTATTTAACTCTGCTGTTGAATCAGCCTGGCAGTTATACTAATATCCAAATGGTGACAAGTTCCAGGAGCTGCAGAAGCAGTGCTGAATGCAGTGGACTACTGTATAGAGCTTGGTATCTCCTCTGACACATATTTCCTGTTTTTTTTTTGGGCACTGTCAGATGCTGCGGCATGCTCACAGCTAAAGTGACCCTCTTCTGCTTACTAATAGAAGCTGCCCTGCCCATGAAGCATGAAACACTGGAGATACCCCTGTGAGTAGTCATGCTGCATGATCTGGAGACAGATACCTGCTGCTCCAGGAAAAGCAGATGCACCTGTGAGTGCCTGGCTGTGATACTTTGATGGGAGTTGGAAGAGCAGAAAATGGGCAAAATTCTGTGTATCAGTTCAGGCACTTGGACGAGGGAAAATGGGAGCTGAATGAAGAGAAACAAAGGGAAACCATGGTGGGCATAGAAAGGGAAACTGCAGTGGATAAGTGTTTCTGACCTTCTTTCTCATATATGTTGAGCTGATCCTCTCCTATCATGTCTATTCTTTTCATGACAGGCTTCATAACAGTGATCTCACAGAAGCACAAGGAAAGAACATCACTGGAAAATGGTTATTTAAAGGTTTTATTACAAAAGGCCAGAAATATACAAGCATACACTGACAATGATAAGACACCCGAAAGCGCCCGTAATATCTAATATGCTGGTGCAGAATGTGAAAAAGCTAAGCTGTTGCATTGTATCTGCTTAGTAAATCGGTTAGCTTCTCTGGGCTTACTTTTTAGCAAACTGTTTTATGGGCATATGTCTTTTATCTTTGCAATAACCACTAGAGTTCAAGTAAGTTTTGTGGTATTACTTAAAACAAAACTGAACTGACTATGTTTCCAACAAGTCATTCCTTCAGATATTTTAGAAACATTTTTCAGCAGTATAGCAACAAAATTGTGGCGAGTTCCTAGCTGACAAAATGGAAAAGTCATGCCTTGCACTCAGGTAGAAGCATTTTGAAAGATGACTTGTTGCAGGGAAAGAAGCAGGTTGTCATACTGATGCTGCCAAGTGTGTGCTTTTTTGACATAAGAGAATTCTAGCTGTTCACTCTTTGGTAACATGGCCATTTAAGAAAACAATGAAGGTCACTCTAAAGGTAGTGCATTAGTATATATCATGTACAAATTATGACTGATATATCTGCATAAAAAACAAAAACAAACAAATAAAAAAACACCTTTAGCAAAGCATTTTGCAACCACAGATTGTCTGGATACCACCACAGCTGATGCTAAAAGAGGTAAATGCCACTGACAACAGCAATAGCAGCCATACCAACAATTTCTGGTTCCATCACTGGCTCTTGACAGGCCAAGAGATATTTGTGTTCACTTCTTCCTTTTCCTACAGCTTTGCACCCTCTGCTCCAGCAAATGCACATCAGCTGGTCTATTTTCCTTCCATACTTCCCATACACCAAAAAGTAGTTGCTGTTGTGTTGCCATTACCTGACTCTTTTAGTTAACTGAGTACATGAAAGTAGTAATTGTCTATGTGGAGTCACCTACCATGGTGACAAGCATTTACACTAGGGGTAATTCACAGCTGCTGATGTTATCCTTCACAGAGTGGTCAGTACATCACTAATCTAGGTGTAACACAGGCTGGGAATCACAGTTTTAGGTGAAATCCCTGAAGTATGCAAATTTGACTCCGCACTCATTTGTCAAGCATCCAAATGAGTCAGTTGTGTGGCCCACTGTAGGAGCTATTCTGGTTATGTGTTTATTATCACTCTGAGTTCATGGAAGCATTAGTAAAGTCACTACTTTTTTGTGGTATTGGAACTGCAGAGAATAAATTTGTATGCCCAAGTGATGTGATGTTTAGTGGTAGCAAGGTGTACTCATTCCTAAGGTCCTGGGCAGTGACCAGGGCAGCTGCACTGTAATACAAGCCTATGGTACAGGTATCTTGTGAATGTGTTTTTCATATTGCTTGGTTTGGCCATGAAATAACCAATCCACTCAGAAAGTGAACAATTGCAAGTTAACAAGAGACTACATTTTTACTGACTAGTGACTGTTTCTGGTATTTGCCCACTAGAGGGCTGTAATTGTTGAAGGTAAGTACCTCAGAGTCTTGGAAGGGGCTTCAGATGGCAAAATCTACTTTCCATTCACTTCAGAGCCCTCGACCTCACTTCTGTTACTTAGAGATCATCAAGAACTGAGAGCCAGCAGAACAACGGAATTCTTCAAACCAAAGGTGCAAAATCTACCTTGGCATTTCATCTTTGGCAAGGAGGAACTTGCAAGAAGGGGTCCAGGCATAGCCTAATGAATAGTTATGTCAAAGAAGAATTTATGAATCAAAGTAGTAGGCTATAAGGAATATAAAAAGTGTTTATCAAAAATTAGACTGTATCCTGAATCTCAGAAAATGGAGGGACAAAGTGAGAATTTCCAGAAGTCAAGATCTTAACTTAAAAATAAAAGGGATTATATCAAATGTCAGCAGGTAAAGTAAATAATGCAAGAGAAGAGAAAAAGAAGTGTATCTGCTGTGCCATAATGATATTACAGGGTTTAAAGGTAATCTGAGTATCGTGTAAAAGCTAAACACTTTGTCTCAGCTTTCACTAGTGATGATCATGAAAATCATAGTGATGGCCCTGAGGTAAAAAGAAGAAAAGTAAATGATAGTAGGTACATTATCATGTGTGAAGTGGAAATAAGACTCAGATAAGCTTCTTGAATAAGGTATGGTAGATAACATATATATACATGAAAGTCTATTCACTGTGTGAGACTGAAAGTTCGTCTCACCATGCTTCCCAGTTAGGAGTATTCTCCAAGCCTCCAGCAATTGGTGGCCTGGGGATTTTAAGAACCAGAGTAAGAATGGAGAATGTTGTAATTATTAGCCTTTGGTTGCTTCCTCTTTTGTTGACTAATCCATATGTCCCCAATCTCTTTCTAACTTCAACCATCCACAACATCTCAGGAAAAGAAATTCCAGTGGTTGTCTGCAGCTAGGTTGAAGAACTGCCTCCTTTTGTTGTCTTCTAACTTGTCTCCTGCTTCATAGGGTGGAAGAGACAGCGGGGAACATGTACTTTCTGTGCCCTCTCCATGCACTCCACAGGACAATCTCTGCGAAGCCAGTCAGAAAAGCGTAGTTCAAGCAGTAAGCATTTTAACTCAGCTCAATGCTGAGATACAAAATAATTAAGGAAATGGGGGAGAATAGAAAATAGGACAAAACATTACCATGGTTGCATTAGGTATTCCAGACTGATGTGAAATCTCTATGAGAAAATTAAGTGATTTTCTAGCTAAAGAAATCATAGTGTGTCTGATATTCCTGGTTTCTAGTGAAGTATTTGATATTGTGCCACTTGAGAAACAGTCAGACTGGAGAAGCTGGAGATTAATATCAGATACATGAGTTACACTCAAACGGGTAGGAACAACAGGCTGTGGTGAAAGGAAACCTCTCAGGCTGGAAGGAGTCAAGCTTTGAGACTCTGTCTTGGCACTGGTGCCACTTAGTATGTTTGTTTCATGAACTAGGCATAGAAAGCAGGAATAAGCTGATGAAAACCACGACCAGCGATAAATAGAAAGAAAAACATGTCAATACAGATGAAGATCAGACCATCACATAAAGAGTTGATGAGTTTGAACATGACCGCAACTGAAAAGGGATGCGATGTAATAGTACAAATAATTGCATTTAGGAGGTGATTGGAACATCTGTTATAAACTGGGGCTCTGTAAGAGGTAATAGGGACTTTGAAAAAACGGTATGATTTGGAAGTGAAAAAGACTTATTTACCCTCAGATGTTTTATCAGGTCTGGCATCTTAGACAGAGCAGAGAGGTACTATTTTGCCAGGTGCTGGTGGTCTTGCATTTGAAATTTCATTTTCCCCACTTCAAGAGAAACTAGTTTGGACCGGAGTAGTGCAGAGGTGGGAAAGGAGAGTGATGGGGGAATCAAAGATGCAGTTTACAATAGGAAAATAGGAGAGGCTGGCAGGTTAGTTTAGTGGGGGGGATATGATTACTCTCTATAAACACATGTGGAGAGAAGATAAGCTAACTAAAGCTAATTTAGAAAGAAACTAAATGCCAATGTAAGCATGAGAACAAATGGCTATAAACTGACTGCGAGTAGGTAGAAGAAAACATTTTGGATGGCGTTAGATCAGTTCATAAAACTTTGATTCCATCAATTCATCTAGCAGTAAGGGAGAGTCCAGGAAGATATTCATTTTCTCATTTTCTATCACTGACTGATGAGCCACTTGCCTCTGGCCCTCAGGAGCTTGTACTGGCAATGCATGTCCCCACAAAGGGTACTGCCTACTTGGTGATACCTTTCCTGGTACAAATTACGTGCCAACCTTGAGCAACTGCCAACAAAACGTACAAGAGTCTTGGCACATTTGCCTGCTGTTGGTTGCACCAGTTTCCAGAACACAGTGTCCTTCCCACTCTCTTTTGGATAGCCCTGTCTCATGCTGCCTATTTTTAGCTCCTTTTTTTGCCCACTCTCTGTGGTGGGGGTTTTGCCTCCAACCTCTTAAAATGCTCTTCGAGTTCTACTTCCATTTCCGTCATTTCTTTTTTTTCACAATCCTCCCTTTTCCTCAGTAATTGTAAAGCCTACACAAGGCTGTCTTTGAGATATTTCAAAAGAACACAACATTCTCTACACACAAGGTTTTCAAATTCCTTCCTCTTTTCTGTCCAGGGCCATACTATCTGTTAAGTCTACATTTTGTCACATCAGCTTCATTGTTTTCTGGTCCTCCTATTAAAGTTCTAAGAAAACTGTGTTAACCTCATGTGCTTGTAGTATAAAACACACCTGGGAAGATGAGTATTAGCTGCTTGGAAAGCAGTGCTTCCAGTAAGCTTAAATTTCATGGGTTCGCAGAGCCTCTTTTGCATGCTATTGTAGGGATGTTTTTGTGGTTTCTTTTACATTACTGCTGAAGAGAGGGAAGCCTGACTACAGAATCAGGTCCCTCCCCTCACTGTCCTAGTCTGCTAGTTCATCAGACCTGGGACCTGTTGGGCTGCCTCCGGCAAACACATCTGGCTTTCCTTCCCTCGGGCTGGAGGGCGGGAGGGAGCACAGCTCCATGTCTGGGTCTTGTTTTGTCTTTCCCCACTGGCGGAGTGAGGAGTTTGGACATGCCTCAGGCACGGACCTGGACCTGGGAGCTGGTCCCACAGCATACTCATAGCCCGGCACTATCTAGGCTCTCACCTGTGAGCAGCGTTAATTCATCTTGTGGTAGTTTAGGCTTGCAAAGTTCATTTTAAGGGAGAAGCATCAGAGAAAACATCTGTTTTTCCCAAAGCTGTGGTAGGTCTGGTGGCAGCGTTTAGAAAGCCTTATCTCCAGATCCAGAAATAAAGTCAGATAAGCAATAAACTCAACATCATGTTTGATAGTAGGATATTTTTCCCTTTATGTGACCAAGCATATGGTCTCCCCAGTCCTCATATATACATATTATGTATGACATAGATGAAAACCCACTTGTGAATTTCAGGCTTACCATGACTACAGAGACATAAGAAGAAATGCCCTGGATTAGAGTGCTGCTTCTCGTTATGTCCCATAGATTAGTTAATGTGATGTTCCAGCAATATGAGTGAAGAAGGGCACGTATGTTAAGCAATAGGTGACAAGCTGGTCTATGTCATGGTTTTGTCAGTCTTCTCTGACTTTCTTTACACATTGAACTTTAAATTACAAAGTGACAAATGGTGGCTCTGCACCAAATTATTCCATTTTCCACGCAAGAAAGACAAATATAAATCCAAGTGGTCTTTGGGAAGCTACCTCTTATTTGTCTGCTTTTCTTGCAGTGAAGAACCTGTCTCAGACGTCTGTAGCACATCAGTTCCAATTAAGATACATCACAGTTAATGCTTGATTTGAAATCCATATAGGCATCTGAGACAAGAGTGCATCTTTCATTTCTCTCTTAGTCTATGCCAGTTTGCTAAGAGCCCTCCTAACGTTTTCTGTATTGCCCTCTTCTTCCTGTATATCTGTTGATCTCTATTCTCTTGTATCTAATGATCCTTATTGAAGGGGTCATTTTGAGAGTAACATTTTATCCCAAAAAATAAGTATGTCACAGGCTGTGGGACACAGAGGTACATCTCTGGGTGTTTCAGTTGTACTGATCTTTCTCAGGTAATCTTTTGTGAAAATTGATAAGCAATGATGATGGGAAGGGTCGTGAATAAGAAAAAATGGAGGAAGCTGGGAAAGGAGTATATGAACAAAGACTGGCTTAAGCTCTCATTTAGTACCTCCAAAATACATAGACACCAGGGGAATATTTCCTGAACTGTTTAAAATAACATAGGGACATTTTGAACATATGCCACCAGTGTTTGCTCAGCAGATGACCCTGCGTCACGGTGACCATGTCAATTCAGAGCCTGTAATAAGGGGTGCTGGAGAGAAACGTTCAAAGAGGACTGTGCCACTGAGAAATAGGTTAGGCTTTTTCCCTGTAACAAGAAAATTACCTTGAACAACCTTCCTGAAGCTCTGGATTGATACTTGATACTCTGCAAAACAGGGTAGTGACTTTTCTGCAATTGATTTCTGGGACTGAACATCCGGAATGACTTCTCGCAGCAAAGCTCCCCCCAGTGACTCAGAGTGCTGGCTAGTGCAATACTGGGCTCATGGCAAGGAAAACACCACTCCCTTCTTGTGACTGAGTCCTTTTAGGCTCCCCTTAGTGCATCTCCTGGCAATGATTAGGAACATCTACTTATTTTTTTAAAGGCTACTCCCCCTCCCATAGACTCCAGTCCTGTGAAGTCCTTAGGAAACATACCAAGATCTGAAAAGCTATTGTTTGGTATTTCAAATCCTGGTCCCTTTATGTCCAGCTGGTGGGAAAAGAGGAGAGAGAGACGGAAAGAAAATAGAAAGGCGGCGGCAGGGAATGGGGGAAGGGTTGGAAGTTGAGCGCAAAATGGGTAGAGCTAGGCATAAACATATCCAAAAGACATAGAAAAGTGGGACAAAAGTACCCCAAGGTACGCTTCATCCTGGTCCTGCTGGATGTTTCTTGAGGGGCTTTGTGCAGGCAGGGGAAGGTTTCCTCATATGAAATAGCCTGCAGGGAGGAGTAATTAAAAATACAGGCACCTCAATAAACAAGGCAAAGAGAAAAAAAAATCAAACCAAACACCAGCAAGAATGAGAAAGAAAAAATATCTAAGAAGTATCTGGAATATAAAGGCGGGAGAAAAAAAAAAAAAAAAAAAAACAAACAAAAAGCAAGTATTCTGTAAGTGGCTTCCTGCCAAGGACAGATGATTTTATCTCTCTGTACCGCGGTTCTTCCCACTGCAGAATGGAGCCATAGATGCTCTTCCAATTTTTCAGAAATATTTGAAGTCTATGAGTTGTTTGGATAGCTATTAACAGCAGATAATGTAAGCAAGAGAGAAGCTTGCTACAAAGATGGAGTCATCTTGGGAATATCAAGACAAAGACAACTTTATAATAGCCACCAAGATATGATAGCGCTACTGAGATTTTGTGGGAGAAAACAAGGACATATGTAATGAAGACAAAAAAAAAAACACATAAAAAAAACCATTAATAATAAGTATTGAAAAGAATCAACAATATTAGTGTGCAAGGAGTTCACCTGACATGTTGTAGCTTTAGTGTTTTCCCCTACTATAGTTAAAGAAAGTTTTTACTTTGAAGTTTAAGTCAGTCTTTTCTTTTGGTGTGAGGTTACCCCTCCCATTCCAATCTCCAAGCAGTAGGTCATCAGACTTGCTTATTGTCTGTGATGGAAAAATCTTCAGAATAAAGTCTTATCTTTGGCTGGCTGGGCCAAACACACAGCATATTTGCACAGTCTGCTATCCTGTGGCAAATGCAGTTAAAGTCTGCCTGATAATCTGATGTCGTGCTTCTGATAGACATGTGTAAATGTCCAGGTGACATGGAAAGCTTTGTTTGGTGCATTTTTGGGTCCCTTCCTTGGCTGAAATGAGCTTGTGAAATGGCTTCCACTAGTAACAGCTGAAAATTATAATAATCTTTTTCATCTTTGACATCACTGAAAAACACATGGCTATTCTCTGTTGCAGAATCCTGATGGTCTTTGTCAGTTGTTTGGAGCTTTGGCTACGGATGTATCTTCCTTACCCATCCCTGCAATATCTTATTTCATCTCGATATCATGTATAATTACATTATGCAAACTGTTGGATGATATTTTATTTTTGTTCAGCGCCACTATGCCTTAAACTTCAATTGAGTCATGGCAAAGTTTGGGACACGCTTGGAAAAACAATGTCAGAAGAAGTTTGGATGGATTTCAGGTCTCTCATATTTCAAATGATATCTGGCCACAATGCAGACAACAAATTGTGACCAAAATATTATCTTGTCAGAGCTAAGAAATTTAAGGAAGATACATAGATAAAAAGAAGGATAAAAGCATAAGATTATAGTTGTGTGTGTAAGTGAGCAGTGTGTAAGTGAACACCCATTTCATTGGCAGGAGTGCAGGTGTGTTTCTCTGTCTCACAGCTAAGCGTGTGCAGAACATTTAGCCACAATTAAGGTGGAATCTCTTCTGAATTCCACTCTTCTGGCTGCACAGGGAGATTTGCTGGTACTGTTTTTAATGAGGATAGCCCCACAGAGTTTCTGTCTTCAGAATTCTGGGATTGAGAAACAAAGAATGTGAGAGCTGTGAATACTGAGGAAGCTAATATTTTTCTTATTCCACTTATTTAGAAACCATGTGTGGACTACCTGTCTTCTGGAGCTACGCTATGGAAATATCTCACCAGTATAAGGTTTTGAATTAGGATATTGGTGACAAAGGCTCCTGGTGACCCACATCCCTGGATGCCTGGATTCAGGATCCACTTATTGGTTTAACATAGGTTTTTGCATATCACTCATGGTGAGAGCTACCCAAGTGTCTTCTAGTGCTGCCGTAAGTGTGGCTTTACAACTGCAACGTGTAGTTCAACCTTCTACCCATTCTTCTTTTCTAGTGCTTCATCTTAGTAGGGCTAAATGCAGGATGGCACACATTTCTCACGGGTGAAGACAGGAATTAAGTTCTCTTTTTCCGTTTTTAAGGATTTGCTGGAAGTTGCAGTGATTCTTTTTCTACAGGCTCCCATCGTAGCTGCTAGGTGCTTTTAAGTATCACTGCTGCCACGATGGAGAAATTGGGCCATGCTCCATGAAGGGCTTATGAAGGGCTGAGCATACGTGACTGCTTCCATGAACACTGAGTTCCCTCCACAGAGATGAAGGTTTTAGTTCTGGCTTTGTGATCGTTGTGATCACTGTAACGTTATGGCTCACAAAAAGTCAGGAATTGCCACAGCGCACAGCATAAGATAACGATTACAGTTTTTACTGGGACTTCAGCCCTTTTCCTTAGATTACAGTGTTAGGGATTGCAGTAGTGTTCCTGTCAGTAATGTACCTGTCATGCTATGGCCAGAAGCTTTATCTATTGATAAAAGGTTAAAGTGCTATTGTGTAGAGCTTCATTTGCAAAAGTCATTTACCTGCAGTTACCCTGAAGAAATTCAGGATTTAGCTTGTCATAGTGGCACTTGCTCTTTGGGAGTTCAGTAGAAGAAGTGTTGTCTTGTAGCAAAAGTCTTTCCATGTGGTCAAGACTTTCTGCTCAAGGTAGCTGCGGAAGTCCCCATTTCTGGGGTTTCTGTTGCAAGGGACTGAATGCTGGTGTGGGTGATGGGAGAGTGTCCCTGCAGTGGGAGGTGGCACACAGGGCAGAAGCATCCCCCCCCCCCCCCAGAGGCTGGGACAATGATTAAGGGGGTGATGCTGCCATGGTAGGCTGAGCAAGAATGGGAAGGATATCAGTCTTGAACCTGTTCTGGTATTTATCATAAAAAACAAACCAACCAAACGACAACAACAACAAAACAAATAGATTCTAACTTCTAAAAGTGGAAAGGGATGCAGAGGATGGCCAGCCCCTGACTGGTGATAGGGCATTTTGGGGATGCTCAGGCAGCCCTTTCCCTTCACAGGCTGGTCACTGTAGTGCATTTCCTGGACAGCTTCCCAGAGCTTATCAGGCGTTGGCAACACCAGCCTCAGGGCAGCCTTTAGTCCTTCTGAATCATTGTCTTCTGGAGGGGGAAAACTTCACAAATCATCTAAAGATCAGAAGTGGAAAGAGATGGCATTTTGGAAAAATTCACAGATTCTGTTTTTTCCTCTCCCCGCTCATCTCAGAGGGGACCAGCTGACTGCTTTCTGGTGCCTGCATGGGATGAGAGTGCTTGCCACACCACAGTAAACTTTGTCTCTGCTAAATCAACCCTAGAGGCTTAAAATACACTTCTAAATACCCTTTTGTCTGACTGGTGCAATGTCGTGTATCCCTGATGCTGGTCACATTATTTCAGTTTTACTTGTCACTTTTCAGCTACCTTTACAGCATTGTCTTTCTGAAGGCTTCTGCCAATGAGCCAGTTGAGCTACTGCCTCTCTGTGAGGACTGTGCAACAGCTGGAAAAATACATTTAAAGACTTTTACTAATCTCTGTTTATACCCATGAGTTTCTGCAGTACTTGCAGGAATGGGTGATATCAGTGAACTCTGAAGACCTAATAATTTTAGAATTGCAGATTTCACCAGAGGTTTGGATGGACAGGAAACACAGTGAGCAAGATACAAATGTGCATCATCTATATAAGCACTGGATTTCTCTGTCAAAGCACAAGAGAGGATGTTGGGAGGGTTTGTCAGGAATGTAAAACTACACTGCTTCCCAATGATGGCAAGGTACAAAAGTATAGCTTCTTTTAAATTATGAATAAGATATATATATAAAATTATACATACACACGTCTATATTTGTTTTAGATTGTCCACATTCTGGGAAAGAAAAGAAAAGGAAAGCTCAGTTTCTGCTATGAAAAACCCACCGCTAATGGAAAAAATTATCCTTCCCATTCTTCTGTGTATAATGAGATGCAACTATGCTTCCCCGCCACCTTTAAGTTCACAAAAACTTCTTTGTTTCTCTAATCACGTGGGAAAACTCTGCTGGCTGTGTACCTAACAACTGCAGAAGTTATTGCTGTATTTCACTGCCCCCTCCCCTGTTCATTCTTGTATCCATTGCAATTATCTGTCCTTTGAAGTTCAATGTGTCACACATTTAAAATGAATGCTGGAGGTATAGCCATAGGTCGGCGTGTGCCGTTCATGGCTTTAATTGTAATCTATGCCCTGTTTTCTCCAGGGAATGTTTGACCTGACACTACACTGAATTTATGAGAGTGAAATCCCTTCACAAAGGCAAATGCTGAAAATTTATTATATCTGTTTCACCTTGTGGGAAAATTACTTGGTTTACAGAAAAACTAAAAAAACTAAAAACATGGAATGAAACCACACAGCATCCCAGAAGCAGGTCACTTCTGCTGTACTCAGAGTTTTCTTCTGGTACTTTGCAAACTGCAGAGCAGCATGAGTGGCCAAAGTATAACCCTATGACTGAAAATACAAGAAACTGGAAAGCAGATGCAAAACAAATGAAGAGATAGTTCAGGTCCAAACTTAGTGCTGGAAATAAGAACGTCAAGCAAAGTCAGACATTGATTTAATCTATCAGTGTAATTTTAATATGGCCCGGACCTTGTAAGTTATCATTTTATTTACCTCCCCTGGGAAAGCACCAAGAATCTTATATAACACAGTACTTCAGCATATATTGTATTTAGATATCTCTGTAAAACTATTAATTTCTGTTTCCTCCTCACTATTATTTAGGCAAATCCTAACCTAAAGGTAGAGAGATGCTCTAGCTTTCTGCCCAATACAAGAGCTATAAAGAGAAGGAAAGCTTGTGTTCTCTGCAGACTGTGCACTATAAGCCCTGGTTTCCTGGTCTATCACACCTTGTAAGTCCTATGTCCAGCACAACACTCTTGAGATGCTGGTTAAAAACAAATTACAGTTCAATATTTTGTTGTCATTGCTGTTACTGATTTGGTTTTGCTTTCATGTTTGTTACTGAGAGAGCTGGAAGAGGACCATACGGGAGGGTGGAGCTAGAAACCCTTGCTTAACCTAAGAGCATCTGATCATCTGCATTTTGCCTTTCTGGAAGACAGGTAGAGTCAGTGAGGATGACAACATTTGCTTCAGTAAATGGCAGCATGGTCCCCCGTCCGAGATAACTGATCCAGTGTTCTCAATGCGCTTGTACATCTAAGCCACATGTGGACCAGCATCCCATCACAAAACATGCTGCTTTCTCTCATAAGCTGAATTGTCTTCTGCTGCATATCAGCCACCTGACATGTCTAAGACGTCACCTTCTTTACCTGTTACTATTTGTGTTAATGCTGCACGTATGTTAGCCAGCATATTCTGCTCTCAATTCTTTACTCAACACCTCTTCTAAAGCCAGAGGCTAAAGGATCATCCACTTTGTGGGAATGGAAACACCCAGGCTGGGTCTGCAGAGCCAGTGCCAGGACTGAAACATCTTCGTTACAAAGACCCAGAGCGCAGACCCGTGCCCATATGGTCATTCAGTACCCGTTAAGACATATCTGAAAATAATTATTTTCACAATTCCAGTAACCATGTAATTATATAAATTACTGCTTCCAAACATATTCAGAGGAGACTGCATGGGACTGCCTTACTGTTTTGAGGGCACACCATGCTGGGTGGACTCTTGTGCTGGGTGTTGTGTGCTGTGCTCTGCTGCAGAACTGAGAAATGCCCCTCAGTCATCACAGTGAGGGTTGTGGCACAGGGACACAAAGGCACAGAAATCAAAGTCAGGCAGCCTGAGAAAATGTCAATTACAGTAATTGCACTGAAAATGCATCAGGGATCAGGCAACCAGCTGATCTCAAACAGGCGAGGATCTGACTCTAAATTTATTTCGGCAATACATTATGCTAAATGGGATGAGCAGCGGTGTGACAGTATGTTAAAACATAGGTATTTGTAGGTACATATTATGTTTCAACCACATCTGCTTGTAGGTAATTTTATACTTGGCTTTGAAACACTCGTACTCTTACCCATTTTTATTGTGTGTGGTATACCTAAGTAAAGACATCTGCTTGCAACGTAGGTGCACAGGACTCCTATGCAGAGGCTGCTGAAGTCCCAAAAAAACCCCTGCCTTCCCCAGGAATCTGCATTCCCACCAGCAGCATTCCCCGGATGCCTGCAGTTCTGCCCAGCCCCTGGGCACGGCCAGCTGTGCGTGGCCCTGCTGGCCAGGACAGCCGCGGGCCGCCCCGGTGGTGCCTCCCCAGCAGATGTACCCAGTGGGCCGAGCCTCACGCACCCAACCTGCCGGAAGACGTGGTGATGGGCCGGGCCCAAGGAACAGCTGCTCGAGAAGAGGTGGCTTTGATCGGTACCACATCAAAGCACTAAGAAAAAGAGAAAAATTACGGGCATTCCCTGAGAGCTCTTGCTCAGGGAAGGCCTGAACAACAGACAGTGCGCTTGCTGTATAAAATGTTTTCCATCTGACACTACTCTCATACCCTTCCCTGGCAGGAGCACCACTCTTTTCTCTCCCACTCTGACGCCTCCACCTCCCAACGCACTGCAGCCCTCAGTGGCCTTGCCCCATCCGCTGCAGTGCCAGAGCTGTTTCTCACAGCAGCTGAGCAGCGAGTTGTTTCTCTGACCACAGCCCATGACAGGAGTGAAGGAGAGCTGCCTGCTCTCCAGAAAAGATGTTTTGCAGCTGCGTTGGCAGGACAGGCACCATCCTGCCTCCAGCTGGTTGGTGCTTTCACTGCCCCTCGCCTTTGGTGCATGACACTGCGGTGACAGGGCAGGCTGCACGGGCGGCCACCAGGCCCTGGGAGCCCCCCGGGTGCCAAAACAGTTCTGTGTGCACCCCACTGCCATTGCAATCATTCCACAAACTGCTCCCTGGCTACAGCGTGTGGGGAGAATAATTTTTAGCTTCTTACTTTATGCAGTATGAATGACTGTAATGTAATCATCAGTGATAGGACCTGCGGGAACGGTGTTAAACTGAGGCAGGGGAAGTTTAGCCTGGACATCAGGAAGAGGTTCTTCACCGAGAGGGTGGTCGCACACTGGAACAGGCTCCCCAGTGAAGTAGTCACTGCACCAAGCCTGTCTGAATTTAAGAAGCGATTGGACTGTGCACTTAGTCACATGGTCTAAACTTTTGGGTAGACCTGTGCGGTGCCAGGAGTTGGACTTGATGATCCTTATGGGTCCCTTCCAACTTGGGATATTCTACGATTCTATGGTTCTATGACCAGGATGGGCTGAGAAAACCCCCAACAGTCCATACCCAATAGCCACGGTGCTGTCCAGGAAGCCTGGAAATACAGAGACTTTGAGAAATCTGTGCTAACTGTATTCCTTTCCTTGCTATCTTGTTGCAGCTCATAAAGAGTTTATTAGATTCTTTGTTCTCCATCAAAGGTAATATGTCTGCCCTACAACTCCATAGCTTCTCTGTTTTCTGAAGATATGAGTGCTATTCAGGTTACATGACATGAGATGTGTGAACACTGGATGTCTAAATTGAGTTATCAAGGCTCCTTCTGTAATTATGAGAGAGAGATGGCACCTCAAGAGAGTCATTTTAGGAACCACCGTAGGATGAGAGAATTATCTGCTGGGGAAGATGCTTGTCTTCCTGCAATGACCGTGCAAGGTGGGTTATTAAACTAGCCTAGATGCCTGATGTTCTGGTGATCCACATTGGGTGGCATGACGTGTTTGCTTGTCTGAGTTCTGAAAACCTCTATGGGTTCATCTGGGAGTCAGATGAAGTCAGGTAGTTCTCGAAACACTCCTGCCTCAATACAGGAAGCTGATTCAGAAGAAAATAAAACCCAGAAGCTAGCTTTTCTAAATGTTCTCTATTTCACTCTTAGCCTGAGAGCTGAGTTCCGAGGCAAGCTGTTCTTCTTGTCTCACTGCAGGTGATCTTTGTAGTGAAGGCAGATGCAAAGTTTTAATATTTGCCTTCCTCTGTGCAATCAAGTGGTGTCATTCCTCTTACATTACATGATAGTCCAGCTCTTCTCTCGTCCTCCTCTTAGAATTAATGTAATCAGAGTATGCTTCTTTGTTATCCTTTAAGTCTATTGGTATGAATGTGTATATTGTAGAATTACAATTTCAGCCACACAGTAATCATTCAAAACAGAGTTACAATTTCAGCCACACAGTAATCTACCTTGAATGATTACTGCATGGCTGCCTTTTAAATTCTGACATGCTGAATGTTTTAGGATTACAGACAGGGATTAATTCACATCATGGACTAATCTGTTGCAAATGTCCATTTAAAAAGTCTTTTTGCATCACTCCTCAAAGGGGGCATCAAGTATTAAGAGAAGAAAAACAGCAGCTGAGCAAAACTAAGAAATGAGATTCCACTTTAAATGGTGTTAACTGATATATATATTTTTTTCATATTTCTAGATTGACACTGTTTGGAATATATGTTCCAGAACAAATTTCTGCTGTAATCAGGCAAGCGGGTTGTTTTGAGCCAAAGATTTAAGACACATAATTTTTTTGACTGCAATATGGTGGTAGTTAACAAAGTGATTTTAAAGAAAGAGCATGAATGTCCTTGTACAGGATCTGCCATAAATACAGATAAACTAACTATACAAAGGTGTCTGATGGTGTTATATCCTAGCCACGCAGGAGAAAGCAGTACTGCCAAAAATCTGTCTCTGGCTGCTGGAGCTATACCTGGGTGCTAGAGGTTTTAGTGTGCTGCAACAGCTGAAGCACTGCAGCTCCTGTGCGGGAAGGGCAGTGCATGCTCCTGGCACTCTCCGTGCCCCTTGTGCTCCCGTGAACCTGTCGCTCTGCGCAGCTGCTGTGTGCTTGCTGAGAGAGGACAGATGTTATGTGTGAGGCAGAGCACGTAGCTGTGGAGCACATTGCCCTATCAATTTTTAAGTGCTGTTGAAGAAGTGACGGCACCGAGTGGTTTTCAGAAATAAATGTAAAGGATTAAATGTCCTACATGTAAGGCAACAATGGAAATGACAAAAAAACTGCGTGTGACATTTTCTAGACTGCTAGGCAGCCTTTTCCCAACAGTCATGACAACCAGCCCGTGATGCTTTTGCAAGCTAAGCGTGGTTTTGGGATGGGACACCTTGCAGGAAAGCTAAATGCTGTACAAGAAATAATGTTGTCCTGGAAGTTCATTAAGGACGCGGTCATTTTTCCCTGGGAGTAAGGAATGAATCAGTGTCCCGGCATGAAGTTAAGGGCTCCAGACCTCCGTGCTCATTGTTAAAGCTGAAATTGTAAGGCTCTTTGTAACAGTTAGCGTCTCCTCTAAATTTCAAGCTGAGAAATTATGTTCTGGTTGTCTGTTTTCCTACAGTGGTTTTATTTGGGCATGATATACTCATTGTCTGTAACTGTTGCAGTGTCGCTGTTTGTTCTCATAACACACAAAATGTTCCACCTTAGAAGCAACCGCTTTTAAGGGATAAATAATGGCAGCATATGCAGCACATAAAGTACTTTAAGATTCCACACAATGAAACATCCTATATTTTGAAGGATTATGTTCTTGTACTTTTAGGCCTCAAACAGGAAATATTTAAGCACATTTTCAATTAAGTTGCATTGAAGTTAGTGTAATTGAAGTCCATATTTTTAGCATGTGCTTCTAATTAAACACATCCATAAATGCTTTCCTGATCAGAGGTCTTAAAGCCTGCGAAAGCACAGAAACTGAAGCATTCTTTTTCGGCTACTCTGGGTGCTTCTTTCAGTACATACGTTTGAAAGCAATCATCACATTTCCTCCCTCCTCAGTGCTGTTCCCAGCCTCAGCTGGGAACTGCAGTTGTACCTATAGGATCCCAACCTCAAGGCTACAGGTCACTTAAAGCAGTGCTGGAAGGCATGGTGCCTAAGTCTATATGTTGCACAGAAAACGGTCAAACACACACATGACCAACTTAAAGAAGCACTAAAGGTGAAGGTGGCCCACAGCTCCAGTCACACAAATGAATTTAATCTTCCTTGCAGGCTGATTTGGAAGGATACACCAGGCTCTGGTCCTCTTCAGAATGAAGATAAGAGAGCCTCATTTAAGCCATTACTAGTTTGCTCTGGCTGGAAAAAGAGAAAAAAATGTACAAGAAAGGGTTGATATGAGTAGAGCAATGGTAATCAAGGTTTTGCAGCACGTAAAACATGGGTGCTTTGGGCTAACCCATCCCACTCAGCACTAGAAAGGATCAGAGCAGTGTGTTCACATGTCAGGCACTGCTTTTGGCTGTCTGTTCCCTGGGTTATAGTCCTGGTCCATGGAGGAAGTGTTTGGGTTTTTATAGCTTGAAATCACTGAAAGAAAAAATGAATGAAAGACTAGATCCATCAGGCCTTATACTGCAAAGTGTCTGTCTGGTTACATACAGATGTTTGTAAGTGCAAGCTGCATGCCTGCTTCCTTTATAATAAAAATTAATCAATTTTTATTATTTTCTGCATTATGTCAGGTAAGTAAAAAGCAACTTGCTTTTATCTTTCTTCCTAGGTTTGCAGTTAAATGAACAGATATACTTCAGCATCTATTGGTAATGAGAGCAACAATTCTTTTTCAAAAAATAAAGCAGTATCTGGCTGTGATTTTATGAAAATAATCTGACAGTTATTTGCTGTCTTCTTTTACTGTGCTCATCATGTCATTTTTTGAATAAACAACTTCTGAAAAAAAAAATCAAAAAAGCAAAGAAAATTTCTGCATCTTACTTCATCGCTTTATTTTGAGAGAAATTTTCCCGTGTGTTTTTAATTCTGATCTCTAAGAGAATGGAGGACTAATGATACGCTGTGTTTCCACATTTTCTTTTCAAAGGCCTTGGGTCCGAGTCCTCCTGTTGCCTTTGAGGAGCGTGTGCTGCAGCAGAAGGCATGTGGAGCCCCTGCCGGCCAGGCGCTAGGGTTGGGCTTGCAGATCTCGACAGCTCCATTGCCGTGAGGAATGAAGCTGTCAGGGGAAGACATGATTCTCTGGGCTTGGCCCACAGGTAACTTTGATAGGTCTTATGCAGGATTTGGACACAGAGGACAAAAACTAGGGTCTGTTGAAGGATCTGCTTATAAAGCATCCAAGAATGCTACAAAGTACGTTAAGCCAAATGTTTGTACAGTGATTGAGAAAATCCAACACTAACTCTTCACTTTCAGTGCTGCAGTATGAGTGCACTGCAGGATCCCAATGCATTTTGGCTTCTGGTTATCCAAAGAGTACTGCATTATCCTCGTGAAGGCCCTCGTGCTAGTTTCTCAGGGTGGTAACAGCCTCAGCGTAAGTATCTACTTCAGTTCCAGGCACATCCCTGCCAGAGCTCCCTTTGCGAGTTCTCCCATAGCAGGGCTCAGATAACAAACAGCCCTCCACTGGCACTTGACGCTTCCTTGTGCTACCCTTGAGCACATTTTGCCTCCCATTCTCAGCTCCCTGGAGCCTGGTTCTGTGATTTTAACTTCTAGTTTTCTTTGCTCCTAGATGTAGACCTCATCTCTTCTTCCACTTCTCCATGGCTCTGGATAGCTGAGCTAAAGCAACTTGTAGATAGCTAACCATAAACAAGCTCCTGGGAATACTCCAGTATTTGTGATCTTGTTTGTAGCAGGAGGAACATATTTGTTATGCCTCCATTTCAGAGAAGCTTATTCAGCTTCCAGTGATTATTACATGGCCTTAAGCCTTGCAGGGGTTATTTAATATTATATTTTCCTTGCTAACACATGCCACAATGCTCTACTTATTATTTAAAGCTTTTCTGCTAAAAAGCCATTGTTCATGAATTAGTTTGATAAGACTTGTATAAATACAGAGTTGTGACTTTGCATGTGAACCATTTAGCCTTTTTCATAAGAAATAATTCCTAGTGTTAAAGGCTCCTCCCTGCCCCACAAATCATTTTTTTTTCTAGTAATTCCTTCTCAAGGAAGATGCCCCAGGAAAATCTGCTTGCTGTCTAAGGTCATCTCAAGTATTTGTATTTTTTGTACACATGAAAGGAAAAATCCTTAACCAGCAGAGATACCATTGCTCATTTTTGCCCTCTTCCTCCTCCCCCAAACGCTTGCTACATTAGTCCCCATCTACAAGCCCTGGATTATCTACTAAGAGGTTGTATAAATGTGCTTCATGTGGTTTTACACCTCTAGGAGGTGGTATGTACTGAGCTAGCTCCCGGGCCATGTTAGTCCCTGGTGGAGGCTGGCTGGGGACAGTAAGGCCTGTGAGTGCCCTTAGGACCATGACAGGTAAGGGCACTGCTGACACTTCCACCAATGACATTAATTGTGGTTTTCTTTTATTTGGTAGCTAGGCTTACTTGAAAAAATGGCACCCACATGCCACCCAGTGTGGTAGCTGTGAGTGTGCTCATATTCATATCTCTCAATATCTTTTGAACGGCTTGGCCAATTTCAGCTATAGTTGGTAGGGGTCACCGAGGTATTAATGATATTCCCACAAGGTTCGTGAAATCACACAGGCTTATTGTATCACCCCAGCTGAGAGAAACACTATGGAGGGAGCGCAACCCTAGTACACACCTGAGAATCCACTGGAGACAGAGCTCTCCAAAGGAGAAACTTTATTCCCCTCTGGACACCAGCTTTGAAACACGAGTCTGTGGGAAACCACGTGCCCTGTGAGCTGGCGCTCAGAGTGACGCACTTGGCGGGCACTTCAGTTTTCCCCCCTTGCACCTCGTTTGGCAGCAGCTTGCAGTGAGCCGCCGGCTGGTCTGGTCAGCCCGCATTGTTATTGCTTTTCCCTCGAACATAGAGGTACATTCATTAAAGCTCTGCATTTGCAGTTAGTGCTTTTTGCACATTTACTTGTAAGGAAAGGAATAGTGGCAGCAATAGCAGGTTTTACAGAATTATCTGGAACAGGAAGCCATCTACACAAGCAATGCAGGACCCCAAAGGAGCAGCTAAAGAGCTTCATGCTTTGACTGATCTTTAGGAAGGAAAGCAGCCCTTACCCAGTGCAGTTCCCCTCCTGAACTTGGCACAAAATACTCCATCCCCCCACCACAGGAGCCTAAGCAGCAGTAATGACAGTTTTAAAAAAATCCATGAGGGATCAGCATTGTATGTGCAGAAAGACAGGCAAGCAGCAGCAATAACCCTGTGTGTAGCAGGAGTGAAAAAGCAATGCTGACCTCTTTTCTGTGGGCCCCCACGAGGGTGGGTTTGTGTCACAGAGAAGAACAACCCTTTTGGTGTCCAGCTGGAATCTGAAACAACCATCCTGTTTTTCCTTTCCAGAAATGAGGACAGCCTTCTGCAAAGAAGTAGACGTGGCGGTCCAGAGACTGCAGAACTGTTAAACCCATGTGTAAGTGCAATTGTAGTTGGCAAAACTCAGAATGAGGCTTCTGGAAGTAGGACAATACATGGGCACAGAAGTCGTAGCCTGAAGGTGTTTCAGCAGGCACCTCTGTACCTCCTTCCTACTGGTATCATTATCATAGAATCATTGCTGTCTCATAGCAGACAAATATGAGGTTTGAAGAGTGCAGGAAAATATTTTGCAAAAGTCCCCAAAAAGCCAATGGTTGATGTGGTACAGTTTGGCCTACCCTCAAAATGAGTTTTTATGCACTATACCATCAGCTGAAAACGGAGATGATTTGTGCCTGTGAGGACATCTTCCCTATAGTTTTAATACCTAATAATGGGCTAAAAATCATTGCTAGCACTGGTATAGTGCCCTTCCCTACTCCTTGTCACTCAGCCACCGAGCTTTGGGACGCCTGCCAAGTCCCTGACAGCAGCTTCTTCTCATGGGAGCAGAGCTGCACAGCACAATTTGATCCAGGAGAAGAGACAGGGTTTTCAGATTTTATTCTGGTGTCAGCAGCAGAAACCTTCAAAGCCGGGGAATAGTCCCCAGCTGCGAACTGGGTTGCTCAGGAGGTACCACTCTTGTCATTTCGTCAAGCTGATCAGGGTAGGGAAGAGCTCTTTTTCTAGGCTGGGTGCACTGAAGAGGCGCCAAGGCCTCCCACCCACAGTCCTCATTAAAGAAAAATAGCAACAGCACAAAGCCCAAGGATTGTTTACTTATTTGTAGTATCTCAGCAACGGCTACTCTCTATCATCTGGTTCTGCTTTGGTGATTTCTTTTTTTATTAAGAAGAAATGCCACATGCTGCCACACAAGTAGCTAACCTCCTGCTGTCGGTCAGAGGCTGCCCCTTATGCCAGGCAGGACAGAGGAAGGGCTCTGCTCCCCAGCTGTGGGACCTGCCTTACAGGAACGGGGCACAGACCAGGACTTCACCATTGTTCTCTCTCTCTCTTTTCCCCCAGTAAATCCAGTAATCACCCAAATAAAGCTCAGGTTTGTGAGCGACGCTAGGTCACGCAGGACAACTAATTTTGGTTGATGCATAAGCTAACAAATAAATAAAGTTCTGGACATGCCCAACCGGTTCATTTCAACATTTTCAGAAGGAAACATCAAATTTTGGAAGGTTTGATTCATGAGGCGACTCTGTGGCTTTCACAATGCAGAGAAGAAAGAGATGGCTGTATGTCCCTTCCCTGCATCCCATTCTTATATTTTAGCGGCTACAGCACTTGTCTGAGTGGGTAATTAATTACTTTAATTACTTTCTATAAATTAGGTTGGAAGTTCAGTTTGGCATACTGGGAGATCTCCACTTCAGGGCAATTTTTCTGAGTGTTGAGACAATCTCCTGAGAAGGAAAGGGCCCAAGCTCAAGTATGTTCTCTGCAGAAGAGAGCATGGAAAGAGGTTCGAATTATGCCTTCTGGGTAAACGCTGCAACAAATGAACTTTCCTGGCTAAGGATGTAGAATCAGGGTACACCACTTCTCAAGGTTTTTAAAGGCACCTGGTAATTTTAGCCTTTATTTTTGATTTTTCTTTTTGTTAAAGATCTTCATAGTTAAATTGCTGTTCAGAAAAAAAAATCAGTAAAAATAATTCTGAGTAAAACATTGAATTTATTTATTTATTTATTTATTTATTGGAAGCTGCACTGCTAATTAGCATAGGTCAGGACTAGTACTGTTGGAAGAATTATCTGTTTAGATAGCAGGTTCTTTATTGCATTTCTGTCTGGGACAGATGACACCTCACTTATCCACAGCTGTACGGGGATATTAGACAACTCCTTTGCAGTCACACAGTTGTAAAATCTTACTCTTAATTTGTTATAAAAGAGTTTTCTGGCCTATGGGCCAATCAGTGCTTCTGCCTGTAAAGGAGAGTCTGCCAAAACCTGGGGGAGGAAACTGAAGGCCTGAAAAAGAGACAGGAGACCGCTATCTTAGACTAAGCAAAGTTATCTGGAGAGGGTGGTGGTGTAGAGTGATAAAGCTGAGCTCGGTAGCAGCTGTTGTTACAAGATAAAAAGTGGAACTTGTATGTGGGCATCCATCTATCTGCTTATCTTTCAGGGCTGCCACACAGGATCTCGGTGGTGCTGGTGCCCAGGTGTGGCAGGCACTGCATAAACACGGGGGGAGAGCCAGTCCTGGCCTGAGGCCTCACAGCCAAGGCAGATACTGGCTCGGAGGACAGAAGATCTGCCACCTCCTTCACGTTAAGACTTCTTGGCTCATCTGATGCTGCAGTTAGTGTCTAGCCAAGGCAGTGACTGAGCCTAAAACTCTTGGACATCATGCACCATGCGGCCATGTGTCCGAAGAGCCAGAAGAGCCAGATCCCAATCACTCCACAGGCAACCTCTGTCCCAGCCCAGTGGGCAGAGAGGATTGCTCCTTTCCCTCCCATACCCTGCCACACAGCTTGCTTACTGGCCCCTTTGTACTTGCTCCCCTTGGTTAGGGGACTGCCCTGATCCAGCCAGCAGGACAAGCTCTGCATGTACTGCTTTAATTGGAGATGGTGAGGAGCACAGCGGGAATTGTTCCTGAGTACTGGAAACAATACTTATAAAATCACTTCACAGCAGCCAGTAACGCTACTGGCTGGAATACAAACAGCTTTGGAGACCAGTGGCTAGTCAAGAAACACTCTGAAAAGAAGTGCTTATGCTTCTTCGTTTCCCCATCCACCTGTACTTCTGATCCTGCAGGAGGAAATCTTTGGGGTAGGAAATAAGCAAGGGGAGCATTTAAGAGAAAAGGAAGATATCAGTGCTCTCCACATGGAAATATGTGAGAGCCTTCCGCACCCAAAGCAGAGCATATGAATTTACATGACAACGTTGCAGTGGCTGAGATCTCTGGGGGCTCAATTTTCCATAATCAGATCTAAAGACCTCTGCCTACTTTAAGTAGCATCATGGATGAAGGTGATTTAGCACCGCATATAACCACTTGGTTTCTGGTTTGCACGTGCAATATAAATATGCAAGCTAAGTACACAAACTCAGGTGGCCTCCGGGGCTGAAAATCCTCAGGCTATCCATGCCCTCTCTTACATTAGCAGCCTGGAAATGATGCTGCATGTTCCCTGCTTTTCTGCATTTTCCAGGCAAACTTGGACAAAAACAAAACAAAAACCAAAAACGTTTGGTGCCCTTGCAGCCCCAAGTGCTGAACTTGTCTTTTTAAATGCTATGTCAACAGCTCTTCACTAGCAGGCCCATTATTTTTATTGGCTTCAGCTCTCTGGCTAGTGTTGACAGGTTAATTTACAGTAACAGTGAGAGTCACCTTTACTCGCTGTACCAGAAAGCGCAGCCCGCTCTGCACTTGAATGCCAAGCTCTCAGGAGCAGGAATGTGGAGAACGAGTAAGTGCTGCCTCACAGCCTCACTCAGGCACTCGGGGACTTGTACAAAAGAATGCTCTTTTGGTGAAATAATTTTTGCCAGCATATACAACTGGAGCAGGAATGGTTGCAATTATTTCTTACCGTGATTGTTAGGGAGGACACATGGGAAGATTAGCCTCAAGAATGTCACTCTTGGACATGGTCTTCCCATTGGGATTATGCCACACTTTTTTTTTTAATTGTATTTTTTTTCTCTTTTTAGTACATCAAAGTTAATTGTGAGAAATTCCCTTTGATAACATGTATACAGATAGTGTTAAGCACATCCCAGAAAATGTTTGCTGGGGTGTACCTAAAGGACTGTCTCCCTTTTTGCTCTTGCCTTGCCTTGCCTTGCCTTGCCTTGCCTTCCCTTCCCTTCCCTTCTCTTCCCATTCCTAAGAGAGTAATGGTAGAAGTCAACATGGAGAGGGAAGTTTTAAACTAACAGATTTATTTTTCCCATGGTTTGTACGGCCATAGTTCTGCAGTTGAAGATCTCAGACTAGGTCTCAGACATGGTATGGATGGTGAAGAAACCACGAGGAAGATGATGCAGAGTGCATTGGAGAATTAAGAGGTATTTGGTGCACTTAAGGTAGGTTGAAAAGTGCTGCAAAGAAGCAAATTATGACAGTCATTGTGCAGATCAACAGACATTACATCACAGGAAAACTAATAAAATCACAGTGTTTCTGAGATCTGTTTGTTTCTGTTATACTGGCATTTTTCTTCAATAAGTTTTTTTATAAAACAAGTGAATGAATGGTATTTTAGACCTAGAAATTTCAGATATAAAGTCTTTTGGATTCTTGCAGCTGTCTCCCTGTATAAATTGACAACACTCTAGCACTGTTTACCAAGCAGGAGGAAGCACCAAGGTTGGGTCAGATATAAGGATTTCCATTTCTTTCAGCATTGGTGGACACTGTGCCACCCCTTGGTCTCAGAAATTCTATTTTGGCTGCCTGCCCATTGCAGATCCAGAAGATACGCATCTGGTGTTGTGACCAAATTGAAGATCTAGTTGGTTACACTCTGCTGAAATGCTCCTAGACATTTACACTACATTCTTTTTCCAGGCTAACATTCGCTCTTTATTTTACTCACTCTTGACATAGCGACTGAAACTAGAAGAGCAATCCCTGTATTTAGTCTGCAGATCCCTTAGTAAAAGCTCTTTGAAAAACTTTGGGATCTTTCCACTGCACAAATTTGATGTCTTTGTCTGTCACCAATCTGTTCTCATCAGCCAGCCCTTTGAAAGTCTTTATGGCACCTCTCCATCCTGCTGGCTCAGCTGTGGATCAAGATTGCAGAAACTGTCAGAAGTTCCCACCAGCTTGAAGAGCCACAGCAAATCAGAAAGAAAGCAGATGGGAGGAAGGAGTGTAAAATCATTTGGAGATAGATTAGAAAAAGTGTATCCGAGTTTTCTGTTTTCGCAGATTTCTATGCACGCACATATGTATGTATGCAGAGTCACAAAGGCGTGCGGTTTTTTTCGTCGCTGAAACATACTGTGTCTCAGACATTGAAATAATCATCCCTACAGCACACTTGTTCAGAATATGTGTGTGTAATTTACAGAAAAAAAATCATTTTGGTTATTAGGATGCCAAGCAAGGCTTGAGGGAGCTACATTCAGCTAACATGATAGAACACCTATTTCCTCTTTTAGTTGTGACGATACATTTATTGAGGCACAGAGGTATTCAAATATTGCAGCAATGTTGACCAGGGAAAAGCTATATGAAGCCAACTTCCTTTTCTTATTATATGATACGTATACAGCTGTTTTCAAAGTATTAATTGAAAATCATGACTTTATGTTGGTTAGCGGTGAAAGTCAACACAGCAAAACAAGGCTTACTGAAATAAGTATTATAGAACTCGGCTACTTCTTTCTGTTGTGTCTGAACCATAGGTAATGAGATTTTCTCCAGTTAATTACCCCAGTATTAGGAAGCTCTTTATGAATCATGTGGTAGCCCCAACCTGCACTAGCTTGTAGCATCAAAGTCACACTAGGTAGCTTGCCAGTTACACCTGAAAAATTAAAGAACGGTTCACGAGAATTGCTTTTCTTTCTTCATTGAAGACTGCACATGCTTTTGAACTTCAAAATATCACTGGCTTTTGCACAGTATCTATAAGCTTTGTAGAAGGACTGTGGGAACACCTGGCTGTCTCTGAGGAAGATCCGTGTATTGGCTAAGGACTTTTAGTTTCTGTTGTATGAGGATGAAAGGATGAATGAAAAAGCTGATTTAAAGAGAGTTTCAAGCACCTTCTCCTTGAAAATCAGGCTGCTTTAGTATGTTTTAACACAGACGCTGGCAAACTGAGGGACACTTTAAGCCATGCCACCTATGGAATAAATATTCAGGAAGACAGATTTTGGAGGAAAAGGTGAAACTTTGATGTGTGCAGTAGAGTCATGAAGGCAGGAATGCTGGAAGTAAATGATGTGTCATGTAGAAAAGTTGCTGCAGAGCCTACCTGGGCTCCTGTACTGCCCTATTTCACTGCTGCAGCTCTGGCCAGGGCCTCTCTGTTTCTGTGTCAAATGGTCGGAGACGTTCCCACAGCCCCCTTTGCACTGCTGTAACTCAATCCTTGTGTGATAACCAAGGACAAAGGCAGAGGCAGAGACACCAAATCAGAAAACCTCTTCTTCTTTCAATCGCGGTCTCTCTTTATGCTGCATCTTGCTTGCAGCAAAGCCAAATGAATGCCAAAGAGATGGAGTTAAACACACGCCAGCGTGCCAGCACAGGAGGATGCCCCCTATAATTGAGACTGTCCACACTGAGAGCTAAGGCAAGAACAGAGGTGCTTTATGCAAAGCCTTTACAGTTTAAAGATGAACAAGGTTTCCAGCAATTACTCCACATCTCTGGTCCAAGGCCTACTATGGCAAAGGGTGTAACAGAAATAGATGAGCATTGCTTGCTCTCAGAACAACAGTGAGCTGAGCAGGACCTGCTGCTGTCGGTGCTGTCTCCACTGCTTCCACGTGAGAGGCTGGAGGAGAGGGTGGGAGGGACCAAGGACGTGGTCCAAGCAGAGCAGTACATCTTGCTATTCAGATACATGTTCAAATGGTACCCCCAAAGTCAGACCAGGAGACTGTGACAGAGCTGAAAATTAAACCCTGATGCCCTCATGCTCAAGTCTGCTTCCCTCTTATGCCCTTACCCAGAAGAGGGGAGAGGCGGGGTGGGTAGTGCTAGACTTAGTTAAATTATTTCCATGAGCTGAAAAATGGGCTTCATAGCCAAGTCCCCAGTTAAGCAATCTGTAACATCTGTGGCAGATTTTTAAAGTGAACATCTCTGCTTCAGTGGCTTCCAAGCAGCAGGAATGTTACACATTTTCCCTTGCTTGATGGATTTGCCAACTTTTGGGACCCACAAAAGCACCTCTGGCTCACACCATGATGACATCTGTAGCTGTTGCCTAGTCAAGAAAGGAAAAAGTGATCAAAACCCCTTGCTTCAAATACAATTGTGGCTCTTCCATAGAAGCAGCTTCATCTCTAGCCAAGGTGAGATCTGTGGTTTTGTTAGAGGGACAAGGTGGAAAGTACTCCAGCCACCTCTGTACCTGCTCAGGAGTCTCTTGTTCCCTCAATGACGCCAAGCCAGAGATGTGGTGTTACTCAGCTCACTTCTCAGAACACTGTGGTGCATGCCAGCAGTGCCCTGCTTCCAGCTTCAGTAATTCCTTGCTCTAAGTGCTGGTGGAAAAGAGCTTGCCCCAGCCTCTCGCACCACACTTAACATGTCTGTGCTACCCCTTGGTGCAAGAGATGGGGTCACAGCTCTGCTCACACAGTTCTTATCTAAGTTTTGAACCTGCAGTGATAGCATCCATGCGGATATGATATTGTTGCCTTCAGATATTTATTCTCTTTATTAGACCTCTTATTTGTTCCAGAGTAACATGGTGATTTTGGTGGGAGCTCCAGATAAAGGAGAGCAGCATGACTGAAAGCACAATAGCTTCATTTAGATAAGCTCTCCAACCAGTGTAGCGGGTCTCACTAACCCACACCAGAAAAACACAAGTTCCTACTCAGAGCAGAAAAGTTTCACTGAGTGAGAGCAGCTGGGCAAGGCTGCAGGGATCTGAGCTCGTGAGCACAGCAGCACCACCACCCTTCTCCCTGCTCCCCATCACTCCCCTGCCACCCTTCCCTCATGTCCTGGCTTCAGAGCTAGGGTCTGCAGCTCCCCCAGCTTCTCCTTGCTCCTGGCAGGGTCAGCGGAGGCAGAGCAGCAGTTAACGTGAATTATGCCTGCACATAATTGACTGAGAGTTTCAAATGTCAGTGGCAATTCATGTCCTCCTCTCAGATGTTGTTACACCCATAAAAAAAGGCATGATCTTCTTTATTACACTAGGAATGTAAAAAAACACCAAACTCCCATATTTTTTCAAGACAGCATTATTTGTTACAGTCATATATCTCATCTGTCTTTACTCTTAACACAATTATTTTAAGGGATACTTTGTTTATAAGGAACACAAAGGAAAAATTGCATTGTATGACTTAGACTCTTCAAAAGTAGTTATAAACAACTATACTAATTGTTTTGTTCCCTTAAAAGACGTGGGTCATGGCAACACAGCTGTTTTCGCTGTGGCTAGTGTGCCTAGCTTTGGACTAGTGTCACGAGGGAAAGTTTTCAAGCCTGTTACGAGCAGCCCATGAGTGGCTGACAGGCAAACATCATATCTGCCTGCTGTGATCTGCTTCGGGACTGCAAAGGGGGGGATTTATTTGTACTTTGAAACACACCTTCCCTCCTTCTTACAAGAAATCCGTGATATATCTCCCCTTAATCATAACAGTCACACACAGGAGAGGACAAATTTGGCAATCAATAGTAGGATTCTTCTGTAACCTTTCCGAATAGCCTTCTGCCCTGCATTGCAGGCCATCAGTGACTCCTGTGGACAAAACAACTTGCTGCCTGTCAAAGGCATTCAATAAAACATGAAAAATCAACTTAGTATTTTAGCATCTCTGTGTTACTTAACAAAGAATTGAAGTATTCGATACAAAAAAAATCTCTGATACTCTCTTGTTAGACGCTTGACCATGAATTCGTTAGCAAGACTGATCCTCACAGAGCCAGAAGGGACTGCTGAACATGCGTGCGGGCTGCATCTGGCCCTGTGTAACTCCTCAGACTGCTTGTTATGCTGCAGAGACGAGGGCTGGCTTCCCAAAACCATTTGCTGGGCACCAGATGAAACCCAACATTCACAGACAGGGCTAATAGGGGAAATT
Source organism: Cygnus atratus (assembly GCF_013377495.2). Taxonomy (NCBI): domain Eukaryota; kingdom Metazoa; phylum Chordata; class Aves; order Anseriformes; family Anatidae; genus Cygnus; species Cygnus atratus. Next base: position 56,323,019 of record NC_066364.1, on the reverse strand, counting down.
GATGGAATTTGGTTATCTGGTGTATTAAGCCATACCAGCTAGGCAAAGCTCAAGGATTCGTAGGCATTGTGGTTGCAGTATCTGTAGGATAATCAGGGACTTGTTCTGAAGGTGATGCAGGCTTTTCTCTATGGGGTTCTGAGCACAGGAGCTCATGGGGTCAGGCTAAGGAAAAACCAGGAAAAACCCCCCACGGCTGGTGAGGCAGTAGGGTGCTGTCACTGAAAGCCTAAAGCCAGGACTAGAGTGCAGCTGACACTGCAAGCTCAGCCTATGGAAAGGATTTGTTAGTGAATGAGGTCAAATCCTGACCAGAGCTCATAAATGTTTCTGTGCCAGGCATGCTGGTGAAAATGGAAAAACCATGAGGTTGACTCCATAACAATTAAAAATACCTCTTTTGTAAGAAATGTGGTAGTTCTCATATTGGACCAGTATGTGGTTCATACAGTTCAATATGTACCTTAAAAACCAGTCAGCTCAAGGCAGTTGGTGAGAAAACCTTGTATTACACGGGCAGGCATATTTCTGTTCCTCCCCAGAACATCTCTTCCTTACCAATAATAGATAGAGTTATCTAGATCTTGAAACAATGGTTTTAGTGTCTTCTCTCTCTCTCTCTTTTTTTTTTTTCCCAGCATTATCTTTTATAACTCCATATATCTTTATTCTTCATGTAATTGTCCAATTTCTTTTTCAAATGTTAACTCTCTCAGAAGCTCTAATGATTTGCTGAGTTTTCTGGCTTGGAGGTAGGCTGAGCAGATTTTTTGCTTTACTGAGACCTTCCAGAAGGTACCCCAGGCTTCTTTCTGGTGGTTACAATAACCGGAGCATTTCTTGGATGTTATCTAAAACTTACAGCTTGCAATGCCTTACCGCTGTCACTACTTAACAATTATCCCCCAAAACCCATCAAGCCCACTGATTTAAGAAGAGAGAGTTTTGGAGAACCCTTTGCTAATCTCACCACGTTGAAAAATGACTCTTTATCAATCCTAGCTTTTTCTTACTCTGCTGTTTTTGATTTGTAACAGGATTTTGTGCAGTGCCAGGAGAATAATCTTATGCAGGATTGTTCTGTTTGTTTCTGTCTTTCACTTAAAATTACGTCAGTTCTGGAATAATATTCACCTGTTGACTTGGAGGGAGATTCATGTGGCCATCTGATATGTAAAGTTCATCGCCCCATGTCTTGGCACCCAGTTACTGCAACTGATTTAAATGTTGGATCTTTCCTCCTCTGATCCCCTTCTACTTGAGCTTCTGGAAGGGCCTGTATTTCTAAAACAACAGGGATAGGATGTGTCATGGTTCTCACAAGAGGGAGACTTACAGTTAGAATTTGGCTAGACAAAACCAAGCAAACAGAGGAACACATGGGAACTGTGTGCTGGAACACACCACAGCCTTTGCAGATGACACCAAGCTAAGTGCGTGTGTCGATCTGCTCGAGGGCAGGAAGGCTCTGCAGGAGGATCTGGATAGGCTGGAGCGATGGGCTGAGGTCAACTGTATGAAGTTCAACAAGGCCAAGTGCCGGGTCCTGCACCTGGGGCGCAACAACCCCAAGCAGAGCTACAGGCTGGGAGATGAGTGGTTGGAAAGCTGCCTGGCCGAGAAGGACCTGGGAGTATTGGTTGATAGTCGGCTGAATATGAGCCAGCAGTGTGCTCAGGTGGCCAAGAAGGCCAACAGCATCCTGGCCTGTATAAGAAGCAGTGTGGCCAGCAGGTCTAGGGAAGTGATTGTCCCCCTGTACTCGGCTCTGGTGAGGCCGCACCTCGAGTACTGTGTTCAGTTTTGGGCCCCTCGCTACAGGAAGGACATGGACGTGCTCGAGCGAGTCCAGAGAAGGGCAACCAAGCTGGTGAGGGGTCTGGAGAACAAGTCTTACGAGGAGCGGCTGAGGGAGCTGGGCTTGTTCAGCCTGGAGAAGAGGAGGCTCAGGAGCGACCTTATCGCTCTCTACAGTTACCTTAAAGGAGGCTGTAGAGAGGTGGGGGTTGGTCTGTTCTCCCACGTGCCTGGTGACAGGACGAGGGGGAATGGGCGAAAGTTGCGACAGGGGAGTTTTAGGTTGGATGTTAGGAAGTACTTCTTTACCGAAAGGGTTATTAAGCATTGGAACGGGCTGCCCAGGGAGGTGGTGGAGTCACCATCCCTGGAGGTCTTTAAAAGACGTTTAGATGTAGAGCTTAGCGATATGGTCTAGTGGAGTACTTAGTGTTAGGTCGGAGGTTGGACTCGATGATCTTGAGGTCTCTTCCAACCTAGAAATCTGTGTCTGTGTGTCTGTGTCTTCCTTGTGCCACCCCAGAGCCACAAGGAGGGACGTCGGGCCTTACCAGCCCTCTGAACAGTATGGACAAAGGCAGCCCAAATGAGAATGCTAACATATAGCATGTTTTGCCCTCCAAAGAATGTGATACATGCATGCCAAACAGGAATAAAGGAGATTGAGACAGATTTTAGGACAATTATTTTTAATGCACAGAGAGCTATATGCTTAGCTATGTTACCTGGGGAACTGAGGAATCTCCATTTTTTGGGATCTTAAAGAGGAGATTCCATAAATGTACTTGGAATAGTTTAGATACTACCGGGCCTTCCCTGAGGTCAAGTGAGACCTCTTCAAACCTTGTTATCCTTCCATAATTTAAGGGCCTGCTCATGATCCTCCTGTGATGCCTTAACTGTGTTGGTTCTGTTCCCCTGCCTGTTTGGAAGCTGCTTATTTTGAAACAAACACTGTTACTGGCGTGACAAGAAACTCTAACAGTGTCTGTGCTGTTTCCTAACATGGACCCTGGGTCATTCCACAGACAAAACACGCTACTATAAAATTATTCCTTGTGTGACAGGACCCAATAACACCTACTCTGTGATTCTTTTGTTTTACCACTCATCTCTGATACTGAAGCTGTTCCATCCATTTGAGAGCTGGCTTACTGCATTCTATTCTCCAGAAAACTTGGCTAACTTCATGCACCAGTATACTTGGCCTTTGAAAACTGGCGTGCAGTTAGCAGACAGAAGCAGGGTCAGAATTAGTTCAAAATAAATTAATAGTCAGAAGTTCTAACTTGCTAAGCTGTATGCAATCCACCCTTCAAAGGATGTTCGCCAATTGCTGTAATTGCTCTCTTCAAGGGCTTCCAAAAATCCTTGGACACGCTAATTAATGCTGTTTTAGATATATGTGAAGGTATTTGACCTGAGAGTTTAATTCTACAGTTTAATTCCATAATGGTTGTAAATGGTAGGACTGCTGCATATTTAAAAGAACATTAGTGTGAATTTAGCTAGCTGTTGGCAGTTTAACAGTGACTAACAGATATTAAATAAGCATGAAATTCTAGTGGTGAATGACATTTTTATAGGGGCAAGGGCTGGAAGCTGAAGGCAGGAGAAAGTATTGCAACCATTCATTGCGACCTTCCCTTTTCCCTGGATTTTGCAGCTTGTTTGCACAACTTTTCCAGCACACGGACAAGTCTGGATTAGTGGAATTGCAAGCATGGATGACACATAGTGAACTTGGTGGGACAGGAATTCCTTGATTTGGTGAACTCACTGACACATACCTTTCTGATGTCACTGGCACCAGGATTTCCCCAAATATCAGAATTCTTCAGCCACTCAGAGCTAATTGCATCTTCCAGTATTTACAGTGTCAAGGCAAAGGTGTGTGAATTTTACCCTTTCCCTTGCCAGATATATATATTTTTAAAAGTAGATGTCAAAAGAAATCAATTGTCTAGAGAAAAGAAAACAAGTTGATCCTTTTATTGTCACTATTCAAAAGCATCTCTTTGTTTTCAGAACAAAAATGGTGGCAAGTGACTTTTTTCCACTCTGCAGTGGCTATATAAATTTCAGCTACTAAGAGACAAACATCATTGATTTGACCGACTTATTCAAAACAGGTCACGAAGCTACAGCTTCTTGTGTCAATTCTCATCATATACTGATGTGACAGGTTTTATGAATAAAATATGGGCAGTTGCTGTCTGGGAGGATGCCACATCTTAGCTACCCCAAACCCTCTGTCCTTGAAGGGGAAAGCTTTGAGAAATTAAGACCATGTTTCAATCCAAGCTGCACAATATGCTTTTCAATGAAGTGTAATATATTGTGTTTAGCTGAATAATTTTCTTCTCCTCTTCTCCTCTCCCACTGTCCCTCCCCTACTTAGCAAAAAAAAAAAAAAAGGCAAAAAAAGCAAAAAAAAAAAAAGAAAAGCTAAAAAAACCCAACTCCATGGCATCTTAAACTAAAGCACACTTCAGTCAGTCTCCCTGTGTGTGCTCCGTGCCAGCAGCCACAGCATTTCTTTCATCTTAGCTTCAAAGTGGTGCTGAGAGGGGGAGGGGGCATCTAATGAAAGAAGGGAAAACAAACAAACAAACAAACAAACACAAAATGGGGGAGGAAATGAAAAATAGCAGTCTACCTTTCAAATCTGAGTGTCGCCTGCAGGCACACTCTGCAGTGGATGTTACACTCGGTTTCAGCCCCTTGTATATTTTTTTTTGTTATTGCCACTTCCCATGCTGGGAAGATTCTTGTCATCCCTCACATATTTTATCCGCAGAAAAGGCTGCCCTGCCCTGTGCTTGGTGATTGAGGCTGTGCCCCTGGTGTGCCACACTATCAGTGGTTCCCAAGGCTGCCTAGCCTGGGAAAAGCTGCATGGAAACGGTCCAAAATCAGCATTACATGCATTATTGTTCTTACTCTCTCTGATTAGAGTGCACACAATGAAAACAACAGCAACAGCCTCGTTTTCTAGCCCTCCTCCCAACACAAGGCTGTTCTTAGACTGTTTTTCTTTCTCAGAGTCTTCATAGAAATTAACTGCTTCTGTGCTGGTAGGTCCCAGGCATCCCAGCTGCTCCTCTTGGGGAAGTCCTCAGGGCTTAGTCTGACGGAGTAACATTTTCAAAAGCAACTAGTTGACCTGGGAACTGAAATTCTTATTTTTAAAAGTAGGTCTAGATGTAGGTTGCTTTGTGCACCACCAGAAATATGCCACTCAGATGCTGCAGAAATATGCAGGGCACTATAATTCCAGTAGAATAAAACAGAATAAAGATATTTAGACAGTTATCCACTGGATGGTGGATGCCTATGCATGACATTAAATACAGGATAGAGCACACATAATGCCCTAGCAGTGGGTTGCAGTACCTGGGTCTCCACAGTCCTAACAACCATAACTTTTTGGCTTAATCCCTGGTCAAAGAGATCTTGGTCTCCTGGCTGAAAAGCATGAGAATGGATGAAGGACACCAACACCTGAACCACCCTCCTGTCCTAGGGTCTCCACAGTCATTCGGCAGGTAATAGGCTACATTTCCTGAGGCTGCCAAGTCCGAATGTTCCATGGCCTGGGGTAACCAGTTTGGGGTGGGATAAAACTCAGTGTCCTTGCTCATCCCAAGCACATGGAAATGTGCCTCTGAGTGAGACATCGGATTTCAAATTGACTCCTCTGCTCTGTGTTTCATATGCCCTATAAATTAGGTAGCACAGCAGAGAAAGGAGGAAATGCATTTTCTTCCTGCTTAACAGATTGGATCCTGCCCTGAAATGCCAGGTACCTGTACTTTGAATGTGCTTAGGTATTTGCTAGAAGGTAGATTTTTAAGGCTGTTTCCGAAGAGAATAGTAGATAGCCCAGGGTGCCAAACAAAGCGAATGAGGGCAAGGACTGAATGTATTTTTGCAGTGCATTTTTTGTTCAGTTACAGTAGATGCTACACTTTCTCTCTCTCTCTATTTAAACAAATATATATGTCTGTTTTCAGGACACTATTGGGAACACATGTGGAAACAGTCATATGCTGTAGGGGATGTTTTGTTTTAGGACCCACTTCTGCCTTTTTTCCTATCTCACAACTTCACTGCAGAGAGGCAGTCAATGCCTATCACGTTCTTCACAGAGAGAGGTAGAGCTGCACTGGATTCCTCCCCACCTTAAGGACCCGAGAGACTTCCAAACATCACTTGCTCCCAGTGACCCAGAATCTGCAGAGGTACTTGGGGGGTTAATGATAGATTTTCTTTAATTGCCATCCAGCAGATGAAAGACAGATGTTTACTTTTAAACCACTTTCAGACCAGAGTCAAAAGCACTTTGAAATTTGTATTTCTGTGTCTTGAAGCAAAAGAAAAAAAAACAAAACCTTTAGTCAATGCTAAATCTATTCTGTTTTTGCGAGATTGAACGTAACCACAGAAAACAAAAATGTAAAGTTGCATAGCTCTTTTCTGTTGCTTGTTTCAGTGTCATAGTGGTTAAACCTGCAAGTTTTCCAAACTTTTGCCAGTTCAGTTTAAATATCAAAATCTGTTCAGCATTTTTTTTTCTGCCTTGTACATCAGTTGTGATAAAAACGTGAGAATAATGTTAGTTCTCTGCTTTTCTAAGGCCATGTAGCACAACGCAGGAAAAGATTTCATTTATTGTTCAAGAGCACTCTTGAGACATCTCATCCCTCAGAAAAAATAGGGTTGTCTCTTTTTGTGTTAACAAAGTCCTCATGATCAAAAAATAAAGCCGGGTAAAATTCTCCTCTTGTCTTAACTGACTACTATGTCTTTGGGCAGAACTGGCCCTTTGGTTGTCTTTTATGTCATGACTCCTTTAGCTGTTTTGGGCTGCATAAAGAAAAAGGTGAATAGAGAACTATAAAAATAATTTTAATAATCTTTTCTGAACTTCTCCATGTTTCAAAAACATTTATTTTTAATTTAATATGTGAAGTTAAATCAGCTAGGATGGGACTTGTATATCAAGAACATTTCCTCTTACAAACCCCTGGAAACTGGCTGTCATTACTCTTGCTTCTTTTTTGTCCCAGGTCAAATAATTGTGTCAACTGCTTGTTTTGTTTAGCAATCCCAGTGAGAGAGATACGGCTAATCACAGTATCATTTTCTAATGTTCACTGGAAGGAAATCTCAAATTGTTCTTGAGAACTTAAATATTAGGCTTACTATAAGTCTGATTAAACAGGGCCACCAGTTCCTGGAGGCAGGATGAATACAGCTCCTAGGGAATGAAAAGAAAAACTATCCAAGTATCCACAAAAAAACCCCACACCTATCCAAATATCATTGATCTACTCTGTTCACAGATTATTGCAGGAGTCTGTGGTCTTCCTGAATGTATAGCTTTTCTCTGCTTTCATTAGTTTATTTTCCTATCAATTTCTTCTTTAGTAGTTTATAAAAGTTCAACATTTAAAGGAAACTGGCAAAACCTGCACTCTTTGCTAATATGCCTAGAATGAACCAAAACTCATTTTCACTTGTGCACTGGGCAAAGTCATGTTTTGCCCTGCTTGGAGCCCCTGACTCCATGTTTGTGCCTGTGTTGCCACATGCCAGCAAGGAACGCCATTTGGGGGAATGACATCTATGAATCAAGAAGTTTGAAGCCCCACCTCTCGTGAAATGCTGTAGCCAGCTGAGACATCCCATCAATCTGGCTGAGAGCTGAAGGGAGGTAGGCCCTCAGGTCACTTTGAAGAATGGCATTTAGCTTATAATTTAAGCAAGCGCTTTAAAAGATAGCACCGTAAATCTGCCTAGCCTGGTGGGAGTGCCGACAGTAGCCAGGGAGGCTGAGGGGTGTTGGACCCCTTGTGACTCTGGTTCTCACCTCATTGCCAGGGCAGGCAGGGCTGAGCAGCCCCAGCACCCTGCTGCGTGTAAGGCTGTGTTTTTGGGTGACAGCAGATCAATGGCAATGCACTGACGCATGCCTGAGTTTCAGCCAGGGCCTGCCTTTGCCCTTGCTGCAGAGCAATCGCTTTGTATGGGCTCCTTCCCTTGGTCCCGAGTGGAGTGATGTGACCCGACATATTCACAGTAACTTTTCTTTTCCACGGCAGCCGAGGAGTTTCTCATCACTGCTCTACTCAAGCACAACAACATGGGATGAATTCTGACAGTAAACAGGCTGGAAGGCAGCTTTCTTTCTCTCTTAATATTTTATTTATGGGGAGGAGGCCACACAAATAATTGAAGATGCCTGTTTGCACCCACTGCAATCTGCAAGTGGTTTGAAATGTAAACATGTCAGCTCATGGCTGAAGCTCGAGAAACACATGTGCTGAAGAGCCGCAGGCCGTTTGTCTGTCTGTCACACTTACCTTCCCAGCCATCCCCCTCTTGTCTCACGCACAGACAGCCTAGGAGCAGGGAGGTAGCATTGTATATGACACTGGTGTGAGTTTCCATGGAAAATTTGATGTAAAGTATGGAGGCACGCACATGACGTGAGGAAAACTTATGGTGCGTCTTAGACAGTAAAAAAAAAACAAATGGTATTTCAGATTTTTTTTTTTTTTGCTTGTATGACATACAAATTGAGATCAGCTGAGGCTTCAAGAGTGGTACACTCAGCTGTGCAGAAATATATGGCAGAAACAGCAGACAAAAGGCCATTGGGGAGAAGGAAAGAGATTGAGAGGCTGGGAGTGCTCGAGTGGGATGTTGGACAATTATACTTGCATAGGTGTGGTAAGGGGTAACAGGAGATGTAAATATTGCTTAATAAGATGCCATAAAATTAAAACGGAGAAAGAATGCATAAATCCAAGGTGTTCTAAGAAGTGGCAAGGTCTCCAAAGTCATTTAAATGAAATGTCTAAGCACAAAAATACTCCAAGTGTTGGTATGGCATCTTCGACCAGCTGAATCTTGCCCTGCTCAAATTCTTCATGGATCCCACAGCAACCTTCTAGGTGACCTGGCTGCAGTGAGCTGTGTGCATAAGAGGTACCACAAAGAGCCAACTGGAACTCATCATTTTCTATAAATATTAAAGAGAGATTAACATTCAAAACCTCTAGAACCCTAGATTGCATGGGAGAGAGCATTTCAACTCCTTTAGCTCTAGTATCAGAGGGAGGTAATGAGTTGTCATTTAGATATATTTGATTAAAAGTTAAGAATTTGGGAAAATGTCAGAACAACCATTTTCCATAGTTATGACGCTGAATTAGTATAACAAAGGGGGAACATAAGACCCTAGAAGAGCTATTCTGAATGCACAGAGGGAAGTATGGAGACGTCTCTGGGACTGAGAGAAATGTTCATAGTTATCATTACTATGTTCTCTTTGTTAAGAAGCAGAATGAATGAATAGGATTTTGTAGAAATTGCTGTTAAAGTCTACTGGGTTGAATAAATCTGAGAAACATATCCTAACAACACTCTCAATAACGTACATTTATTTTAAAAAATGAGGTGGTAAGTGAGCAATAACATCATGTCAAGAATAAAGTTGATGCAGAAAAAGAGGTCTGATGCTGACTTCCCACCAACTTTGTATTGGTGTCACATTGTTGGCTACAGTGGGTGCAGCCCTGATTAATTGTCCTTGTCACTCAGACCCTGGGAACAAGTCTTGAAGGCAAACTGATACTCCAAGGGGATGTTGGGTGTAAGGTTATTTGATTAGGGTCTTAGCTGGGAGCAGATCTATGACATTTTGAGTTGCTGGTGTGTGCAGTAGCAACAAATGTTGAGAATTGCCATGCTTACAGGTTCTGCCCCTTTTCTCTGTGTGACTAAAGGCCTCCCTCTGAAATGTGTGCATAGCTCCTGTCAAAATCAGTGGGAATTATGTGGAAGTATCTGCAGATGATGAGATCATGGTGCACTTCAGTTTTCATCATTTGTGAGAATTGTCTCACTGCATTGTTCCAGGGTTTCATTTGCTAAGAATTGATTTCTGCAACTCAAAGCTTTTATATTAATGATAATAATATCCAAGATCTTTTTTTTGAGCTTTCCTGAATTAGGTTGTTCCTCACTTGTATCTAAATTTAGTCTGGGCATGACCTCTCGAATATTTTCTCTTATTTCATATTATTCATCTCCTTCAGTCTGCTGGCTTCAATTCAGAAAAAGAAAGTCAATATTTTCTCTGCAAGTTATTTCATTTTGTTGGTCTGTGATATCATAGCAAATGTCAGCTGATCTTATGTAATACAGAGTTGAAGACAGACTGTTATCCTTCCTTTTACAAATAAATAAAACTAAATAACATAGATTTGTGGTCGAATTAAGTATTTTTAGAGCTATTAAAGCAGTTAAAACAGTCCTCTGCTGATGAGAAAGTCTGCTTCTTTTCCCGGTGGTCTCTTGTTTCTCCTCCACTTGCATTTGATCTCCGTAACACTGGCCATTTTGCTGGTAATAAAGTCATCATTCACTCATTGTTTAGCAAGTCTGAGCACACTTCATGGCGGATAGCTGGATTGCCAGCATGATCCCAGATTAGCTTCTTTTTGCTTACTCTTGCTTTGCTTGTAGGGCCAAGTCCACACAGGACATAACATGGGGCAGGAAGCAACAGAAGATAGCCCCTGTTCTTCCTTACACCAATGGGACCAGGTCCTCTGCTGTTTTGAGAGCAGATAAGTCAGCTGTCACCAGGTGAGAATACGGTCCCACAACATCAAGAACCACCCCGTGTCTTCAGTCTGTGGTTTTGTCAGGAGCTGGATATCTCTGGGTTTACAACTGCAGAGTGGCTTTACAGGGTTGGTGCTATATGTACATAGCAATGTCGTGTCTGTGCAGGTGGTGGGAATTAGGGACTGTCTGGGAGGATGTGCACTTGCATGGGGTGGCTGTTTCCCTCAGTGGGAGCAGCTGAGGAAGCCAAGAGCAAGGCGATCAGCCCGACTGAGAGTGCACTTGGGTTTTCCCTTCCAGCATAATGGATTAACTTCTGCTGCTGGCAAAAGGGCAACAGGAGTGTTTTAAATTCTCTTCCTCTACGTAATCGCAAGAAAAGGAACACAGGGCGATAGCTGCTGAACAAAGGGCAGACAAGTACTCCCACCCGCTCAGCCTCCCCTTCCATCACTCATGCTGCCACCGGCTTTCAAGGCCTGTCTAGGTCATATTATGACTCCTTTATTAGTGTTTAAGGTCACCGGGAGACATGCGAGTGCATCCTATATCAGGAAGCGCGGCGTGTCTCGAGAGTGAAATATTTGGCTGTTAGTAGGAGCTGTGGCTGTGACTCGGAAATCCCGGGGAGTGAGCTCGGGGCAGACGGGCTCCAGAGCGAGTGGCCTGCAATAACAGAGGCCTTCCTGCCATTCTCCGTGCAGCACTGCGTGGCGACCGGGCGTCCCCGCCAAGCTGCCGCAGGCCGCTCGCCCTCCCGTGAGGCTGGCCGCTGGCCGCGGCTCGGCAGGCGAGGATGGAGGCCACCCCGCAGCCACCGGGCCTGAAGCCAAGACAACGAGCGCAAAGATGTGGTGGGGAGGTTCACGGCTTGCCGAGCTCCATGCGTTTTTGGTCTTGCTTTAATGCCACTCAGGCATAAACAGTCAGCACGGTAAACACATCTTTTTTTTTAAGCAGCGTGCCCAAAAATAGCTAAATAAAGCAGCTTTTCACAAAATTGGATGTAAAAAACGGGGTGGAAACCAGATCATTAATCTAAAAGATAAAGTTCAAAATATTTATTTTGTACCAGTATTTGCGAGGATAATAACCCCTTCTCTTCATTGTCCTCATGCAGAAGAGACAGAGGGAGACAAGGGTGTGTAAACATCAACAAAAATCTTAGCATAGAAAGGCTTGCCAGCTGCTTTAGCTCTAGACTAGTATCAGGACAGAGGATCCTCTCTAAAATCCATCCAACTGCATAGTAAAAAGGCAAATATTTTCCCTTACAGAAGAAATAGGCTGTCAAGGAGTCATCACCTCAATTTAACATTTTATGATTACCACTGCTCTGGACCCTCCAGAACACTAAACGCAAATGAATGGAGAGAGGAAAATCAGGTAGCACTGATGCCTACTATAGCTACAGAGTTATTCCCATTAGAGTTCCACATCTCCAGACATTCATAACTTTTTTTTTTCCCAAAATGGCCATGATCAGACAGAATGTATGTATGTGTGTGCATTTGTATGTGTTTTTACACAAGTGTATATGTGTCCATACACACCTAAACCACTTTTTTTTTTTTTTTTTTAGATTCAATGAAAATATAGTCAGCCAAAAATGAGAAAATACAGCCTAGAAAACATTGAAGCTGATTTGAGTTTGTAAGGTCTCTGTTCATAGCCATTTTCTATTTTTCAGAAAACATAATTGACATTTTAAGGAGGGATTTTTATTGAAATTTCATTAAAAATCACACTTGGAACACAATTTAGAAGGCAACAAACCCATACTCATCTTAAAAAAGGCTTAGTAAGGAGAAAATTTGGCAAATAATTTAAGTGTTAATAATGCTTGGATTAAATGTTTGGGCTTAAAGGGAAAACACTAATAACATCACCAATGTGTGGCCAATAGTCATGTTCTAAAAATGCCAGGTTTTTATGAAGCATTTTTGTGTGTTACGGTCAGCTACAGTTTATTTCCTTTTTTTTTTCTTTTTTTTTTTTTTTTCTTTAGCACAATGAAAGGAGGGGAAAAGTCACATTTTATAAATGCTCAGGGCTCTGAGTTAGGGCTGTAGTTTTAACTTCCTGGCTCTGAGTAAATTTTCACACAACCGGAGACATTCTATTAATAAATTTCACATAAGTACAAAGTGGTGTACGTATGTACAAGAAAAAGCTTTTACTGGAGAGCCAGCTTTCCCCAAAGTATTTTATCCTATCTCAAAAAAAAAAAAGTAAAAAACAAAGTGTGCAGTTCAACTACACTTATGGCACATATGCATGTGCGGTAGCAATTAAATACTGATTTTCACATTCCTCTGTCCTCTGGGGGCTTCTGATCAGCATCTTTGTTCTGGTTAGCTGACATGGGCATGCACAACATGCCCCCTGAACACCTTGGGCAGTAATCTCACAGATGGAGATTTGCCTCTGTGTGCTGACTTTATCAGTCGGATCAGATTAGTAGGTCTAACTTGATGCCAGGTGGTTTTGACAGACTCATTTATTATGTCGTATTTAAGTATTTATGGGTGTACTGTAATAAGGACCATCTATGAATCATGTTGCTGTCTTCAGAAGATCATCTACAACTCACATTGTTGTTAGCACCCAGAGGGTCAGCTGGGGACTTTTGGGAAATGTTAATTTCAACAGATCTCATGCGTGGTTTTGCCTGCTGTTTCCTCCTTCTCCTTGGATGTCCCTCCAAGAGAAGACAGTAAGAACGTATGAAGAGATGGTGGGGATGGGCGGAGAGTTTTCCCCTTTCCCATTTCCAAAGAAAGAATGTCATTCGCCAGCATAGACCACGCAGCCTTCACAGGCCTGGAGAAGCTAAGAAGGGTTGTGTGCAATCTGTTCTTCTCACGCAGATCTGGGATCAACAGCGTGACAAACCTGGCTGTGTCAGACATACATGGCAGGCTCAGAGCATTAATAAGCATTTTTTTAAGCTGTCACTGAAAGACAAATCTCTGCTCTGTGCATCTCTTGGAAGATATTTACTGCTTGGGTAAAAAGAAAAGCAACTGTTGGACAGATGAAATTAATTAAAGGTTTCACTTTGCTAACTAAAATTTCATATTTCCCTCCACATAGGCTGTAATAGGTTGCATGGTGACTAACCTAAATATTATCACATGACATGTTGTCATTTTACATAAATAATATAAAGATTGCTGTAATCCTGCATAAACCCAACTTTATGTTGGCTTATGTTGGATGTTGAAAAATATTATGCAAGTGTCCAACATGAAAAGAATCATGTTTCTTATTCCACCACCCTGGCCAAATATCATGTTGTCTTTACTGGAAAACTGGTGTTCATCAAACAAGTTTAAAGCTAAGAATGGGAGAGGGTGGGACATTACATTCTTGAGAAATGACATTATAAATAATACAGTAATGCTTTGTCTTTGTGCCGTTAGTAAATCTGGGATATTATAGGATAGGCAGGGAGAACACGCCATACTGTGTTTGCGCTCCAGCTTCTTCTTCGTGGTGGCTTTCTTCTTCAAACACATGGACTAAATAAGGTGATCTCTGCTCACCAGGGCTTATGGATCCTTTCTGCTTCATACTCTTAAGCTTAAATGGCTAGATGAAGAAATATCAAACATTCTCGATCTTGTAGCACATAATCTGCTCCCAACACCAAAAAAAAAAAAAAAGAAAAAAAATAAAAGGGTGCAGGGCGAAAACAGAAAAAATAGTATAGTTTTTCTTTCTACCTACAAAAATAAATGTAATTTAATGTCATAGAGGAAGGACAGAACAAAAGGAGAGGCAAAGAGTTTGATTTTGAGAGACTGTCACAGAATTGTTGAGCTATAACCACTTCTTGTGCAAGTATCAGTGTATGCAGTGGCTTTCTGGAGGTTACAGCTCTTCAGATCACAAGCACTGGAGAAATATATTTTAAAGCTCTCATTTTTAATCTGGGGAGAGAACGGGTATAGGATCAGGTCTTTTCCCTTAACTGATAAACAGTATTGTAATGCATGCTTACTATTCAAGATGTGAAAAATAACTTTTACTAAGTAGGCTTGGAGGTCTGCCCTATCAGCCCGTGGTGCACTGTGCCTGCCTTGGGGTTTTGGTGAATGCATCAGTCTCGCATGGACATGCTGCTGCTGTGTGCTCTCGTATGCAGGAACTGGGTGGAAGCTGAAAGATGCTAATGAGTTCTTTTATCAAAGGAAACAAATGGCATAACAGCAAGTGTTTTATTGATTTCTTATATGTACTTTTGTGGTTCCCTGGAAAGTGGAATGTTGTCAGAAATCTTGGAAATAATCAAGATGTAACAATAAATAGCAATAACAAAAACAGATTCTTTATTTTATTTTATTTATTTATTTATTTTTAGCAGCTAAAACCACTTTCTTATGGGAGCATTTTCTGAAGGGCCGTGCAAGACATGTAAGCTTGCAACCATAAAAAAACATGCTTTGGCTGTAACAAGTCTAAAGTTTATGCAAGGCTCTTCTCCTCATCATGTTTTTCCTCTCACTGTTTATTTCTCTTTTTCATCTTTTTAATTTCACTTCCCTCCCTCTCTCCCTTGTTTCTCCCACCAGAGCACAGCTTCTGGAAAGGAAGGTGGCAGACTGCACAGAGGACAGCAATGAGAAGGAGCTTCCCTCTGCTCAGCAGGAGTCTTTAAAGTAACCTTAAAAACACCTCAAAAGCTGTGAAGTTATGGGAACACTCCAACAAATGCAGAGAATTACAGCTGTTAAGCATGCCTTTTAATGAAGAGAGAAAAAGTAGAGAAAACTGTTTTTCTCATTCCACTCTGTTTTGTATTGAGAAGGGGAACTGAGTAGGTTAGCTAGAAATATGGACTTGGTGCTCATAACTCCAGTGCCAGCTGGCAGAGGATGCACTCTGGTCCTGCAGAGAGAGGGACACATGCACAGCACAGAGCCAGTCACAGATGCACCCTTTTATTTATTTATTTATTTATTTGGAAAACTCTGTAATTATTGTTAACATTTTAGGTAGGCTTGGGTAAGTGGGAAGAGCTTTAAGACCAGAGTATAGAGCTTTCATGTTTTTCTATAGGGGAAAGTCCTGTTCTGGTTCTAGCAACACTGACTGGAAGGGAACAAAGGGACGTGTTTGGGAGAGATCACTGAAAGAACTTGGGAATGGGAATTTGCAAACAAACACTTGCTTATCTTTTTAACACACAGTATAGCAATATAAATTAGAAGAGATGGGCTGTGGTTTATATTCCCTGTGAAGCACAAGGTAGACCCCTCATACTCAGAAATCTAAGTACCTGTTATGTTCATGGAAGCCAGTGAAAGCCTAAATCTTGAATAATACGTACCTGATAATGAATGTTACCCAAAAAGATTCTCCTGGTGGATCTCAGATGTTCAAGCCAGCTTTCCTACCCTGACTGATCCATCACCTACAGCTCAGAAAACTCTTGGAGTCCTTTGCTGAACATGAGACCTGACATCTAAGCCTTCACTGAGCTGCCTCCCAATCAGCCCCAAGCCCATACTGGTGTGGGTGGTTATTCCATCCCCCATGCAAGACTCTGCACTTGCTTTGGTTGAACCTCATGAGGTTCCTGTCAGCCCATTTCTCCAGCCTCTTCATGTCACTTCAAATAGCAGCCCTGCCCTTCAGCATGTTGACTCCCTCACCCAACCTTACTGCAAGTGCACGTAGTCCCATCATCCTGATTGTTAATGAAGACATTAAACTGCATTGGTACCAGTACTGATACCTGAGGGATCATTCCCACAGACTCTGCCAGCAGACTCAGAGGCCTGTGAGGGCTGGGGGCAAGTGATAACAGGCAAAAAAGGCTTAAAGATGGAGGACACCTATTCTTGCGGCTAGGTCCCCAACCTCCCTAAGCAATGGCCCCACACTTTAGCCTTTCCCTTGGTGCCAATGTGTCCATAGAGGAAACGTTCCTTGTTTTCCTTCACCTCCCTTGCTAGGTTCAACTCCAGCTGAGTTTTGGCTTTCCCGACTCCATCCTTACACACACAAGCAATGTCTCTGTATCCTCCCAGGTAGCCTGTTCCTGCTCCCGCCTCTGTGCACCTGTTTTTTGTGTCTGAGCTCAGTCAGGATCACCATGCTCATCCATGCTGGCCTTCTGCCACGCTTCTGCTCAGCTCTCCTCACGCTGCCTTGGACTATTCTGGTGCTCCGAGGAGCTTGTCCTTGGTGATCTGAATGTAATTTAGCTAGGGCCGAAGCCCCAGTGTTATCTTTTAACCAGTGCTGAGTCCATTTCCTCAGAAGCCACTGCACCTGTGGGAACCCTCCTCTCTCTGTGCTGGTTTTCTATAGTATTCCAAAAGCAATGGATGTGTTGGAGCTAATTTTTTTTGAGTTTTAAGGTGAAATTGATCTGGGAAAATATTAATGTTGTAAGATAAAGCCTCTGACCCAACAAAACAGTTTGTATAAAGAGAAAAAAATAATGTTTGTTAAATATATTTATAAATATATAAATATATTTATTTGGGGTCAAATCAGAGGGCATGTATTAAGTTTCCCCCAGATTTATATGCCATCATATGTGGCACCATTTTTTTTACCTCAAATGCATTTTCTGTTCTGCCTTCTCTTACACACACCACAGTGTGTATATTAAAGGAAAAAAAGGTTTTTCACACCTTCCCAAAACTAATTGAAAATGACACTTCCTTGTAGATTCTTTTTTCTTTGGGCAGAAGATGAGAAAATAAACAATCCAGAATGACTGACATTAAATCCACTGTTCTGAGGTATAAATATGGCAGTAACAAGTAATGAATGTGGCATAAGAACCTATACGCAACAGAATAAAACGTCATGCTCCAGCATTATATTTTTCACATTTCCAGTGCACTAGAAAGGATATCCTACTGGTGCCTTCTCAACAGAGCCAGCTTGAGGCACACTGGAGGAGACACGGCTTTCATCTAAAATTCTGAAGTAAGTTCCTATACCTTTTTCTTTTGAAGAGAGCCTTAGGAAAACATGAGGGTGAAGCATGGCAAGTCTTAAGGGCCTTTATTGGAAGGTGCATTAAATGCATCAGGGAAGAGCCTGAAAGTTAGTAGCAAGACAGCATGTGTGCAAGTGGTTAGATTATCAGTGAAGATTTCCATAAGACGTAGTCTTCAAAGCAATATTGGCACTAGAAAACTCAGTATTTGGATTACCAAAAATAGGATGTTTGATGCCAGATCCAGCATTAGGACTGAACAGTCAGGACAAATGTCTGCAGTTTCCAAACATGCCATGGTACTAAGCCAAGTTAGGAAGAACAGCAAGTCATCCAGCATTGGACAGGATGAGAGAAGGATCCACCCCGTCCCCATGTCCAGTATTTGATGGTTGCCCTGACTCTGAAGGAACTAAGGGGTCAGTCTAACAAGACCCATAGTAAAAGAGCTTTTGTGACTAAAGGGCCAAAAAATTAGCAAATCTGTAAATTGAAAACATGGAGGATTTTGGGTAGATATAGATGAAGACAAAAAAGCCCGTTCCACTGGGGAAATGCAAGCAAGATCTGACAGTGTTAGAGGACTTGCCATGGAGACAAGACATAAAAAGTGAAGTTACAAGTATTTTTTTCTTTCTTTTTCTTTTTCTTTTTTTCTTTTTCTTTTTCTTTTTCTTTTTCTTTTTCTTTTTCTTTTTCTTTTTCTTTTTCTTTTTCTTTTTCTTTTTCTTTTTCTTTTTCTTTTTCTTTTTCTTTTTCTTTTTCTTTTTCTTTTTCTTTTTCTTTTTCTTTTTCTTTTTCTTTTTCTTTTTTTTCTTTTTCTTTTTCTTTTTTTTTCTTTTTCTTTTTCTTTTTCTTTTTCTTTTTCTTTTTCTTTTTCTTTTTCTTTTTCTTTTTCTTTTTCTTTTTCTTTTTCTTTTTCTTTTTCTTTTTCTTTTTCTTTTTCTTTTTCTTTTTCTTTTTCTTTTTCTTTTTTCTTTTTCTCTTTTTCTCTTTCTTTTCTTTTCTCTTTTCCTTCCCTTCCCTTCCCTTCCCTTCCCTTCCCTTCCCTTCCCTTCCCTTTTCTTTTTTCTTCTTTTCTTTTCTTTTCTTTTCTTTTCTTTTCTTTTCTTTTCTTTTCTTTTCTTTTCTTTTTTTCTTTTCTTTTCTCTTTTCTTTTCTTTTCTTTTCTTTTCTTTTCTCTTCTCTTCTCTTCTCTTCTTTTCTCTTCTTTTCTCTTCTTTTCTCTTCTTTTCTCTTCTTTTCTCTTCTTTTCTCTTCTTTTCTTTTTTCTCTTCCTTTCCTTTCCTTTCCTTTCCTTTCCTTTCCTTTCCTTTCCTTTCCTTTCCTTTCCTTTCCTTTCCTTTCCTTTCCTTTCCTTTCCTTTCCTTTCCTTTCCTTTCCTTTCCTTTCCTTTCCTTTCCTTTCCTTTCCTTTCCTTTCCTTTCCTTTATTTTCCTTTCCTTTCCTTTCCTTTCCTTTCCTTTCCTTTCCTTTCCTTTCCTTTCCTTTCCTTTCCTTTCCTTTCCTTTCCTTTCCTTTCCTTTCCTTTCCTTTCCTTTCCTTTCCTTTCCTTTCCTTTCCTTTCCTTTCCTTTCCTTTCCTTTCCTTTCCTTTCCTTTCCTTTCCTTTCCTTTCTTCTTTTCTTTTCTTTCTTTTCTTTTCTTTTCTTTTCTTTTCTTTTCTTTTCTTTTCTTTTCTTTTCTTTTCTTTTCTTTTCTTTTCTTTTCTTTTCTTTTCTTTTCTTTTCTTTTCTTTTCTTTTTCTTCTCTTCTCTTCTCTTCTCTTCTCTTCTCTTCTCTTCTCTTCTCTTCTCTTCTCTTCTCTTCTCTTCTCTTTTCTTTTCTTTTCTTTTCTTTTCTTTTCTTTTCTTTTCTTTTCTTTTTTCTTTTCTTTTTTCTTTTCTTTTCTCTCTTTCTCTCTTTCTCTTTCTGTCTGTCTTTCTTCTATCTCATTTTATTCTTTCTTTGTATTGAGTTGATGGCTTTGTTTGGGGTTTTGAAAGGGAATGGTTATTTTATAAGTATTTATTTATATTTATATTTTATTAGTACATGATGTGTTGTTGACTGGGACTAAGAGAAACTCCGTGTTGTGAATACTGCTTTAATTTTCATGTGTTCTGTGGTCCAGATGTACAAAACTGCATGTATGAGGATACATACCTTGCAACTGCATACCATAAATCTTCATATAATTCTGGATAAAATAAATAAATAAATAAATGCCAACACAGAAGTTTAGGACGTAAGAGTAAAGCCATCTTGTATGCATATAAGGCAAATCTGTGATGGAAACAAAGTATTATCTCAGAAGAAATAACTTTTAAGCCTGGGAATATTCTTTTGCCTCATCAAATCTCATATAATCTTAAACATATTGATTTTTGTTAAATTCCTGATACTAAACATAGGCATTAGAAGGCATATTTCATTTTGAATGAATGTATAAACATAAATCACAGAATCATAGAAGCATTAGGGTTGTAAAAGACCTCCAATATCATCTGGTCCAACCATCCCCCTACCACCAATGGTACCCACTGAACCATGTCCCTAGGCACCACGTCCAGCCTTTCCTTGAACACCCCCAGGGATGGTGACTCCACCACTTCTCTGGGCAACCTGTTCCGATGCCTGACTACACTTTCTGAGAAGAAATTGGATGAATAGGTAAAATATTCTGGTGTAGTTTGCAACATTTATTATTATTATTATTATTATTATTATTATTATTATTATTATTATTATTATTATTATTATTTTATTATTATTATTTTACAATCTGCAAGAGCACCGAATAAAAGTATTTACGTTTCAGTGTCCTCCTGAAATCTCTCCCACCAGCCTTTGTGGAGAGCTTAGAAGCAGGGACTTCAGTCCCCAGCAGGACTTCTTATCAACCTTCACAAATTAATTTCTTTCCTTACTTTGTGGTGGTTATAAATATGGTTTTAAATGCATTTTATTTATTTCTACAGCAGATGTTTATGGCTTCTACAGTTGGTTAATTTGTAAACAACACAACACAGCTAGTTAATTAAGTCTATAGATGTGGTTTTGACTACTTTATATTTGGAATAAATCCTTCTACTTTTCAAGTCATGCAGACAGAGAAAACTGGTTTTGGTCTGAGTCTTTTGTTTTGCTTTGTTTTTGGGACATTGTCTTCTCCAAAGTGCCTGGATAGAGGCTTACATGAACAAGATAGCTGCAAAGATTTTTAGAAAAAAGTCTTGAAAAAAAATAAGTAAAGGAATATATAAATTGAATTACAAATATTTTCTTTTCTGCAGAAGAATTACCTATTAAGCTGATAATAAACCAGGTAATGAGGAATGTTATGCAAAAATAGTCAAATGTTCATTTCTCTTTTGCTTCTGCTTCTGCTAATGTAACTTTAGAGAAATGTTTCTTTAAAATGCTTGGGGTATCCTGCAGGAGACGATCAGTTCCAGAACGAACCACATTATCTGGTTAGCTCTCTCCAACTTATTGACCATAGAAAATATCTGTGACCATTCATATTTTGCATCCATGCAAACTTAAAATTCATTGCAGAGATAAAGCACTAAGCATTCTGGGAAATAAGACCTGCTGCACATCATGCCAAAAGTAGTAACAGTGGAAATAACTAATTCAGTACATCCTCTGAGGTGGACCCAAATTTAGTGCAAAGAGAAGCTGCACCATGATTTTATCAGAATTTGTTCTCCTCCCTGGAGCCACTAACAGGGCTGCTATTAACTAAATACTATTCAAATGTATGTAGTTCATTTTATAGTGGAGAGCTTTGAAGTATTACCTCCTGTGTCACAAATTGGGAGGAATTTACTCTGCAACAGAGATAAAAGAGGGATGTCTTCTGGCAAAGACCTAAAAGTAGGTACTCAAGGGTATACAGGGCCCTAATCTTTTCCCCTCTAAGGCAAACTAATTTAAGGAGTATACTATCGGACTCACAGCAGATCATATGAACTCTCTAGGGCACATTTGGGTAGCAGATCAGGAACATTAGTTGCATAAAATTGATTAACAGAGCTGTGCAATCAGAAACATAGGGAAAGCTTATGTTGAAGGTCCTGCAAGAAGTAACTTGTCATTAACCCCTCTTGAAAATGCTATCCTAGCATACAAATAATTTGGAAAGCACCCATTTCTTTGAAAGGCTGACCTGTACACTTCAAAAGCTGACATCTCTGGTAAACTGCAGCAAAGAAGGCTCAGAGTTATCCTGTTAGAGGTTAACTTTCCTGTTGTTCCCTGGTCATACAACAGCAGGACAGGGTGACTGGTGCTGTATTGCCAATCAGTTCTGTGCCTGTCCAGATTTAGGGACAGATCACTGAATGTTCCTCTGAATATAAGGTTCAGTTATATGTTACTGGCCTAGGTTACCAAAAAGATAAGACACAGAAGGAAAAAGTGTCAAAAGAAATTGGGACAGTGGTGGAATACAGAACCAGTGAATTACAGGTGAATTGACAGGTTTGGAAATGTTCTGGGCAACATGTTGTGGATCATCTCAGAGGATCTCTTACTGCAGGATGCTAAAGTTGCTGTATCATGTGGTATGAGTCATGTAATATGTCTGTGCATTTGAACAATGCTTCACAAATTAAACACTGAACAGATGAGGGCCTATAATATAATTACCAAGGTCTGTGAACATGTATTCCATCACAAAATGGCACAAGCTGCTCTGATGGCTGTCATCTCCTGCTTGAACATGTCAGAGGCACTGTAGCTGCAGACAAAAAAGCTTATATAGACTGAGCTGAATTGCTGATGAAGTCAAGAGTAAACATGGGGTTAGGAGGCTTTGCATAAACTTAGCATTCCTTAAGACTACAGGCTACAGCTTCTGATATAATTTAGAGCAGCCCAAGAGCTGATCTGAGCCGACTGGAGCAGTAACATAAAGCTCATTGTGTGCCAACTCTCTACAGTCTAGGCAAAAGCTCACTGACTGTTAACATACAATTTTGAACTCTCCTAGCTCACCCTCTGCCTCTTCTTTCCAATGAAATAGCCAAGTAAGACACCTGCATAGTTTCTACTTGTAGCAGAGAAATCTTCACTTGCTCTTTGTTTCTTTATTCTCACCTCATCTCCTTAAGAGTTAGTTTCTTCACCTGTTCTCTGTAATTTCACTCACTGTGACCTTCCCAATCATTGCAATCGGGGCAGCTTTGTATTTTACTAGGAGTGGAATTGCCTCGAGGTAGTATACTTGTAATTGGTATTTCCTTCCAGGACTGGGATTCATACTTTTGACTGTTTGGTTACATGAAACCACCAATGATGGGTGAAGTCAGCCTGGTTTCTAATTTTCTACTGGATTTCATTCATATTTTGAAGACATTTAAGAACAATAGGTATTATGTTGTCTGCTGCCAGACATACGGCCAAGTTGTAGAGGAACAACACAATATAAAATTAGGGAGTTTCTTCATTTACATACAGGTAAGGATTGTGCTGTCATTTTAATTGATATATAGATTGAACACCAATGTATTTTCTCTTCCAAAAGCAAAATGAAATATCATTATCACAAGAAATGCCACTAACTTGGTCATTCTGTGCAACATGTACCTTTCATTTGCCTGTGGTCCAGTTTAAAAGCACGTGATGACTTCAGATATTAATAGTTGAAGATTTAGATGATGCTTTTACATCCCTGAGAAAACTGGGACAAGAGAATGTGAGTAAACATAGAAATATGACAAGGTAAATTTCTGTTATTAAACTGAAAATGATGCCTAACATCGGAGTTAGTAAATAATTTGATCCTAGTAGAAAGTGATATAAAAGAAGCTGCTTTTAGATTGGAGAATTTCTCACACTGAATGTAACAGGAAACAAGAAAATACTTTATTATTGCCTTTTATATTTTAAGGTTTGTAGCTCTGCTGTAGAAATGGAAAATAAGACAAGTATCTCCTGGAATGGCTGATTTAGAGACCAGATTGTCCCTGAAGTTTCAGTGGAAAATGTTTGCAGATAGACTATATGCAATCATGGCATCAAGTGAGCAGACCTAACAAAATAATCTATCAAGGAAAGAACAGCTTCTTATTTTCAGATGGAAGAGGAGAATGGACTAGAAGGATGCATGGAGCAAGCTCTACTGGTTGCCTTCTACACTTCACAATATATTTTTTCAAATCTTGGGTTACAGCCATTGCTATCTCAGCAGTACTGGACAAATGAAGGTGAGAAAGAAAATATAATGATTTACAGTTGCTTTAAATAATAGAATTATAGACATTAAGTTTATATGTTACCAGATACAAAAGGAATGTGGAATATTAAGTGTTTCTTGCAACAGGTCGTTTTAGGAACAAACATTACTAGGATAATAAATTCAAATGCTTCTAGAGACAAATTTGTTAAAATGTTTGTTTTAGCAAGGACCAATAATAAAGAAAATGAAGTTTCCTGACATTGTACTGAGTGGCTATACAGGATGCTTCAGATTTGGGGTAAAGTTTCATGGTGATGATTTAGGAACCCAAGTCCCATGAGAATTCCCTGTGGCCACTCTTAGGCTGGAAGGGACTTCCCTTCCCTTGAGGATGGCAGAACAGATGAAATGCCTTCTCTTCATCTGCTCCCATCCAGCTCTGTTAACCTTGGCTGAAACCAGCATTGGTTTAGGCCATGCTTCAGCAAGGTGGACAGCAGCTGAGGCAGGGTGGGTGCAGGGGTGGGAGGTCCCATGAGCCATGACCACCTTTGTGGGAATGGGGATCCAGCTCCATCCAGGGTGCTCCTCCTGCTGGTCCAGAGAGCCACCTGGCTGCTGGACCCACCTGCCAACATCCCTCTGTGTCTTCAGCATCCTGCGGGGCTCTAGCAGGGCTCCATGTCTGTGTGCAGGCAAATCCTCATGAGGATCTTCTTCTCTCTAAGGCCCCTTGATAGGAAGGGGAGGCTGAGGGGCACCTTCTGTGGGTAAGGTCAGGTCTCTTTCTAGGAATGGTAAACCCCATCTAAATGACAGTTAAATTGCTAAAGCTAGCTGGGAACATGAGAAATTTTCCACTTAAATCAGAAATAGTCTCAATTATTTAAAATAGTTCAAAGGGGATTGCATTTGGGGAGTGGCTTTGACTAGACACTGACAGTGTGTAGAGTGGTTTTTTTTTTTTTTTTTATCTGAAACAAGCTTTTGTGGCGGAATTGTGCCACCACTCACACCAAGTGAGGCTTTAGGATTCAGTTTGATAATGTTAAGGAATGGCGATGAATTTGTTAGCTCGGTGTTGGTTTGCAGATGAACATCAGATACTGTACAACAGTTTCCTCTTTGTTTGGTCTAAGCAGTACTCTTACACAAATGCTGGGACTTGAATCAGGATTTTCCACTACGCAGATTATGTTGGGCAAATGAATGTTCCTTTAGCAGAGGGCGGTATTGCATTGCATTTTCATATCCGTACCTTATTTTGTAGGCACATAAAGCAAATAGATCTCAGAAGACTTCTACTACAGCTAGATAGTGCTGTTGTGAATTATCTTTTCAGATTTTGTTTCCTACAGTTACAGTTGTCTCTTTCTAAGGTCTGAAGGAGCATGTATGTGGGTGTGCAAAGGCTGGGAAGAACAATGTTACCAAGCCTGTTTGTAAAGAAAATGCACATAACAACACTTGGAGTACTTAAGAGCAATTTATGTAGCCATCTAGATAAAGTTACAGGAGCGAACTGTTATGCTAAGTGCATAATGCTGTTAGTCCTGCTTATCTCATTTCACTTACTTGACAGACAGTTCTTGTACCAGACCAGTTTGTACTTGTGTGAAATAAACAGTGAGAATAATTCACAACCATTCTTCTTTAATGTTTTTACCACCTGGAGCCAGAAACGGGCTTTCAGCCCAAGGAACAAGGAAGCTCCTTTCATAACTTCTTAACAAGCTCATGCACACTCTGTTTGACATCATGCAGCACACAGCACTTCTTTCAACAGATGCAGCAGAGTTTATTGATGAGTACCTGCTCTACTCTTAAACCCAGGGTGCTACGTCACTGCCCAGAAGTGCAAGTAGAAACGAGGAGAGAACTCTCTGTGATTAGAGGTACTCCTAACATCCTTTATTGCCTTTATGGAGTATGAGTTTGATTCAGTACCTACTGGAGTCCTGTTCTCTGCTAATACTGATAACACATTTTAAATATTGGAGGGGAAAAAAAAGAAAAAAAAAACATAGCCAAATGCCCATAATATATCATGGTGGTTTCCTATAAAGGGTTGTCATTGTGCATCATTAATGGTGTTTCAGTAGGGGTGGGTAAGCAGCAGAGGGGCTGGCATGGCAGTAAAAGTTCCAGAAGACTAACACGACCCGCAACTCAGAAAACTTTGTGTGAACATATCAAAGTTGAAAAAAACAATTGGATGTATCACGATATTGTATATCTGCTTTTATCCCTGGGACAGGGTTATTGGACACGGCATCTTTCAGAAGTAAACTGATGTACTTACTTTCAAATTCACCTTGTCCCAAAGTAAATATGAATTCAGAGATCATGAAATGGGATAATTATACAAATTATACACAAAATGGAAAATTATGATAAAGAATCTATGATAGCATCACTGAAGAATGTTTTCCCCATTTTGCCTACAGATGAAAGTCTTACAAATTCCCTTCTTGCATTTTGGTGCTTTCGTCCATAAGATAGTTGAAATGTCTTGTTCATTCAGAATACTGGGGAATTAAATGTCATGCTACTTATACTAGACTATGTTGCATTAAATCTTGGAAAGGAATATAATCTGCTGGTGAATATGTAAAAGTTTAACCATTCTTTTTATTTAAGTTATAGCTAAACTACCAAATTCCTCAAACCCCTGAAAATCAAGGATTAAAATGGAACCTGCATCACAATCCTAACTACAAAAACAAAAACTACGAAAACAAAAACAAACCACACACAAAACCAAACCAAAAGCCCCACTGTGTTCACATGACACAAAACACTGCTCAAGAACGAACTCATATCATCAGCCTAAATGTGCTAAAATAGACTGACAACCCGACTTTGTACCAGCAGGATTTATGCCAGAGCTTGTATTATCTTCCTGTGCTGCTCTAAGTTTGTGATGGTTCTGCTATTATAAGTCCTCTTAGAGCCAGAATAGGACTGGTAGAAAAGCACAAAACCAGCATAGACTCCACAGTATGTGCTCTGGTTAATCTGACAGAGATGATGTGTGATGATGTTTGGGCTTCATGGGTGATCTGAGAGGGCTCCGATCTCTGAGAGACACAAGAAGGGGGAATGCAGACACTTTGAAGCTGGGCTAAAGCAGAAAACTTTCATGGGTTGAACTCAAATCTTTGGGCTGGAGACTCAGTCAAACACCAAAAGTGCTTTGGTTGTACTCCAAACATCGTTGCCTCAACCTGTTCCTAACAGGAGGAATAGGTAGTTCTCATACCTTGAGAATAAAAAGATGAACCAGAAATAGGTCCCTCCGAATAGCCCTAATCTACTGTGTGATCATCCCTGGTTCTTCTGAAAAATTCAATTTTGTTTGCAATAATTTTATCATTGAAATTCTTTGTTTAGCAGAGAAGGGGCAGTTCCTTGCATACAGAAGCTCTCAGTAATTTCATTTAGTACTTTCTCGAAGTTCCCTTCAAACAGGATATTTACAGGGGTCAGACAGGCTCTGTTGGAAGTACGCTTGAATGTGCTCTGTAAGAACAGAGAAAACTCTGAAAGCAACATACTAACAATATTTTTTTTCCAAGGAAGGAGAAAAACGAATGAAAACATTTTTATCAGGTCTCTGGAGTGTCTTCTAAGGCCCTTAGTAGTCAGATAAAAGGGTCTGTACGATGTTTACACAGCCTCCTGCAGAGTAATTACCATAGCAGCTCATATAAAAGCAACAGTAGAAAGGTGTAAAAGTCATTTGCTAGGAAGAACTAGGAAGCAATCAGCAACACTTTAAACAAATTATTGCCATGAAATCACTCTCTCAGCTTGAGATAAGTACTCGGGGTCTGTTAAAGCTATAACAGCCCTGTGGCTTCTCCTCCCAAGACATTTTTCTGCAAAGATTTATTCATAAAACATAGGGATGCAGTAGAGATATGCATTAAGCTGGTGCTGAATATACCTGTCCTCGGGCTGCAGCTGGTGCCCTCCCTCCCCATATGTAGCAATTTATGTGTGCATGTGTGCAAGGACTTTCCGAAAGTGTAATTATGAGTGATGTCCTTTTGCAGTAAAGCAGAAGTCTGCACAGGTTAAGCCCCTTAGAAGTGGCTGTCTGTAGAAGAGCCATCTGCAAATGTCTGTGGTAGGTAGCGGGGTTTTGAGCTGCCCCGAGAGGGAAGCACTTGGCACAGGTGAGCTGGGAAAGGAATGTCTTTTTGGGGGAAACCTAATGGACAGGAGGATTTTCTTGGGCTGCCTGTGAAGCCGGGCCAGCTCTGCGGCCACCCCGGCTCCCTGGGAGGGATCTGTGCTCTCCTGGCGCTCTGCCTGGGGAAGGAGAAAGCATCGCCCCTGTGAATCCCCCACGTTGCCCTTGGCAAGAGGCCACATCCTCGCTGAACATTTGGCTGCTTGTTCCAGCTCACAGTTAATACTTCCAAAGGGTACTTGAACTGTGGATACGGTTTGTCGTTATGGGAAGCTCAGAAGTGTTCACTTCAGGAATACTGCCATTCCATCATATTCCTCGGGGTGCGAGTTTTCTGGCTTATTGTCTTTTCTAAAAACCTCCTTTATTTTTCTCTTTTGGGAGCAGATGGGAGTGGATGTGGAAAGTGAATATGAGATCAATCACTTCTGCCTTTTACTCAAAATCCAAATGTCTGCCCATTACCCCTGATGTCACCAGCGGGATTAGGAATGCAGGTGGGGACTAAGCAGATGAGCTCTTGAGAAAGAAAATTTAATTTTGTAAATCTCCTTTCTGAGAGAAACTTGGCTCTCTAGAGATGCAGGGCTCCAGGGTTATGATTCAAAGAGAAAAACAGGAATAGGAGCGGGATGTGTTAATATGGAGTGTGTGTGTGTGTCTGTGTGTGTGTGTGCACAGAACTGGGTTAGCGGGCAGGGAGCTGGGGGAACGGGGCGGATAGGATGAGGTGGGATGGTCCTCTGGTACGGTGAGTGGGAGGGCTGGGAGGTGAGGGGGCTACCTCTGGTGTGACAAAATGGTTCTTGGCACTTGCAAACTGTGCCTGAGCAATGCCTGGGAGCAGGCCGGGAGGCAGCCTCCGGTGCTGCTCCCGGGAGCCTGCTGACAGCCAGATGATAGAGGCAGATGTGGGGCTGCACTCAGGCCCCTTCCCTGGCCTCACTGTGTTTACTGCATCAGGCATAGCCAGAATAACACTGGCATACACAGAGCAGAAGATGATTTGAGAGAAGTAAGATCTCTGACACAGAAGAGGGGAATCGCTCCCAGTGTTCCCAAAGGTGTCTTTGATGGATGGAGGCATTACAGGCAATTCCTAAATCAATGAGAAGAAACTGTTAATGAACAGCAGAGATGATGCAAGTTCCCACTGCAGATTTGCAATGGAAAAGAGCCAAGCTATAGCCAGCTGCCTGTTTTTAGGTATCATTTTCTGATTTGGGTGAGCACATGCAGCTGCAGGGATAACCCATTCAAACCACAGTCTCTGCCTCTGTCAGACAGAAGAGATTAGTAGGTGCCACAGACTCAGGGCTCATTTTTGTGATCCAGCTCCCTCAGAGTCAAGCAGCCATACAGGCGTTCATCAGTGTTGCTGTAAAAAGCTGTGGTAAGCACTAGCTATTGTATTGTTGCTTTCTGACCAGCCCAGCACCACATACCTTTGCAGCACTCATCCACTTTCTGGGAGGTGAATTCACTCAGGAAGGAGGGTGAAAGAAGGATGCTGCTGTTCTGTGCAGCCGCTTTGCCACTAGCCTCAGTCATATCAGAAAATATTGCTATTAGTTTTGTTATTGTAATTCTCATTCCTGTCCTTACCTACAGGAACATAAAATTTGCTGAATGTCTTATACTTACTTGTTTCTATATATGGGACACCAGACCTTTTTAATTTTGAAAAATCAGAGAGGTTGGACTTGTTTTACATTTTTTCCATCTGTCATTGGTTGTGTTTTGAGTGTTACTTCCAGCTTCTGTGCTTTCTTTGCTGAGGACTTGACTTTTGTTAATATTAAGTGGAGATGTATCTGGAGCACAAAAATTGGACCCATCTCCGGATTCAAACTTCTCCAAAATTCAGGCACAGCACAAGATAGAGTTTGTTCAGGCTCATGTCTGCATGGAAAATATTCAATCTTGTCTCAAGGTTTGTTTACATGTTTTTTGATTTTAATATTATACGAACCAACTGCGATTTAATTAGTGAGGCATTGTAGAAATTCTTCTTATGGGTGTAATTTGCTTTGATCTCTTGCCTGAGGAAGGAGTTTAGCAATGGAACCGCTGCTTCTTCCTAATATGAGCACACATAATTGTACTTGCTTTGTCCTGGCTGTGCACTGGATTATTTCTCTACCGATTTTTAAATATTGCTTCTTCCTCTCAAATAAATTCCTCCTGTCAGGAGCTAGCCATAAAGCTTCTGCTTCTTTGCTATTCCATGCTGGTTTAAACTTCATGTTGCATGCTGTCAAAGCTTTTTTTTTTTTTTTTTTTTTTTTATTATTAGGGTGCTTCTGAATAGGAAAATGATCAGTGATCATCTTTTGGAATATGGTTTCATAACCTCATGGGTTGCTTCAGATCTTTGCTTTACAGCTTTTTTACACGTGTGTGGGAAGCAAGCAACATCCAAAGATTCTTATCTATGCAGTCAGCAAACTTGAAAGAGCAGCACGTGTAGTTATTTACTTGTTGCGATGGCATTGTCACATTGGGGCTTTCTGGGGTACCTATCCTATTGACCTCTTCAGTATTAGGTGGCCTGAATCCCGTCCGTGATGCTCTTTTAATTGTCTTTACGCTGGCAGGAAGGAGTCTGCCTGGACACGCTGTCAGGCAGGGAGCAGGAGGTGAGCCTGGCTCCTTTCCTTCAGGAGAAACAGCTGTGCTGGAGCCAGCCTGGGAGGAGAGGTCAGCAGGTCGCCTTGGGGTCAACGATGCAAAAACCTGAGTTTGACTAAAGTCCTGGTTTCCACAGAAACAGCAAGTCTTCCCTCCCACTTTTTGATCTTTCATCTCTCCCAGCTCCTCCCTGCAGTCTTGGCATCTGATGTACTGGGGCCAACCAGCTCAGATTCATCTTTCAGCAGCAGTCGGAGGAGCTGCTGACAGTCTCACCATGCATGCCCAGCAGCTAAAATACTCTCCTCTACAAGTCTGCAACTAGCTGTTTATAACCAGGCTGCAGCATAGCGTGTGCCCCAAAAGTGAAGGCTGAACCAGCAGCCAAAAGGGAAGAGCAGGGTCTAACTATTTAGAAAGGCAAGGACACAGCAGGACCTTGTTGCACAAACTGGGAGGGGAAGAAAGGAAGAGAGGAATGCTGCAGGAGGCAAAGAGAGGAGAGCAAGTTCCCCCTTCCCCTGCCCATGGCCTCTGCTGAAGGGATATTCATGGGCAAATAAGTGTTGCATCAGTCTATGGTATAAAATAAAGGATGCATAGTGGGATGATTCCATCAGTGATTTAGAGAGTTAGGTGGTTTTGTTGTTGTTGTTTGTTTGTTTGTTTTTGTCCCCCTGTATATAAGCATTTGTGTTTTTCCTTCAGTTTCTGACAGCCTGGGCTGACAGCCTCAATAGTTTCCTCTAAATAAAAGCTAACACTCAGCAAAGCTGACAAGCAATCAGCATTCAGTCTATGCCACAATTTCCCTTCTTCTCCTCTTCTCCTCTTATTTCTTTTCCCTCCCTCTCCCCTCAAACCCAATGCCCACTGCCCCTGAAGATTAACATCCCTAATTCCTTTTAGGAAGACCATTCCAGCAGATTGAAGAGAGCTGGTGAAACTGAAGAAAACTCCTTGCATGATTGTGTCTCAGTGTACTCTGTGCCTCACATACACACCTGTAAAATGGGGGTGATACCTCCTTTAGTAAGGTATCACCTCCAATTTGAGTTGATGGTCCTCTTGAGTCCTTTCTAACTCAGGGTGTTGTATAATTGTATAAATGCAGTGACTGTGGAAATAAGACTGTGTAAGGATAACAAAAAGGCAGCTGAATAGCATGTTTGGGAAAAAATAATGCTGAACTCATCTTTCCTGCAAAAGAAAAGCCAAAGCCTTGATTTAAAAGCGCAGGATGAAACAATATGCCAAGAAGAGCTGGCAGCGGTGAAGAACAGGGAAAAAAGTATTTGTTGTGTGTATTTTTAAAGCATGCTTTTGCAACGTCCTGCTGTCTTATGTTGCTGTGTCCTTCTTGGCTGCTGCTGGCTGAACTCAGGCTTCAGGCAGACCTTCCTGATGTCTGGGCAGGAGCTCCTCTTTGCTCATCATACAAGGAGCTACACATGCTGTCCAACTCATCTCTTGAAGCAGTGTAACATTTTCTACAACCCCAGTATACTCATTCTGCACGCAAACATGTTTTACAATATTCATATGGGTTTCGGTATGGTTATTATTATGGGCTGGACCTCCTGACGGGCAGGCACTGTACCAACATGGGGCAGGAGTTTACAAACAAAGTATCTGTGGTGCCGCACTGTGTTGCAAAGCTTTCTGCTTACTTGTGGGACAGAAATAAAATAAAAGACAGTGCCCTAAGGTTTCCCTCACTGTGCCACTGACTTCTTTTGGCCTCAAAGTCAGGGATGAGCTGCTCAGACTCCCGCAAGGCTGCCAGCAAAGGGACAGGGTTGTGCAGGGTTGAGGACCTGGTGAACGGCAGTGTTGGGGTGAAATAAAGGGGTGCTGAAGGCATCTGTCTTCATCTTCAGTGCCTGTGCTACAAACACACCTGGAGCAAGGTGAGGGCAAACCCTTGTAAGGAAGGCAATATGAGAGCAAAAGAAGGTACAGAGATAACATGTGGATAGTTTTTAAAATTC
This sequence comes from Cygnus atratus, assembly GCF_013377495.2. NCBI lineage: Eukaryota > Metazoa > Chordata > Aves > Anseriformes > Anatidae > Cygnus > Cygnus atratus. The sequence continues at coordinate 56,290,630 of NC_066364.1, read as the reverse complement.
CTCAGGTTTGAGGAAGAACTTAAAAAAGATACTTGTCTCAAAGTCCTGAGATAAAATACTGACAGAGATAGAAACCAAGGGGAAAGGATTTGGATTTTTTTTTCGTCTTTGTCCGTTTATTGCCCTTTTCTGTCTTACGACCTCTTCCTTGACACAGTGAGTCATGATCCTGAGGCAGAGGGCTGGGAAACTTTGAGCCATAGATCCTCTCTGTCACAGGCATGCTCCAGACCCAAATTCCTGATGATCCCAATCATCTCAGCTCTGCACAGCACTAGCCTCAGCTGTTTGCAAAGCAGTGTTAACCACCTGGCTGCCTCAAGACATGCATTCTTGGGACACCCAAACCAACAATATACATTGTGGTAAAACCTCAGTCTCATCAAAGTTCCTCTTCAGCTATAAAAATGAAGCAGCAGGTAGAGCCCACACTTTGATTTTTCCCAGACTATGGATCTTTTCCTGTTCATTATAACCACTCTGGGATTTATCAGGCAATCACAGGCCTGATAAAAGGCCAGACTTTCAATTATCTATTCAGCCACCTCACAGAAGGGCAAAAAGATGCCAAGGCTGCCTCTGGTGGGCTGGGGTCACCTGTGAGGTCTGCCTGGCCCCAGGCTGCTCCTCAGATTTCTCTCTAACTTCAGCAGCAGACAGATGTCTCACCGCATATTTGCAAATGTGTGTAGTACCAGACCTGTCTTGAACACGAGGAACTAAAGCAGGTGGAGTGACTTGCCCAGGGTCACAGTGGGTATCTGACATAAAATCAGGTTTAAACCAAATCCTCCTTTAAGACTCTGAAAGGCTCAATAGGATCCCTTTGACAGCTAGGGTGTCACCACCAGCTAGCATTAGTGATCAGTCATTCTGCATGGCATCTTAGCTACCATCCCCAGTCAGGAGTTCAACAATTAAATACTAAGCTGGAGAACAGTTTCTAGCCCTTGGGCATTCAGAAGCTGAACAAATCTAGGCTGTGTGTGGTAGACATTGAGGCTGGAGAGAAGTGTGGTACTTGGTTAAGAAGAAGATTGACAGCTTTTCCCTTGCACTAGGACAACTTGCATTTTTTGTGTGCAAATTTCCGTTGCACTTGCACACTGAGCCACTGTATCAACAGATACAACAATGCACATTTATAAACTATACATACTTCAATAAACACAATTATAACACATTAAATTCTGAAATCTTTGCTTCAGGGTCTTCACACTTGATAAAACATTTTTTGAAAAACTTGCGGACACTTTAATTATTGTGTAAGCCATGACTAATATTAAGAATGACACTCCTTTTCCAAAACAAAATTGACTAATGTTTATTCAAAGCTACAGAGTAAGTAACACAACAAGAGGTTCTGCTCTGTCCTCTCCTACGATCTGCAGGGAGGTGGATGTAAGGGTTGATTCTGCCCTTCCTGAAATCAGTGAGAAAAATGAGAGACTAGATGGAAGAGTCTTGAGAAATGTAACTTCATGTAACTTCTGCATTTGTACTGAAAATTAAGCCATGCAGCAATGATTGTGCACAACATGTCATGTATAAACTGCACTCTGGAGCCTGTGCTTAATGTGACAAATCAGTATTTTCCTCAACAGCAGATTTTTTTTTTCTGATAGCTTTGAGAAGGGTGTTTTACAGATGTGAAAATACTCTCAAGTGAACTAAAGTGTTTTGACCAAAGAGCTCCTCCAAAATCCTAGACTCCTTTGTCTTTTCTGTTAAGCTAAATATTCCATTATAGATGTCAAAGCATATAGAAAATGTATCTAATCCCAAGATTAGGCATATGGCTACAGGTAACTGACTTTTTAAAAGAAAATGCAGATTTAGGAGCAAGGCTGCACTTTCTTTAAGTTGTGTATTGCACATCTGAAATACATGAAGCAATAGTTTTGCTTTAAGCAAATATAGAAAAAAATACATGAAGTTTAGAAAGGATTTCAAATTTAAGTCTATTCATTCTATTATATATATTTGACTTCAAAGCTTCATTTGTTAATGTACACAAGGAAAAAGCAAAATCTGAAACAACCCATACCTACCTTTTAAATGTATTGTCCTGTCCTCTATTAAAGCCAAGCTTTTTTACATTATCAGCAGCTTGTGCAGATATAAATTTAGATCATGGTAGGTCTGAGTCAGGGGGCAGATTTACTGCTGCATCCCATCCATCCCACAGCACACAGAGTGCTCTGACACCCAACCCAATCTTAGGCATCAATAACAGTTTCTCTCTTGGCTTTTGCTCTTTGCTGAAAAAGCATCTTCCCCCCCTTGCAGCTACATTTCATCCCAGGTTTTCCCTTTCCAGTCTCAGGTTGTGTAATAAGTCACAGCAAGGGCATCTCATCATCTCTAGAACGTGACAACATTTGGTTCAGATTCCCTTATCAGCGTCACCTTTCCTTCTGCCTCTGCCTCATCCTTAAAGAAGACCAGGCGGTGGGCCTTGGAGATCAGTCACACGTCGACCGCTTCTTCAAACACTTCACGTGGGAAACCGTTCAGAGGCATGATTGCTGAGCTGCAGACCTGGAAAATAACTGTCATCAAGACCTTTACATCTGTCAGAGGAATTTCAGCCCACTGATACCACTTTGCCCCTACATTTTCTTTTAAACTTTAGCAAGACCTTGGAATTTTATGACTTAAAATTGCTACTGTGGTGCTTTATTTTGTGAGGAGTTCTATTTCACACAAGTGTTTTAGCCAAGAATTTGTTACACACCTTGAAAATGAAAAAGATCATTATTATACTGTGTATGGTAATTAAGACGAAGCCATCTGCTTTATTTCCTTTGTTTCTGTTGATTTATGGAAAAACCCACCCTCCTCTCCAGCATAGCTGCATGCCAACCAAGGATGGTACAAATCTGAAAACAGCCTGGAACTGGAGTAGGAACTGAGTTTGGCAGCACTGCAGGCTGTCTTGCACTGACAAGTTCTGCTAAATAATAACACTCAGGTAGATTATTAAAAGTTTTGTTGAAGAATCTTGATCTGATCATGGCTGGATGTGGCCCACTGCAGAAATTCTAAATTCTGCAGAATATATCTGCATTAAAAGATACAGAACCTGTATTATACTGACCACTATTGCGTCTCTTCTTGTTAAACCTTGCAAGAGGCCAACTGAATTCCTATCTGAGTGTTTTCACATGCAATGTAGTTAAAATGTAATGCCATTTAGAGCTTTACAGAATACTGTTTTAGTCATTTGGAAATTTGTGTGCAGGAATTTTTAGTTCTTAAGCTGTGCATGTGCATAAGCATGTTTTGTGAATCTTACATAAATAGTTTAAAAGCCCCTTTTTGAGAGTTGTGCTTATATAATCTAGAACTTTTGGTGGAAAATGCAAATTACATGTTATGAATAAACGTAAATGAATCAATGTTAGCTTACTGCTACCATTGTATATGGGACGTAGAAAACATTTTGTGCTCTTATAAAATTTGCATTTAAATTCTGTTGAACCTTTTCTTAAAATAATCTGTTTTGTTTTGTTTTGTTTTAGTTGAATACAAAATCACATCCAAATACTGAAACTGATGTGTTTTCAAACAAATGTTATCTGGCCTCTTCTTCCCTCTGCAGGTAACAGCAACCTTAAAAAGATATGTTGACTTCTACGAGGCTCTGTCCTTTTCTCTGTAAAATGCAAGGTAGAATATTTAGCAAGCAAAACTAAAAACACAAAATTTAAACTGAGGTTCAGCTTTGACCTTATATTGTCCCCACCAAATTAACCTTTGTATCACCTAGTGAGCAACACTTTGAACTCGCATAGCTCCCTTCTCCTGGACATCACACAGAACTGGAAATAATTATCCAACAGCAAGAAAGGCAACTGTTTAACATGGCTCTTAGCCTAATTTATATATAATTTCCCTGGCACATTAAGTGTTGCTGTGGTATTTTTGCCACCATTTATACCCGAACAATAATCAGGGTCAGCTGGAGAGGGGCAATTCCATCAGCCGTACTGTGCAGCATCCTGGCAAGAGGAGGTGGCTCTGAGTGTGATTATAGCTCTTCAGGCAGTGAAGGCACACAGAAAAGACACCAAATATATCTTTTCCCCTTCCCTTCCCTTCCCTTCCCTTCCCTTCCCTTCCCTTCCCTTCCCTTCCCTTCCCTTCCCTTCCCTTCCCTTCCCTTCCCTTCCCTTCCCTTCCCTTCCCTTCCCTTCCCTTCCCTTCCCTTCCCTTCCCTTCCCTTCCCTTCCCTTCCCTTCCCTTCCCCTCCCCATCTCCCTTCCCCCCCTTCCCTCCCCCTTCCCCTCCCCCTTCCCCTTCCCCTTCCCTTTCCCCTTCCCCTTCCCCTTCCCCTTCCCTTCCCCTTCCCCTTCCCCTTCCCCTTCCCCTTCCCCTTCCCCTTCCCCTTCCCCTTCCCCTTCCCCTTCCCCTTCCCCTTCCCCTTCCCCTTCCCCTTCCCCTTCCCCTTCCCCTACCCTTCTCAGCACTTCCTTCCTTCCTCCCTCCCTCCCTCCCTCCCTCCCTTCCTCCCTTCCTCCCTTCCTTCCTTCCTTTTTTGCTTTTCTGACAGAGTGTATTCCTTCCTTTCCCATATAAAAACACATGGATGTGTCCTATTTGTTATTGCAAGGCATCCAACACAAACTCTTTCAGCCTGCCATGTGTTTAATCCGAAAGTTTCATATTCATATCTGTTAACTGTATAACCACAATTGCTCATAAAATATTCTTTTACCATCTTTGTTGTGACATATGTCTTTTCTAGCTAGATCATTCTACACTGATGGAGTTATGGTCAGTCTGTGGTAAGAAAAAGCAAAGATTTGGTCAGATACAGAGCCAAAACCTTGCATTCTGGATTCACACAGCAGAAGTGTATTAGGGGAAGATGATCATTCTAACGGAAGAAAAAGTCAGTGGTTTATAAGGTGACTTAGTTTGTCAGTCACCCGCTGTGGCTACGGGGTTATCAGTATGTCTGTTTCTGCTGAAGATGAGGAGATAGCAGCTCATTTCCAAGCAACGTTTAATTGGCTTTAGTCAAGTAACACAGAGCACTGATAAGTTATCAACCGTTTCTAATCAGACACTAGTTCAGCCCTCCAACATCCCAGCAAGACCCATTTGGACAGTGGTCATATGCCTCTAGCTGGAAGCAGCTGTTGGTGCGGGCAGAAGTTTTGTTTAAAAATAGGTCAGTGAGCAGTTAAAAAGTCTGTCCTCCACAATAAACAAACAAACAAATAAATAAATAAATTACTCTTTTCACATCAGAGGAAGCAAAATACATTCCCAATGGGGACGTGCTTTGTTTGTGTACACGGCAATACAGCAGCCTTTCTAATTATCACCTAGTCAAAGGGGATGTTTTCTGTTTTGTGCGTATGGCTGCATGTTACTCATTCCTGGCTGCCTTCTCACCCCTGTAATTTCAGCATTCATCTGTAACACTGGAATGCGTGCCCAAAGAAGAAAGCCCGTGAAAAAACAGATTTGTAAGGAAAAAAAAAGCAAATACCCTCCTCCTTGAAATCTAGAGCAACATCCCCCTCATACAGTTACAAGACACTTCAAAAAGATGGGTGTAGTAAAAAAATTAAAAGCATGCTTTGGTTTTGTGTTTAGGAAGCACTAGCTCAAGTAGCAGCAGGTATCCCTCTTTTTCTGTTTTCATTTTCCCCACATCAGAATTGCAGCCTGTTCCCAAACACATGCCAAGAGCACACACACTAAGCAGACACTTCTACTTTCAACACAGATGCATCCCATCTCCTCTGTACAGTACTGTGACCACAGACAAAAGGTGTCTTTTGCAGCGACCCTGTCATTAGTAACAGAGTACTCTAATTTATTTCGTTCTTTCAGTTTAATCAAAACACTGCCAGAATTGTGAATATATTTCATCATTAATGGACAAACATATCTGTTGGTGTATAAATAGGTCTTCCTTGCAGAAACTTGTAGCATAAGTTCTTCAAAACCTCATTGCTTCTTCATTTCACTGTAGATGGATGTGGGGTCTCCTTTCTTTGCTTAGCTCTGAATTCACATTTTGCCAGGCACCTTCAGGAAAGAAAAAATGCCTTGTACACATTGTGTTTTGAAATAAAGATGTCATGTTTAAAAGCACGGAGCCATTGAAATCTGAGATCATCTACTTCTGGTTTTCATTAATGTAAGCTGCACATACTTGCTCACCATGACACATTACAAAGTCCCAGTCCCCCCATCACTCAGAAATCATCTCAGCCAGAAAATCAGTGGTTAAAACATGCTGCAGCTCCTCGCTGATGTGTTTACCTGATTTTCTCAAGCATAAGAACCACAGTGCACAAGGTGTGTGGGGCAGGTATCTGCGAAGCATCCTGGAGTACACACCTACTCCCCCTTACTCACTTGAACTCAGGGAAGGTGATAATGTACACAATGTACATATGCACGCTGTGTGCTAGTGCATATGTAGCCACCAAGGTGTCTGAGCACCCTGGCTGGCAAGGGAACTGCTGTGACCTGTACATTCAGATGGAGAATTTGAGACATCTCGAAATGCAGGTTCAGATTCACAAAGAGGAACTGAATTCAAAGGTCCCTAGCCAATTTTCTCTTTCTCCCAACAAAACAAACAAACAAACAAACAAACAAAAACCTCTTTTGCTCCCCTGTGCTTCAGGGGAGTGGACCAAGATCTACGTACACTACCTTAGCTTCTAAATCGTCCTCATATCAGCGGCTGGCTTTTCTTCCTGTCTGTTGAGGAGATAGCGCCAGAGCCCTGGGTCCGGCCCATCCCCAGCCGGTCTGGAGCTGTTCATTCCTGAGCGCTTGCTTGTCTTTTCCCCAGGCTTGTTTGCAACGTGTCAGTGATGGTGATAAAAGGCGGCTGAACCAAAGGCGATGTAAACAGACAAGCGCTGTCTTCACGCTGTCCCTCTAAAGCGCCTCCTAGAAAGACTGGGAAAAAAGATGCAAATAGCTTATGAAGGACAGTGTATTAGGGACACAACTACCTTTTTGGTAGCCTCTCCAGGGACTAGTGACAAGGCTGTTAATTCCTTCCACAACCACAAATCACCTGAAAGCCTCTTGTTTACGAAACGGGATGCTGGGTTAATACACACAGGGCCTAGCCCAGCTCTTCGGCTGTATCCTGTGGGCTGGAGCAGCCCAGGCGCCATGGCCTGGAGAGGCTCGGCTGCCCCCTCCAGCCCCAGGACATCCAGGCTCCTATCAAAGAAGCTCCTTGAAATCGGCAGCCTTACTTTCAGTTTAGTCTTGAGAAAGAGCAGGCCCTGCAGTGGGGAAAAAAAAAAGAAAGAAGAAGAAGGAAAGAAAGAAAAGAAAGCTTTCAATTCAAAGCGCATAGTTGTGAAAAAGCCATGTTCTGAACCAGGGTGAAGGAAAGCAGCTGAAGGCATATATTCTACCCTGGCCTGCTCTTAATTATGTGTTTTGAATTGAAAACAAACATTTTTAAAATGGCTACTGAGACGCACTTCTCGAATGAATCCAAGATGGTGGCAGATGTTACGGCTTCTGTGATAAATGCTTTCAAAGGCGCCGGGACCCATCACCATTTTAAAGTGACAGCACTGGCTTCCCTATAGCTGCTTTCCAGCACTCTGGCGGTTTCTTTGACTGTTTTGAGGGTGCTTTTCCACCCCATATTTCACAATTTTGCCACATCATTCACGCGGGATTAAACCGAGCAGTTTCTGCGACATTCGTGCATAAAGACGGCCACTGTGATCCTAAAGAATGTGGCACCCACAAGCAGACACATGGCTTTGATATTTGTATTTTATTCAGAACCCTCTCATTTAGAAAGCCATGTGTCACTAGACTAAACCAAATGCTGTTTCACTCCTCTCTTCTCTACAGTAGATAACTGCTCGAGAAGTTGTTAGAGAAGTTGTTTGCGAAAGCTCCTCCTAACTTCTTGAAAAAAATGGCATTTGATGGCTGCCACCTAGCCAAAAGAGTAAATTCAAAGGAAGAAAAATGCCCTGGCACAAGCCTTAAGAAACACTGAGCTCTATAAAAAGCCTAGCAGCTTATGAATCATAACCAAGAGAAAATCATCAGTTTGGGCTTAGAATAATGGCATCCTTGGTAGTGGTGCAGTGGGAAGAATCAATACATTCAGATGCAACAAGAGTTTTGAAAAATAAATGTATTCTAAGCACTGACTTATGGCTGACATACAGTAGAAGTGGAAAATTACTAGTATCCCAGTATGGCAGAGGAGGGAGGAGAAATAATTGTGAACCAGAATATAATGTACTGGACACATACACGCACACACAAACACACACACACACACATCATCTAGCTCATATTTCCTCTTAGAAGAAAGACAAGTCTCCTCTCAGAGAACTCTATTATAATTTTATAGCTTGTCCCTTTCTTTCTTTTCTGCAGCATTGCCACTGCTTTTTGAGAAGTTTGTGCCACCCAGTCTCCCTAGCCTGAGCAGTCTTTTAGGCTGCAGTACGCTGTAGGAATTTGAACATGGGGTCTGAATGCTGGTGGGCTTGGGTGATGACTTTGAAGAGTCTTCTGACCTCTGGGTTGTAAATCCTCATCTGACCCAGATGTCTTCCTGCACCCTCACTGGCAGATTAAGTACCTTGACTGGGTACTGAGGGTGTCTTCAGACCTCTGTGAGGATGGAGACAGCTCCTTCCCCAGTGCTCTCTGCCAGCTCAGGCAGTGCCAGCTGCTGTGTATTTCCTCTGAGGGGGTATAAATATCCTGGGACATTGCAAGGGCAGCTGGTGGCCTCAGAAGTCCTTGGCTTCTCCATTGATATCCACACAGTGGTGAGTACCTTAGTTCTTATGGGTCAGATACACAAGGATTTATGATTAACTCCTAATTTCAGTGGTGTTTATGGATGTAAATGCTTTGAGTTGACAACTATTTACAGGTTCAGCCGAGATTCCTACTAAGTTTTAAGCAGGTCCTTCTGCTTAGCAGGGGCAGTCCCACACTCTGGCTGGATGGTGCCCATCCTTCCCGTCTTCGTTATTTATCTGATTCTCCCACGCTGTTGTCAGTGTCCTAGTGCCCAGCCTGGATGTTGGGGGCACCACCACGGCATGGCGTACCTACAGTTGCATGCGTTTCAATGCTGAAATTCTTCTTGTGAACCTAGCCCCAGCAATATCTGGGGTGTCTGTCTCCTTTGGTAGGATAACACTTCTTCATTGTGCTCAAGTTCAATCAATAACAAGCTGTTTTGTACTAGAGAATTTCTACAGGTGCTCTAACTGTGATGAGATTAAATGAGATTAAATTTAATGCCCTAGTTATGGTGCACTTGGCTAGGGGAGATCCTCCAGATTACCTTTTGAAGGAAGTTATCAGATTTTGAGCTTCCTGTTGCACAGTTTAGGAGACTGATCTGTATCCTAATTTCTTCTCCTTTGTTCTGTTTTTGATTCTAATGTATGATCTGAACAAATCAATTCAGATAAGCAATTACAAGATTGAGGAACGTCTTTCTTAAAGTGAACCTATGCAATGTTTCACTGGAGAACATGTAAAAGGAAGGGTAAGTATATTAAATAATGAGCAAGTTGGTAGTTCAGATGTTATGAAGGATCTAGATAGTGAAGCCTATAAATGATAATGCTAAATCTGAACCTGTATAACAGAGGAAATATACTCCAAGGAGCCACAGGTTCTTGTAAACACAGCAACTTCTCTTAAGAGAATACTAACAAGCTTCAAACCCAAAAATGGAACTCCATTTTCATCTACAAAAGGACATTTCTGTAATTTGTGGTACAACATATACATACAGTGTATGTGTATGTCATCTCTCACAAAGACACACTGACTATCTCTTTAAACTTAGGTAGAAAACAACTGGCTGTCAGTGCCAGAAAAATACCTATACTATCCAGCCATCAGGGTACTAAAAGATAAATTAACATCAAATTGTATTTCCTTGCTTGTCTAAAACTGTACTGTAAAGAGCAAATTTGGGAAGGATAGAAGGAAGGTAAAATGACATTTAATTAAATTATTGATTATTAAACTACTAAACACACTTCTGGTGATCCTTTTACACTAACAACACTCAGCTTCTCTGTGACTGGGAAGGGTCATGAAATATGCTGTACCTCATCTAGCTAGTTCTGCTTGACCTCCCACTTGACTCTGTTACACCTCGCCTGTGATGGAGACCATGACCTGCTCTCAGGTTTTCCACTTGTGAGTGTTGAAGTGTTAGTCCTGTAATCCAGTTTGTAAGTGGACTATAAGATGGGTGCATGAGGCACAGGCAAATTCCTGCTGGAACAGATAAATATCCAGTGGTTGCAGGCATGCAGATCAAATGGTGCAGGCTGGGGTCAAGGCTCCAGATAAGCAGAAGGCGAGTTCTGGGAGTGTCCCACTTTCTCCTTCCAGGGAGAGCATTGTAGCTTGTGATCCTCACTACTTCATTTTGTACCAACACAGATTTCTTCAAATGTCAGCTCAGTCTTTGAGATTCTCAACACCAGCTCCTGTGAAAACAGTACTATAATTCCTGGCACAAACAGACATTTTCTGTATCAAACTCTTCATTCTTTGGATGCGAAACCTACGTGAAATCTATGCAATAACTAGCAGTACTTCATAGGAAATCTTAATATTTTAGAGAGATTGGTCCCAGAATAGCTATCAAAACATAAAGAAACTTCTTAACTTCTCCAGTTTTGTATGTAATTCAGTAAAATTAATTCACTGTTAAAAATATTTTTTTTAAAAATCCCCCACATAAAACAAAAATGAAACAAAAATCAATCAAACAACAACGAAACATTCAAAATGGAAAAAAAAATCTATCTGGAGCTCTTGTACACCATGCTGTCCTCTGCCTTTCTGCTAGAAAGAAGCTTTTCAGTGGATGAAACATACAGCTGTGTATATGTAATGTCTCTTATCTTACATTGGGTGTTTGAGAAATTTTTTTGATTTATTAACTAGAAAGCACACCAAAATGTCACTTCTCCCTGCCACCAGACTTTGCAGCATTCTAGCACCTCATGCCTTCTGCAATGGGTTGTGTGGGTATGTGCATCTAGTTGCCATATGTGCATACACATGCAGACATGCACACAATGGTCTTCTTGTCTTCCAGAATATCTTGGTGTTATTATTTGTTTGTGTTGTATTGTAAATATTCTTATTTGTTCCTGTTGTTTTCTTGACCTGGCCTAGGCAGGGGGATGGCAGTCTCAGGACAGCAATTTCATTCATATTTGTGTTGCTTCTTTACTTCAGTGGCTTTTAGCTCCCTGAATTGTATTTCACAGTTAGTAGAGTTGTTTGGTGCTATATCCAAGAAAAAGATGCACACACCTACAAATCAGGTTCTTGCCCCACAGCATGTGATCCAAAGGCCAGAGTTACACTCCTCCACACCTTCAGCGATGCGTGCTGAGTGCTCTGATCAGAAAGCCATCTATGGTCAGCTAATGGGAAACACAAAATGTGGAAGTGTGTCTGAAATCCTATTCCAATTCCAGCTGTCAGGGCCAAGACTAATTCTGGGAAGTTTTGGTCTTCCTCCAGAGAGAATCAGTCTGTCCTGTGACACTCCTCCTCTGAGCAAAATGAGAGGGGTATGTTGCACCAGATGTCACCTTGCATCCAAAGGTCCTCTTAACTATGATCCTCTTAGTCTTACCAGTCAGTGAAAAGAGACCTGGGGATTGTACCCTTGTCCCTCAGTGGGAAGGGATTCAAAGCATTTGTATTCGGGCATCCCATCCTGACAGTATGCTCTTTGGTGCCCTAGGGGATATTTTGCACTATCCTGATGCTAGTGCCTAGGGGATACTTTGCTGTGTCTTGATGCAGGAAAGCAAACCACACAGGCCAGGGCAGAGGCTTCTTGCCTTACAGAGGCTTTGGATAAAAAAACTAAAGCCCAAATCGTAACAGCAGAAATCAGTACCCAGCCCTGTTCCCTCCTGGCTGAATGCTGACTGCCTTTTAAGTCTAACATTTTCAAACTGTCAGAAACAACTCAGCTTTTTAAGTTGGAACTGATCTCCAAGATCCTAAAATCCTGTGACCAGTGCTGTGCAGAAAGTCGGCATAACCCAGATGGGCCTGCCAGACCTCCGTATCTACAAAGAATTGCTTTTCAACACTTTGCCAATTTACCACCCTATTTGTGACAGCTTACCTCCAGCACATGGCTACAGCATGGGCCAGTCCTTGCACAGGAGAGCATCCAACATTGAACACCGGGCAGAGCCTGCCTTCCTCCTCATTCCCATCTGCATGGCTGAGATGAGAAAGGAAAGCACCTTCCGCAAATGTCACAGCATAAGAAGATGATGGGAGAGGAAATAACAGAGACAGAGGAAATGGGAAAGGACAATTTTACTTGCACAAATAGGCAGATAGGCTAGAATAACTGGGAGAACAAATAAACTCTTAGGGAAAATAACAAATGAATAGAGGGAAAACACCTAGGAAAGCAAGAGCCTAATCTAAGATTTTTAGGCAGGGAGCTTCCCTCTGCAGTATTTCAAGGAAAGGTTAATCAAGAAAACATGGAGGGTTTTTTGTTTGTTTGTTTTACAGTCATTGGCTACATCTATATCAGTAAACTAAACAGTGCCCAAGTCCATTCTCTGTCCCTGAAGGTGGAGATGCAGTCTGGCCATGTCTGTGACTATTGAACTTTCCTAACCTCTAAACTGCAGTGGCCATGAGTATGCTGCGTACTGGGAACAGGCCATATCTGAGCTCCTTGGGATAATTACTAATTTGCCTGGCTAAACCACAGCAGGGACCTTAAGATTTAAAAAAAAAAAAAAAAAAGATCCCAGCACTTATTATCCTTGGTACTGCCATGGATGCCAGTGTGTTTAGCACTCCCATTAAAAGCAGTCATCTAGGGGGCTTGGTGGTGTGATGTGAGGACAGAAGATGAATGGTGAAAAGGGTAATGTAAAGATTATAGGGATATCAGAAATGGAAAAACCTCTCTATATGATCCTATATCTTGTCTCTGAGAGTGATCAATGACTAGATCTTTTGGGGGAAGATGGACAAGCATATTATAGAATAGGTGCCCCGTGGTAGAATATAGTCCCTGTTGTACATGCAAGTCTGCCACTTTCTGCTGTAATTCTGAATGAGTTGATTAACAAATCAGTTTTTGAAAGAGTAGTTCAGATCATCTCTTCTCTTAATGAGATCCTAAACTAAAGGCATGCTTTATATTTATCATCCAACCATATCTAGGTCACCTGAAGAATCCTATGATTCTCTTTGATATGATAAAATGCAATTGACTGTTTTTTGCCATCAATCTGTTTGCTGCTTTTTTTTTTTTTTTTCCCACGTGTATGAGAAAATAATACAGCAACCAAAGACTTGTCGAGAAGTTAAGCTAGCGGGAAATCTGGAACAACCTCCAGATCTTCACTTTTTTCTTGAGTTCTGATATAACTTCATATTTGTCCTGAGTGAGGGACGCGACCTTAGATTATATCCAGTTGTGTTGGTTCTGCTGTTGTGAGCACAATGGAAAAGTAAGCCACAAACTTTACCTGCCAGCATTGAATTTAAAATGGTCTTTTGAAGATGATGACTCTTCCAAACTAATTAGGCTTCACACAGAAAGCAAGGTGGGAAATGCTTCACCTGTAGGAATGCCGATGTTACCACTTGACAATACCAGACCAAAGACTTCTCTCTTTGTTACAGATATAAATCAGAAGGCATTTTAAAACTTTAATTGTACTGATTAGCACCATTGGTGCCTATGGCAATTATTCTGGATTTTCACAAGTGGAAGTTGGAGTCATGTCTGCTGTGCTTTACAGGTTGAATCAACCCAAACTAATGGACTGATCAAAGGTTATGACATAGCATGTTCCTTTTCAGCCTTCCTTCTCACTCAGATCTTTTCATTCAATATCCATTTTCCAAGGCATCTCCCTTTACAACGAGTGCACATCTTTATACACTGTTACGAGAGACTGCGCTACTGTTCTCTAAAGTTAGGGATAATTTAGTTACGCCAAATTTGACATAAATGACCCAGACTTGCAGTGGAATTGCACGACAATAAGGAAATAGAGGTTTTCTTGTGTGCAGAGCTGGAATGCACTCTCCAGAACACCTGCAGCACAGGAATGTGCAGTAACATCACTAAATTTACTGGCTCCTTACTCCACTGCAATAGAAAACAGAGTCTGGCCTCAGTGACCTTTTTCTTTTCCAATCTGGATGGGTGCGAGCTCCTTCCTTAAAAGAAAATACTGACCTCCAAGGTCAGTTTTGTTATTTTGGGTACGGTTCCTTCTTTCAGGCAGGCTTCTGTCTAACACATGAGAACAATTTCCAGACCCTTATCAGAGCACCAGCCAAGGAGTGTCTAGCCCACTATCTGCACCTCTGAATGAAACAATGAGAACCCGAAGGCAGACGGCGAGGCGAGTGCCGGTGCACCCTCCCCGGAGAGCGGCAGCTGCGGCGGGAAGGAGGGGTGGGAGCGGGGCAGTCATCACCCTGTTGGGAACATAATAGCCCCCGGGTAGGCCACTGCAAACAGGAAGGGTGTGGACAGGATCTGAGTGCAGCTGCTGCTCCGCTAACAGCATCTGTTCCCACAGGCTTTGATCAGTGGGCATATGGCATTCTGTGCCATGAGATAAACACGCTCTTGGAGTGGGATTTGTTTGCCTTACACATATCTCCCTAATGAACTGTGTGCCCAGGCAGCCACACACTCCAAATCCAGGAGCAACAAGACCAAGCCTTTCTGGGAGAGTTGCAGCAGGTCCTTGCAACCTATTCACAAAGATTACATCATGCGAGCATTGCTCGCCAGCCCCACATTTCTCACAGATGAACATAATCATGGTTTTCACTATCGCTCATGTAAAACTGGCTGGACTCCTTTTCTCTCACTCGCCTCTGTGGTTGAATCCCTTGGAGCAGGGCACCCAATTTAACATAATTAACTCTCGCGAAGATAATTATTCCAGTTGGCTTCTTGGCATGGCTCAAGCACTTTGTACGCCCTAGCTGGAGCCCTTAGGTTTGGAAACGAGCAGGGGATTCCAAGTTCCCAATTACCAGAGGCCATAAACACTGCCTCTCTGGGAATAGACTTGGAGCCATGCCTGTGGGCCCAATCCAGCTCCCACAGAGGCCAACGTGAGCCTGTCAGAAACTTCAGGGGGTGTTTGATAAGTCCCCTGGCAGCTGAGGAGGGAAACCGACTAAGCATCACGGTCTTGGATCTTTTAGCAGCCCCAAGGGCTCACAGTGAGGGAAGAGAGGACAGGTGAAGGCAGCTGCTTCATGCCCATTTTCAGAGGTTAGTAGTACCATTGCACGGGGAGATGTCTGCATTTGCACAGTGCATTTTAGAAATGTTGAATCCACCTGTATGTTCTCCTTCAATGGGAGGAAACCTGAGGCCTGGCAAACTACCTGCAAATATTTTCCAGAAGAAACAGCAAGGAAAAAGTAGGAAGCAGGCCAATCATACTCTGCTCAGCATCAGTGTTATCTGTAGCTAAAGGACTTTGGGTCCTGCCAGTCTTCTTTAGGAGCATACCTCAATCCGTGAACTCTCCAGAAGGTCCCTAAGGAGGGTGACTGGGTGCACAAATACACTTGGAGTTGTCTTCCTCCTCTAGTCAACCAGCAGTGATATACGTGGTGTGCAAGATATTGTACATGAGCTGGAGAACGGGCAACCAGCTGTGAAAATGCTGGAAGGTGGGAGCAAACACTGCTAGATGAGGTCCATTATATTTCTTGTCAGGGTACACAAGACAAACACATCGCACCCCTTCAGGGCAATGTCTAGCTTAACTGACCTCCTGGGAGCAAGGGGAAAACTCTGCTCTGTTTGTTTCTGTCTGAAAACTCTGTTTGCTGAAAGCTTGGTTAGATGGGGAAGAAAGTCTTCTCAAATGTGAGTAATGAGTCAGGTGGACACTGGGGGCCTTGACTACGTTGTTTGCTGCAAATCATTTTTATCTCTGGGATTTTTAATGAGATTTTCATTAAGGAGAACAAACCATCACAACTCCATTCTAATTTGCAGCTGCCCAAACCCATTTGGCCAAATTTACTCAGGGAATTATGTGGTAGACGCCTGTTTGTAAGCTACAATGGGCCAAGTCCTTCAATTGCTACCTTTGATCAACTTCATGACAGTTTGCCAGACTTAAAAATGAATTAGGATGCTAGGATCTGGCTCAATATAAATAAAACTCTCCCATTACTTGTTGGGGTGTGGTCACTAATAACTAAATAGATCATGCTCTGTCCTTGTTCACAAGTTTGTGGTTCTTTCCGTTGGAAAGCTGCAGGCAAATAATTGTTTCTGTCTGCATCAAGGATTATGCTTTTATTTTTTGACTGTGGATTTCAGGCTTTCCTTCAAGTCTCTCTCATCTGCTTTGTGTATTTTTTTTTTCTGTAATACCGCTGAGGATTATTAGATTTTGCTTCTTCCTTGAGTGTTACTATGGCTATTCCAAAGCACTCTTTTTACTCACATTCATTGAAGTCAAGGGAAAGACACCTTATTTTGTCCCAATGTAAGAAATTTAACATAAAAGACACAGGACCGTCAGGATCCAAATCAGCTTCTTGCAAACACCAAATACAGCCACTCTGCAGTAGGTGGCTATGGTGGGCATCTAAACCTGGAACATAGGGTGCATCCAGAGGACCCAGACAAAAGCTCCACATCACAACACTCCACAGCTTCAAAGAGTTTTGGATTCAGCCCTTCAGGCATTTAGTTCAGAAATACAAGACTGTGGGAAAGAGAAGAAAAAGCACTGCTTTCTTTCTTTCTTCTTTTTTTTTTTTTTCCTTTGTCATTTTTTAAAGTTTCTTTCATCTCTGACCAGTCTAGTGAACTTTCAAAAGATTGTTCCTAAAATATGTAGACAGTATCAATATCAATAATTCTACAATAACCTTATTTCTCTTATTTACACCCACAGTAAATAAAAAGGTATCTGTTATATAAGAATGTATAAAAATTTAAGTTGTATATGATATATGTTTTATTTAAAATTTTATAGGAAAAATCTCAGCAAAAACGCTGACTAAAGTAAATGCAGATATTTTTAAAAATTCCACGATTTTAAAGAGCAGTTACAGTTTATATGTTATGATCACAGCAGAAGACTGATTTCTAAACCCAGCTAGTGGTGGAAAGTGGCTGGCTCCTCAACACCAAAGAGGAGTGACTGACTCATTCATTCCTCTCTCATATGTACCCACATGAGCCCCTGTCCTTCAAGGTCCTCGTATCCTACCTCTATCTTCCATCAGTACTGAGATTAGCTCTTGCCATCTGTTCAGCCCTCTTTGCCCACAGTTAGACAAAATCCCATGTATTTTTTCCATGCCTCATATTCTTCCTAACGTGCCCCCACAGTCTCATGGGAATGAAGGAAGTACGTGGTTATTAAAGACAATATGGACATGCCTTATATACATAAGGGTCTGCATTAAAGCTACAATCATGGTTTTGATATATTTTTTTCCAGCTGTAGCAGTTTTCTGTGTGTGTGACCGCTGATGTAGGCGTGTGGTGCCAGGGCAGTGCCTGTGTGCACGGCCGAGCTCTGCTAGCGGGACCAGAAGGGGCAGGAAAGCGGGGACATCAGCTGGGGTCTGTTTGAAAAACAGAGATCCCTTCTGATTTACTGCTTGGCTCCTTTCACTTTCTGTTAGAATTGGGATCCACGTCCAAAACCTGAATACCAAACCACCCAGAAGCATTGGGTGCTACAACTGTAGGTCTGCCAAATTTTGTGGTCTGAGCTCATGTTGCTTTAGTCCAGGATTGAAGTCTCTGCTTTGAGCTGAGCCCCCTGCTCCTGCCTTGTGCTGCTCCAAACTGAGGACCCCGTGTGTGTCTTCCAGTGCGGGAAGAGGAGATGAGACATAGAGCCTTCTGACCCTTGCCATTTCCCCAGTATCCAGCCGGAGGGTTGTTTATATTGCTGTCCTTCTGAGATTTGTATGGTAGATGAGAACAAGGGATCTCCTTGAGAAATATCAGAAACAAAAGACAGTCTCCCATCAGGCACTGTAACTGGGAAAGGACAGGGAAGAGTATTTAGTTCCAGCTTTGAAAATTGCATATTTTTTTTTTTATTCAGCATCTTGGAAGATGGGAACAATATATTTAGGGAAGTTTAATTAGACCCAGGATGTTTTAGACTTTATCAGGAATAAAAACAAGCTCCTGCACACATTGAACCCAGTGCACGCAGATACTCAAGCCTCACAAAAATATTAATTTATTTCATATTTCCAGAGGCATGCCATTTATGTGACTTCTTTTGACTTATTAAGTATTTGTGGAAACTTCATTTTATGCAGGAAATAGCTATAATCACCAGCAAATATGACTTTAATAACTAAGATACTGGGGGCCATTCTTGATTGGGTCTAAACCTCACACACAGTAAAATCTTGTGATAAAATAGTCTATTTTCTTATCTGGAGTTGAAAGTCAAGACAAATTCAACTGATAAGAAAATCTTTATACAAGATACCATATATCCTCTCTAAAATTAAGCTCTGGCTAAAGATTCATTTACTTTTGCTGGATGTAGTCAAAATGCAAATATTGACAACCAAAACCACAGTCCATAGAATATTTCATTTTTGAAAACAGTATAGTCCCCAGCACATCTGACAGGGAAAAGAATATAAAGCAAGGCTTGAAAAATAAATCCATGAATCCAGAAAAGTGGTTTATTAACAATTGATTTCCATTTTGTAATTTAAATATGCACAAAATGTTTTTGAAATTTTTGGTCTTGCAGTCTGAGGAAGGTTCATGTGAAAATACATATGCCTGTGCAGGTTAGGGCAGCCGCTGACCTTGCTTCCACTGAAAGAAATGAAAAGACTCCCACCATTGGGGTATTAAACTTTAAATAGGATAATGGAAATGTTATGGAAAAGGCTCAGGTCCTTTGCGAATAGCAGCCTTGGCGGTTTTGTTTCTCACCCATCCCCGTTGACTGTGGGACATGGGACTCTCAGCTCCCTACCCAGACAGTCAGGCACACAGCATAAAGTACCGCTGATCCTGGGAATCGTACGGGGGGAAAAGGACACGTCCATAAACAGGGACAAACATCTTTCTCTGAGCAAAGCTGTCAAATCCATTTAGGCAGAAACCTGCTTGAAGTTTTCCTCTGGGGCCACTTTTTCCTGTCTGGGAACGGCTGTGGCATTGCCTGGCTGTTCCCGAGCGACCATCCCTGAGAGGTTTAGATAAGGCAAGAAATCACACTCAGTAGTCTTATGGTCCTGGGCTCCAAGACAGAATGGGAAGGCTGCACTTCTGCTACCACTCTTTCAGAAGAAGAAAAAAAAAACACAAAACAACCAACCCACAACCAAACGAAAAGCAAGCATGTATCAGCTGAACAAAGCTTGTTTTGTCTGCTGGGAAACACTGACCCTTAGCAATTGTCCTCATTAGTATTTGCACAACAGTAGTGCTTTTAGGTGGTCCAGCTCCAGTAATAGTATGGGGGTGGCAGCTACAAGATTTAGCTGTGCTGCTGACTCTAGAATAAATTACATGAGGCAAAGAAAAAAAAGTTTTACTACCTGTGTCAACATTAAGTGGTAAATACCCGGGAGTGAAGCTCCCGTCCTCTATTGGAATACGGTGCAGAACACAGTGACTGCAGAAGGCAAACATTAATAATTTTCCCTGGAGCTTAGAATTTGGTGGGTTAGTTTTAAGAAGGGAAAGAGGTGTTACTTCAAACATCTACAAATACATATACAGTGATATTCATCAAACATTTGCATATGCAATTGCATTAATCATTGAATCAATATAAATACCCCTTATGCTTGAGCACCTGTCTTCTAATGCAGCTCAGGTGTAGGTGGGAGCTGCAGATGTCTTTTGTGTGTGCTGCGAGTGGTCAGAGCCTCCTGTGTGTCAAATAACTGTGTATGAGGAGCTAAGGGAACAGCTTCAACTCACCGCATCTTTTAGAGTTTTGAAGGATGCCAGATCACTTGGTCGAAACCACCTTTGACATGCAGAGATACTGCATGGATCCAATACAGTTATTATTTATTATTTGCACTGGGAAGGGGCCCAGAACCCGTAATCACATATGGTGTCTGTTTTTCAAAGAGTCTGTAAAATCCTTGTAATGAGAAAACAGCCCGTGCTCCACAGACCTTGAAAGGCAGGACTCTGCATTCTGTTTTTAGAAACACATAGCAGCTGTTGATAAAGGAGCACAGTGTGAAGATGCTGATGAACAGAAATATGGGCTGTGTCTTTAGCTGGTATATATTGGCACAGATCCAGGGACATCACATTACATGCCATGCCTTCCACTGGTATATACTGGCACAGCTCCAGTGACTTCACAGAGTGATGCTAATTTACACCAAACTTATCTGGCTTTATATCCATAATTATTGCCAGAAACAATACACAGTTATAAAGGAGAATTATTGTTTAAAAGCTCGAATGAGTGGCAGACAAGATGCTTTGTGTTTCCCAGGAGAAGATGCATGCTGCTTTTCCCTTTTTCATCATTCAGGAGAATTGCCAAATAAGGGCTCAGGCCAGCACAGGCTGAATCAGTAGAAAGTTTCCTTATAATACCCTGGGATTTTTCTCTTGGATCTGATACCACTTCAGTAGTGGAATGTGTTTGGCTTGGTGTGGTTTCAGATCAACACAGTATTTTTGATAGATACATAAAATAACATTGGGAACATCTATCAGAGGCAGTTAATTTTGTTCTTTAGATGAGATCAGAGTGGACATTGAGTCAAAATCAAAGCCCAGGACCGAGCCCTTGTTGTCCTTCTCTTTGGACTGTTGAAACTCTAAGATGTGAGATGCTCCTGGAGAGTGGTGGCTCACTTCTGAGATGCAGCTGAAAGGGAAGAAAGTCCTGAGGTGTAAGGGTTGTTTATGAACCCATGCAAGCCCAGGGAGATGAGGAACCCAGCTTATGCTGGGAGTGATGACTTCCTATTCCTTCATTTTGAATCTTTTCAGGAGAAGTGGGACAGCCACCAGCACCTCAGAGGGAGGCTTTCAAGGGAGGGTTTTCATCCTAGAGCTCTCAGCAATATGTTAGGTAGGCTTGCCCATAGTGCAGGTACTGGATCTGTTGGCATGAAGAATCAGGGCCACATGTAAATATATATATATACACATATATATGCTCTGGTGGGAAGTTGGGACCTACACTGATGGACAGCTCTGAAGGGTTTCTGGCTGTACTTTAACAGCCAGTGTGCTAGGTGGCATTTCCAAAAGGATGAGTGGTCTTGTGCCCAGCTGAGCTACTGTAAGATGGAGCTTGACAAATCTATGGAAGGTGTTATATGACATGGTGCCAACAAGAGCACTGGGACGAACTCTGCTCAGGATGTCCTTCCCTGTCCTGCATTCCTATGTGTTACTCTGGGCCTGATGTGAAATGACAAAGATGAGTATAGGTTGAGTATGAGACAGTACAGCTCCCACCAGGATGAGGCAGAGTATCTCAGCTAGCTGGAGATGGCAAAAAGTACTATTTTTGAATGCTGTTACATTATAATTTTTTAGCAGTTAGAACACTATTAAAGAAAGATTGGCTGAAAATACTTATCTGGTAAAATACAAAGGATATGATTGCACTACTAATAAATGCTGACTTTACACTTGCTCAGTGGAAGAAAGAATGAAATCTGATATTTTCATTGCATGCCACTGAATCAGATTTCCTCTGAATCATGAACTGTTTAGTGGAGCTGAGCAATGCACATAGCTGACCATTACTAAACAGGCCAAATTTCCAAATTAACTTAACCCAACATTGCTGTTGTGGCTTAGTTATTCTACCTTTGGCCAAAAAACAGTCCTGTTTAGCTTTCAGACTTGTCCACTGAGACTACGGTCTGAAATCACCATCAGGATGGAAGTGGACAGTTTTGCCTGATTAAAAAAAATGTGCATTCAGATTAACCAAAATCTTTGATGAATTAATATTTATTGTACCATCTTTTTTTCTGGTAAGAATCCTGCCAGTCCTGTTCCAATAAAATCCATCTGATTTGTAAAATCAGTTCCAATCAGGATTCACATTTCAGATCATTAAAACTGTCTTCAAAATTTTTCTTTTTTTTTTTTCCTTCAAAAAAAGGAAATATTTTGATCTCTGTTAAAAATGTTCCACTTAATCCAAAACAATGCTCTGAACATTGTTGCTTGATGGAAATTGATTTTAAAAGCCATTTTAAACTAACCTGAAATATCCTTACCCTGATTTTTTCAGAATGATCTCAGGAAAAAAAAAAAAAGTACACAGCTCTTCTTACAGAATTTTAATTGAACTATGAATTAAAGAATGGAAAAGATAGAATCTGATCTGAGAAATCCTATTTCCTAGTATATAAAATATGTCCCAACAAAAGTTTATTACCAAAGCTAGTTTCATGTGAATCTCTCTTGGAGATACTCTGTCAGTCTCAGATTCTCTTGATAAGTTTCCTGAGATGTTTTTCAGTTTCATCTTGTCTTGGGTTCATTAAATACTCAGTACTATCACTATGCATGTTATCTTTGCTGAAATATGTACATCTTGTATCTCAATCTCATATTGTGCTGATCAATAATAAGGTGCTTTTCAATAATCAATAAGGTGCTTTTTAAACCACAAAAATAAAATGCAGAAGTAATTTTGCCTCAGATTCATTTATGTATAGGTGAATAGGGATGGATAGGCTTTGGTACATCTACTAGTTTCCAAACACATCTTCATGCATAAAAAATCTCTGAAATACTTATTAACTGTATTTGCTTAGACGTATATTTTTGTTTACAATGGAATTATAAAATTTCATACATGGACAGAAATAAAAGACTCAGAAATAAATGACCAGCGATATTTTGTAGCCTTTTTTTAGCAGTATACCTTACTGAGGCACAACAGATTCTGATATTGTTTCCAGTGCAAAACAATTGGAGAACAGTCTTCTTTTCCTTTTTAATTTGGCTCTGATTGCACAACATTATCGTCCAAGAGCAGTAATTTAGGAAAGCTAACTTGTGTGAAGATTGTCTTTCATCCACACCAATGAAAATCTGGAGTGGAGAAAGGTCTTCAGAGCCACAGTACTGGCCTCTCATCTAGAGTGAGGGAATACAGCTACTTGAAACTAGGACCTTAAGCTAAATATTGGGTTGACTTACATTTTGGGAGCTTTTCTACTGACTGGCTTCTGTCCAAGATTTCACCCAGGTCTGTGATGTTTTCTTTAAAGTGTCTGGTGTTGTCTTGGGCTCTGAAACCAACTAATAGTTCATGAGAATTTCTTCGTTCAAACTTCAGAAGTAAAAATGAAGGAAAGCATCACAAGATTATAGTGCTGATATCAGTGGATGAATGCCCCCACTGTTTTAGTGGTTACTCTTGCATGAAAAGCAAGAGTCACATATTCTACTTTAATATATATGAAATGCCAAAGTCAGGCTTTGGAAACCTGGTTGTTCTGTGCCTATTGCTCAGCTTATGACATTTTAGAAATTGCAGAAAATTCAGTGGGCAGTTTTCATGTTCGAAAAGCATCAATAGATAAGATTATTAGGAGCTCCAACAACAACATCAACAAATTGTGTCATGATCTAGCACAAAACATGGTGCAATCAGCAATTTTTGGTCATTCACAGTGAGGCAGCCATTCACAGACTGCACCACTTGGCTCCTGTATTCCAGTGAGAATACTCTTGGAGAAGAGAAAAAAGTTTTGCTTTCCACTGCTTTAAGTCAACTTTTTAAGAGTCCTCTGCTTAGGGGTCTTTCAAATAAAGGCAGCTGCTAGACATGCTGTACTAACCAAACCTCTGTCTACCTTGGGAGTGTTTTTCTGACCCAGGCAGCTAAGCAGGCAGGCTCTGATGCAGGTGTTTCTGACATTTCTGAGCTCGCCCTCTATTAATGGAGGTTTCCAGTTCTGACGTGTAATGGGAAAAGCCAGAATACATTCAGTTTAAATGAAGACCACCAACCTGACTGGAATGGCATCAACATCTGGGGGCAAAGTGGGTCTATTTTATCGGGAGAAGCTGATGGATTTCCAATAGATATTTGGGAACAGTATTTCAAGAAAAGAATGTGTATAGAGCATGCTTATAATTAGCACTAATTTCTCTCCTATTGTCAAGGTGGTTATACATTAAAGGAACCTCCTTTTTCTAATTGATGTTTTGACAGCATCCATGCAAAACAATGATTTTCTCCCCGTTGTGTTTAAATATCAGGTAAAATGATGCCAAAGAGACTTTTAGGTTAATTAAGGATTAAGTTGCGTAAAGAAAACAAATGATGCAGTGAGGCAAAGTATGTTCATGGTAGACGTAGTCCCTCGTGTTTCCTTCTGTGATGGTTCTCAGGCTTTGCCTTAACTGGGCTAATGCAAATTATGGTGACAATGAAGAAGACAGCAAGCTCTAACACCAGTACATTTACTTTGGGAGATTAATGCAGTGGCTGCTTTTCCTTACACTATATGAGTTGGAGCTTCCAGTTCATACCTAAAAGAAGAGAATTGCATTGCAAGGTACACAGCTACTTTGCTAACAGAAAGTTGTATTGTACTGGCTCTGGGATATCACACAAGGTTGTTTCTGGGGAAAGCATGTGTGGGCTTTGTGGATGAGACCTGATCAGTGCTATGAAGCTGAAGCTCTGGGAAGCAAACCCGGGCTGCCTGCTGCCACCGTAGTGTTCACGTCTCCTGTGAGTCTGTGAACAATAACACACCCAATGCCAAGTGCAACAGGAAGCTGAGGAGTGAGTCTTGTCCGTAGATGTCACAGGATCATGTTACCTGCATTCATAGAAATAAGCGTGGGTACAATTAACTTCTCAGCTATCCTTCATTAAAGCCAAACAATCCCACACTGCAGGCCTCCTTCCCACACTGGTTTTGTGTCATCCTGGCTTTCAGAAACTACACACTACTAACAGTACAGACACTGAGAACGGCATCTTAAATTACAAAGCAGCTTACTGGATTTAGGGTTTCCTGTTTTACCCAGACATGTTGGTGCATTCCTGCTGGTCCCCTATCCCAAATTTCAATGCATGTTGCCTCCCATATCGTGAAATTATTTTTTTTTTGAGGGGGGTGGGTGCTTTGTTTTGTTTTCTTTAATTTCATATCCACAAGGCTGACTGTGTTTATTTCTTATTTATTTCACCAAAGCGTAAAGAGTTAACACTCTGAATGACAAATTGGCCAAGAAGACCAACAGCATCCTGGCTTCTATCAGGAATAGTGTAGCCAGCAGGACCAGGGGAGTGATTGTGTGCCTGTACTCTGCTCTGGTGAGGCTGCACCTCAAGTACTGTGTTCAGTTTTGGGCCACTCAGTACAAGGACACCAAGGTGCTGGAGCATGTCCAGAGAAGGGCAACGAAGCTGGTGAAGGGCCTGGAACACAAGTTCTGTGAGGAGCAGCTGAGGGAACTGGGGTTGTTTAGTCTGGGGAAGAGGAGGCTCAGAGGAGATCTTATCATGCTGTACAATTACCTTAAAGGAAGCTATAGTGAGGTGCAGATTATGCTTTTCTCCCAAGCACTAAGTGATAAGACAAGAGGAAATGACCTCAAGTTGCACCAAGGTGGTTTAGGTTGGATATTAGGAGAAATTTCTTCTTTGAAAGTTTTGTGAGGCATTGGAACAGGCTGCCTGGGGAAGTGGTTGAATCACCATCCCAGGAGGTCCTTAAAATATGTGTAGTCAAATGTTAAAGGTGGACTTGGCAGTGCTAGGTTGAAGGTTGGACCAGATGATCTTAGAGGTCTTTTCCAACCTAAATGATTCTATGATTCTATGAAATTGCAGATTATTTCATTACAGAGAAGTTTTACAGGATTCATCTGGAGTTAATTAAGTTTCCAAGAAAAAAGGAAAAGTTTACCAGGGAAGAGATCCCCCTCCCCCTTGCCACCCATTTTAATTGTCATACTCGCTTACACTATTCTTTTTTTCATTTATTATCTTCTTGTGTAAGGTAAAACTTAAGACAGAGGGGTGCAAGAGCAGGCTTGTAAACCTGACTAATGAAAACATGATTACCTTTAAGTGTGTCCCGTGCACACAGACAACTCATGTCAGTCAAATTAAGCTTTTACATTTATATTATAGGCAGGAAGCTATAAATTATAGCCTGCCATTGAAGTGATTCATGTAGAAATAGAAAGACAAGGGGATAAGTGAATGAGAAAAAGCTGACCTTTTCTGGAGCTGCATGTAAGAGAACAGGCTTGGCTCTGTGCACGTATCCTAAGTTGGGTCAGGAGCCCGTAACATAACTTGGAGCTCTACAAAGCAGGAAGGTTTGACAAAAACATTATGGAACTGGAAGTAGCTTTAGAAATGAAAACAAAAAAGGGTACTTGACTGCAAAACCTAAAACCAGACATCCACCAGGCCACCCTCCAAAATGACCCATACTCTGAAAAGTCAAGATATTTGCTGCACAACATATTTTTAAGTCTCATATGATGACACTTTCCAGACCCCTGGCATGTTCCTTAATAAAAATGAGTTCCTTTCAGACTTGAAAGCATATCACAAAACTGTAAAGTTCTTCTGCGTTTAATATTGCATTAGCTGGGACAAGGATATTTGTATCAGTATCTCCATAACAGAGTGTTCCCAGATTGCGGGAAGTGTTTGACTGACCAATAGTCACAAGTGGTCTAAAAAGAGAAAATATCCAAAATAAGAAACACTTGCTACACAATTCCTTACAGCCAGATTTTCATTGACGTGAGAAGAACTGCATCAATTTGCCCACAGAGAGAAGCTTGCTCGCTTTCATTGCATAGCTGTGGAGACACAGTGTGAGAGGGATTACTTCTCAGACTACAGAAAGCACTGACTGCCACCTTGCATACTATTCAGCTTTAAGCAACAGTTAACTCAGTCAAGAGTTCAGAGGAAAAGCAGAAAAAAAGCAAACAAAACCAGCACTTCCCAAGTACTATATTTCTAGCCGAGTTATGTTAAAATTACAGGCAAAACCAGTCATTCTGATGCTTGTTGATTGATGATGACGATGTTAAAATGTTAAAAGAAAACCCAAGCTACGTGGTGTTCACATTTTGGAAGTTTGTTGCTGGCGTGCACAGTGTTGGAGGCACTCGCAGACCTCTGGCCACCACTCTGTCCGAGAGCCAGACCAGGTAGGAATGTGACAGCTGACAGTTCCAGCACTCGAGCAATGCTTCTTGCTCTCCAGATTACTCCTGCTGCAGCACTTGAAGCCTTTAGTCTCTTAGCATATTCAAACGTCTAAAGCACAAAGCAAGAGATAGTAAGGCTGAACTTTATCTGGTCAGTATTTGTAGCTCCTTCATGCATCAAACACAGTCCCGTGCTACTTGCTGTTCATATTTTTTTCATTTAGGAATGTCTTGTTCTTCTGGCTTAGCAGCTCTCTGTCAACCACTGCAGTACAGATATAGGAAAAAATGTGAAGGATTTTAACAATTCAACTTAATATAACACTTAAAGAACATGATGCAGTGTCTCTCGTGTCAGAGTCCAAATATTAGCCAGCTCTACTGCTAAAATGTAACAAAGTGGTCATATAAACTGAACCATCACTGCTGATCCTCTATTATACTTTGGCGGTACAGTTAATTAATATGTTTTTATCACGAGATCGCTCCAAGCCTTTTGATCACCAGTGAAGCAGTCAGTACACTGTCACACGCAGACACAACGCTTACAGGCGTACTGTTTCAAGAGAGGTCACCGTACAGCTAGATCCTCTTCTACATTTCTGGAACAGTGCTGCAAACGTGTTAAGGAAAATTTTGGTACGGGACTACCATGCAGACACATACGGCAAAAAGTAACCACTTCCGTAGCTGTTACTAATTAAATCAGTTCTCTTTCTGTTGGAAGCTCATTTGCTTAATTCATCAGCCTATTGGTTTCCTTAATTCAGTTCCAGCCTTCGTGTCAGTATGGTCTAGGAAAAGATATTTTCTCTTAATACCTCTGTATCACTTTCTTCTTTTGATGCAGCGTAATTAGGTCTATCCTGCTGTTTTCTGCGAAAAATAGAGCAGTCTCCAAGCCCAGAATGATTGTATTATGGTACTATTACCTCATATATAAACTGCTGTCAATTGCTTATGTTTTATGGGTGATTTTGAACTGTTGGAAAAAAACAAGTGGTGCCAAGGAGATGGCAAAAAAAAAAAAGAAACAGGAAACAGTGCAAGTAGCTCAGTGATCTGGACCGTAAACTCCATCTTGCTAACAGGCAAAGTGAGTGACTAAAGGTTTATTACTCTAAACTGCTGTGCAGCTCTTTTAACCATAAATTGCAGTAATAGAATGATTAACATGCACAATATCATATCACAAAACTCAAACCTTTCTCCAGATCCTTAGTAGCTTTTTGATAAGAAAAGACATAGGAAGAGGCCTGTCACAGCTATAGGCATTTTAAAACACGTAATGCAGCTGTATGTACACAAAAAGTTTACATGTTTTCCTTCTTCCTGCATACTTTCTCCTAAGTATACTTAATTCTCGAGGCTGTCATGATGTGAAGGAATTATCAAGTAAACCAGACAACAGGTGTACAGTAACTGAGAAAATGGAAAAGCATTTAAAATACTAAGACAAAATTTCTACTTAAAATTCTTCATGGGAGAATCAGGAACTGGACAATTCCACCTGTAAGGAATGAAGGGGAAAAAGGAGTGTGAGACAGGGAAGGAAGGGCTGCAGGATGGGTTCAGGCAGAGATGCTGTCAGACACTAGGGACGGCTTTGCTTCTGTCATGTCTATACAGCAATTATTGGCCTGTATGCTAAATTTGACAGCCTGTATCATAATGTCACAAAAAGGTCAGGAAAAATGAAAGGACTTTTGGACAATCTTAATATTTCCCTAGTACACTTTTTGTATGATGACCTCAACTCACACTTGTGCTCCATAAACATCCTATGGGCATAAGACTAGTCAGAATATTCACTGTGCATTTGTGGCATAGTTGCTAAACTATGCACTGCAGATCTTAGAGCAAATCTAATATCTCATTGCATGCAAACTTAATCAACAGAATTTACAATTGCTCTTGTGTTAGCAGGATGAAGGACCGATTTTGTGCGAGTTGGAAGATGGCTTTTCTAATCCCTGTTGCCTTGAAAGGCTGTATTGTTTTTTTCATCACTTGACCCATTACTCTTTTCATCATTTAATTCAATTATAAACTCTCTTGCTGATGCCGCTTGCTTGGATATTTTCCCATCCTTTTTTTTTTTTTTTTTTGTATGAACTCCTCTTCACCTACTGCTTTTTCAGTTTTCTAATCCGCCTTGCCATTAACATCACTGCTAGAAGTTAGATGCTGACACACACATCCATTTAAAGTAAGATATGGATTGATTTTTTGATCTAATATACATTTAACCAAAAAAAAAAAAAAGCTAAAAAGCTTGATAAACTTGTACCATTTCCTCTGTTTAAAGAACAAGTACAATGATAAAAAATACTTGTCTGTTCTCCCATCATGTGTAGGAGGTGACCTGAGCTGCATTTACATAGAGTAGATAGGACTTTGGAGGTATGCTGTAGAAGAGTCATATCTCTCCATAAGAGGAGAACACTTTTATCCTTCTTTCTGGAAAATTAGTATAATTTTTGCACAGTTGAAACAGCTCAGCAACTTTCCACTGACAAGTTGTGAAGACTGTTTGCAAATTTTTATTTTCCTTTTTTTAACCTGTTCAAATTATTATGCCCCCAAATTCCCCCAAAACAGAGAACGAGAGAAGCCTAACCCCAAAAGCTTTAATTTTCACTCCTTCAATTGCACAAAACATCTCTAAAGACAGTATTTTTCAATACAGTGGAAAACCTTGCATCTTGGAGAGCTCTGGGTACACACATAGGAGAAACCAGGGCAAATGTAACAGCACATTCAGTTATTGTTTGTCTGTCACAGTGCTACCTTGCTGACAACATGCATGCTCTGTGTGCTCTGTGGTGCTCACTGCTACATTTTCAAGAAGGGAAAAAGCCTGTAAATCAAAGTGTCTTACCCGTCACAGAAGCAACTTCCTAACTTCCGAACCAAGCAGGTCCAAAGTCTGATTTGTGTTTATTCCACTATGTTGCTGGAAGGGAACTGTGTGCTGTGTTTCTAATATGTATATCTAGGAAATTTCCATTGCCAAGCTGGCAGGCATGCATGGTTACAGAAAAATAATTCTCTGTGGTTAGAACTGTTAGATACGGTCCATCTGCATCACCGCTATTTGCACTAGCAGAAAGTTTCTTCCCTTAAAACTTTGGTTTAACTCAAATGTTTGCATTATTAGCTATACTCACTTAGGCTCTATTTCTCTGTTCTTCCTTTTTCATGCCCTCGTTTTCTGTTTACCTGCTGAGAATAACAGCTTCTTCCATTAGGGTTATATAGCAGAATCTTTTTGCAATTGAGCTGATTACTGTGCTCAGGGCCAATCTATTAATATTAGATGTCAGAGAATATTAAATGAGGATGCTTGTAAATCAAGTAAATAAAAACACTTCTTTTAGAGAAAGTCCACTTCCACTGAAACACCTTCACTGGCTGCATGTCCCTTGTGTGAATTCCTTGAATGAAAAAGTAACAGTTTATTTCCTTGTAACATACAATTGCTTTTCAACTCCAAGTGTAGCATCAGACCCCAAAAGTGCTTATTATAAGATACTCCACCTCTTTCCAGCACGGTGCTCTTACTATCACTAGTTCATTTAATATACAGTACTGTATAGCCGTGATGGCATTTTCCCATAAAATCACATTCACCGCTACAGGGTTCACTGAGGTCATTATTTAATTAACAAACTATTTCACAATTAATCTTTCTGCCTATATTTTTGCTGTTGTTTGTTATACTGTTGCATGCCCAGGCATCATAATGCCAGAAGCCGTATAGCCAAGTAAGAATCTCTACTCAAGCACCAGTAGTTTGGTGAAAGGAGTGCCCTGAAAGGAGTGCAGTCTAGATTAATGACAAGATACAATAATTGAAAGGTACAGGTTGCAGGAGGAGTAAAAGGAAAGCCAGCAAATTTCACACCCTAATCCGCAACCTCTACCTTCCATATGCTGTGCAGACTGTTAATGAAGAAAGCACAGGAGAAAAATACCTCAGATACTTTTTTTCCTGCTCTGTTGTGGTGGGCAGTTATTTTGGAGTTTATGTAGCTTGGATGGCTCTGATGTCATCATGCATTTACCTTCTGTATTTCTTACATCATTCATGTTGAGTGAATGCTCAGAAAGACATCAGTCATTGGAGGTTTTCCAACAGCGGGTTTCTATCCACCCTCCGTTCCATGTAAGCACCAGTTCAGCTGGATTTCCAGAAGTCCTCACCTCTGGCAGGTTTGAGATATAAAAGGAAATTCCAGCTGTGTGAGAAAAGCAACACAAATACTAATTTTCTTAATGCCTTTGGGTTACAAAGGGAATGTAAATTTACCTGTGGCCACCCTTTCTCTACTCGAGGTCATCCCTTCTCCATGCTGGGCCTCTCCAACCGTGTGGATGACATAGCATGTCCTGTACATCTTCCCTCTCCTAGGGAGCAGAGGGGTGTGTGTCTGTCCGTGCAACAAGCTGACCTCATCCCAGGCAGGAGAGCAAGGACGGATACCTGCCCCAGTGGTCCCTTAATGTTCTCAGTGTTTGGTTCAGGTATTTTAGGTCTGGGGTGATGTTTAGGTTTAATGTACCACTCAGCCTTCCAGTTTGGTGTGACTGAGTTAAAATCTGACAGACTGAGCAACCGACAGGAACCAGCCTCTCTCGTTCACATCTGGGTGGAAAAGAAGCATGTTTAGAAAAATCCAGTGACAGCCCTCTGTATAAGTTCAGATGTCATAACAGGCTGAAAAGGCATATGTATTCTGTTCCATAGGGCTCCCTAGGGAGCTTTTTACACATAAAAAAAAATGAATTAATGAAAAACTAACTGTTTTTAGCCATAGCTATGTAAAATTCTATTCACACTGTAGAGAACACTAGATCAACATTATATCACCATCTCTATAAGCTTCCTACATCCCCAGGGCAACATTTGACTCCAGCTCCATTCATCCTGGTGTCTCTCTGTTTTAAGCTACTGAAAAATGCCGTCCCCCATCCCCTAGCTGTTTGCCTCCCAGATCTCCTCCAGTGCCACAGGTGGGCTGCGTCAAATAAACAGCAGAGCGGAGGTGGGGAGAAGGGGGAGCCCCCTCCCCAGCTCTGTTTAGACTCCAGCCTGTTGCTGACATTATGAAGTGAAATTCTGCAGTTTGCTCTGAGGACAGAGAGCCTTGAAAAACCATTGCCCCGTCTAAGCTGCAGACCAGGAGCTGGCCCTGAGGTGGCTTGTCACAACACAGGGAAAAGAACAGCCTCTCCTCATACAGACCATCTGAGAAGGAAGGTTTGCTCTCAAAGCAGAAGAGATGTTTTCGCATTTAATAACCTTTGATAGAATTTTCTTCAGTAACTTTGTCCAACCATTTCTGAACCTATATAAACTTAGATCGCCCACAACATCCTGGGCAAGGAAATCCATGGCCCAGCTATGTGTAATGTGAAACAATATTTCCTTCTGTTTGTTTTGAAAGCTCTGCCTGCACTTGATACTTTCTGGTTCCTGCTCTCAAAGAGCCTCCCAGCAGCCATCCCTCCTTCATGACCTCTGTCACCGGGTCACCCTTCTTCCAGGTCTGAGTGTTCCTAACCTATATGGGTTCTCCCATTGAAGCCTTTCCATACTGCTGGTTGCCTTGTTCCTTCTTTTTGTGTCTGTCATACTTCTGATATATCTCAGCACTGAGAAGATGATTTCATATATCTGCTTATTACGACACTATTTTTATATGTGGGTGGTAATAGTGCCATGTCCTAGATGGAGTGGGCACTGAAGACGTAGATAAAAGTCACCATAGATGAATGCTGAATTCTACCTACCAGGTGCTAAAACAAGATTCTCTTGAACTTCTGGGTCATTTTTAGAATGACTTTGAAGCAAATCATCTGCTGCTTCTCGTGCAGAGAAGGATCCTAGTGTAGAGATATCCCCAGGATGCAGCAGTAGAAACAGAATTTTGCATGTGTCTTCTTAAAGAGTGTGTCATTTTACTCTTTATGACTAAATCATCTCGTCCTACAAATCTGGCAAGCTTCCTGTTCCTAACATGTTTGAAAAAGGATTTATTATGCATGTTCACATCTTTTGCAACTTGTTTCTCAAATTCCACCCTTCTTTTTTTTTTTCCCTTACTTTTAACCTTCCAGAGCTTATGATGTTTGTTATTTTCCTGAACTGGACACAACCTTTTCACACTGAAGGATGCTTTCCTGAATCTGTTGCCCTCCCACACACCTTTATTCTGGTATTTTCATGGTGTTTTTAAGGATGCAGTATGCACTTGCTCTGTCCCTTCAATATGTAGGTAGTGTTAAACATATCACCCAAGGGACTGTTCCCGTGTCTTTGCACTGTATTACACTGCAAAGAAAGGCAAGCAGAAAACTGTTCATTAAGGTCACCTTATTACTGCAGCAGGTCTCACAGGGTCTAATATTCTGTAATAAAGCTGTAATAGTTCATTCAGAAGCCTGGCTAGCTGCAACAGCTAGTGAAGGTAAGGGTGGTGGAATGGAAAGAAAGAGTATTTAAAGAAATGGTACAACAAACAGAGGGACAAACATAAATAAGTCTCTTGTCTTTTTAATCTTGAAACATTCACGCCCTTGTTCAGAATGAAAAAGATGCCCAAGACAAGAAGGGTATTGTACTGAAAAATATTGGCTGCCTGATGGCTTTAGAAAAAAATATGCCATGTTCACAAATACCTCCCCTGACCTGTTTATTAAAAAGGACAATAAATGACTGAGCAGTGAATATTCAGGGCCTGGGAGATTTTATCAGGCATAATGTTTCTGGAAAAAAAAAAAGTATGATACAGTTGGCTGTGGGAAGAACTATGAGTTCAGATCTTTCTTAAGTCAGCTGATTTTGTTCCCTTTCTAATTCCATGTACAATTTCTATTTAACATTTCACCAATCTTCTGGGAAAGTCTGTCAAACAAAGGTTTTGAACGTGACTTGCACAGATTGCCGACTGCCTTTCACAGCCTGGACATTTTATGAAGTCCTTCACGGATGACCGTGTTTTGTTTTATTTTTTTAATGTATTCCATAATGTAAGAATTCTGAACTAAGCCACTGTGATTGCACTTAATCAGCTTGCAAACAAGACACAGAAAAGAATTCATCGTATTACTAAAGTGAATTCCTGCTATTTAAGGATAGTGTCATTATGAATAGAGCTTATTGGAACCAAAATGCCTGAATTTATTTATAGATCCTATGTACAAATGAAAGGAGCAAAAGAGTTTGGAAACATCCAATACGCTTGCAGTGATGTTGGCTTTGCTGGAAGTTAATTGCAGTGGGGACAAGTCATCAAGAGTGAGACTGTGCTCAGCGTTTACCTGCATCCACTGCTGTTGAAGTCTGCGGGAAATTCTTCATTTACCTCTCAGGAAACAGTGTTACGCTATAGTTAAGCTCTTCTGGAAATCTTACTCTTCTTGAAAACTCAGAAGACTGCAGCTAGTAAGAGTCTAGTGTTCTAGCAACACTAGGAAGCAGCATTCAAAAATGCTAAACAATTTGCCCTTGGAAATGTAGAGATGTTTTAGAAGCCACTATCAGGTTCTGGGAAGTTGATATACCCAGAAGAAGTACAAATAAATAACCCCTCAGTTATGTGTGCTTCCCTGTGCTGTGATGCTTCAAGGTGCTTCTCTAACAAAACCATTAGATTAAACACACACACACACACACACACACACTGTTAGGCTAAGATTCTTTTTATCTGCCTGGGAAGAGCAACAGCTTTAAAAAGTTACAAAAAGAACATTTTTAGACTGTATTTAATCACACGGAGGAAAGATGATCCAGTTAGTGGTTTCAAATATTTTGTACCACTGTGGTAATTTCTGGTGCCAGCATACAACTAACATCTGTACTATTTCACAGAAAGCACTGCTACAGACACTGTGTACACTACCAAAGACGTAAGGCTTACACATGAAGGTACTATTGCTCCGCTGCATGGCTGCTAGTCAAGAAGAGCCCCACAGGATTCAGTGGAGTTACCCTAGCAGAGAAGAGTTAGATCAAAATCAGGCCTTGTATAACCACTAAAGAATTGCCTTTTTTTTTTTTTTCTTTCCCCTAAATGTGTAACTCATTAATCCTTTGAAAACAACTAATACCCCACTAATTCCATCTTTTTCATAACCAGGGAGTTAGGCATTTTCTGGCCCTAGCCCCACTCATATATCATGTTAATTTGTTGAAAGAGCTGCATAGATTGACTTCTGAAAATTTTTATTATTGTTATTGCTATTTTTACTCACGATAATCACCACACAACACACAGTCTGCTAGTTGCTGTCCCAAAGAGCTTACTTAAAAGCCTTTCTCCCTTGTCCACTGACTTCCAAGGGACGTAGGTTGGAGCCAAATAGAGTTGCAAGTTTTCACTTGAGGGCCATATCCTTGCATGGAATCTGTTTCCAGCCAAGCTGACTAGGAATTTGGCTCACTTGTCCTCTGGCTCACTGCAGTGTTGCCCATCAGGTTCATGATGACAAGTGAACAGGAAATTTCACCACTGCGTCATCAGAATACTTCAGATTGCTCCAGGTGCAGCATGGAGCCAGCCCCTTTGTAGGAACCCTGAGAGGTGGTACACAATGAAATCACTGTCTCTCGCTCTCCTAACAGCATGCTTGAATAGGCTGTGGTGAAACCTCCCCAGGGAGACAACGGAAGCCCTATCACTTCAGTCATTTAGAGCTGGATAGTAGGAAACACTTATGAATGTACTGTAGGGAGCAATTCTTCTTGGCAGGGACTATGTTAAGTGATGTAAGGGAGGGGTTTTCAGCTCTTATTTCTATGCCTTTGAGGGTATAGTGTTGCTACTTGGCATTTTCAAGCAGAAGCCCGAGCCTCAGAAGGAATGATACAAAAGAGAAGATAATCAAATAACTGATTGCTTTGCATGCTTTCTCTGCATTCAAGGAGCATTCAGAAGTGAGATGCTGGGCTAGATGCAAACACCGATAGAGTTATGAGGAGCTGAGAAGCAAAGTGGCTATTGGTGTTCCCTTGGGATTGCTTTTCCTATTATTATCTTCATATTTTCTGTCACACCACCATGCAAAGATACTTTCCTTGAATAACAGTGGAAGGCTTCAAATCCATGTCCAAGATTTTGATGTGCCCTGACATCCAGAAGAAACTGGCAAATAATCATAGCTTTGTAAAGTTGAAATGAAAATAGTGCAATTAAAAAAAATGGAAACAAAATATTTGTTACTAATCAGATGGTGGTCAATGATAGATATACTAGTGCTGTAATATTCACTTTCGTGCTAGTTCTTGCTAATCTTCTATCAGTCTTTTTTTCAGTGTTTTTTTCCTCGGCAAGTTTTTCATTAAGCAGATGGAGGTTTGCCAGATTCAGTTTTCACTCACATCATTGTAAATCATGACTGAAGCCTCTGCTATTATTCCTGCTTTCTCCAAGTGCAACTGAGATGAGCTTTTTGGCTGTTGCCTTGGGGCTCAATACATCTTGATACCTTTTGGAGAAACATTTGAAAAGTTAAGAAACTCTTTGGAGGCATCTTTACCTTTCTTTCTTTCTCTGTCTCTGTCTCTTTCCCTCTTTCTTTGTTTGCCTGCTGCCCCAGGCTCATGTCATTTCCCCTGACTTTCTTAAAAAAAATAAAATTATAATCGTGATGAGCTAGTGAGGTAATTTGGAACGTCTCCCAGCATTCCAGCAATGTTGTGGTAAAAATCTGGAATGCCACCGTTCAGAGTTGTTACAACGGCATCCCTACTCCTTCTGCCATCTGTTTGTTCTCTCACCTGCAAGCCTGTTCACATGCTGAAATCCTCTCATGTCAAAAATAAGGCACAGTGTTAAGCTGCATAAAGGCATGAAATGTGAGACTCCAGTAACAGCAGCATACTTATATAACAGCATTTGTACTAGGATTTTCTTGTTGCCTTAGGTGGAGTTCATCCATTTTCTTTTGTATCCTACCTTTAGGGAGTAAATTATTTAATTGTTACCTTTTCAGTTAACTCACAGTCTAAGATTACTGTTGCTCAAGTATCCTGATTATCATTTTAAAATGCCCCGGGCTTTCAATACCTGGGCAGCCTTTTGATAAGGTTGTATTACAGTGAAGTGATAACTCAGAAGCATGGTCAGTGGACTGCTAGCCCATTCATTGAGTTGTGAAGACAGATGTAGTTTGGAAATACCTAAGTGGTTATGTAAAATAGATACGGGCAATGGCATGACAACCCCCAACTGAAACTGGCTTCCAGTTCTAATTAGGTCACAAGTGATGCATTCCAAATTCCCAATACAATGTGCCATAAACCCACTAAATAATTGCTAAAGATGGTAATTTCTGCTCAGCAGCTGCTGAAGATGGCAGTCACTGGACTTATAGAAATGATGCTCTCTCTAGCACTCCAGCTGGGTTTACAAAAGCTAAAGTGGTAAATGCTCTTCACTCTAGGCCAAAAATAGTATTAGACCTGCTGGGCTTGCTTCTCCAGTGTGTGCAGGTGCTCAGAATTCATCCCGGCACAAAGCTGTGCTATTTACCAGAAACCATGGTAGCAGGGTGCCACAGAGTATTTTGTTCCTAGGAAATACTTTCTTCCCCTTTCCTTTCTACTCTTTTTACTGACTGTGCAAATGTTCCTCAAATAGAGTTTGGTATTTATCTGTCTCTTTAGGTGCCTAAATCAGGGATCTAGCATCCTTGGAACTGTAGCCTACAAGTGAATACTTTGAGGGCCCGAGTCACCTAACTGCTTATACTCTGACTTGTCTGCTTTGAACTGCTGCATAGCTTACAAGATGGTCATATTTCTCTAACAGATGCACCCCTTGCAGATCTGAACTGTGATTCCCAGCTTTGTATTCCTCTGTCTGGATTTGCTGTAGTCAGTAAGCATGCACATAAAATACCTTCTTTCTTCGATCATTTGCAGTGTGTATTTGTGCTTTAACCTCATTCTTTTCTATGTGAGATAGACATTTGGTGGTGCAAAGATCTAAACTTTTCAGTCTAATTGAATGAGTATAGTTGTATATTGCTAATGTGATGTACACAATTCCATGTGTGTATATATACATATAAATTGTGCATGCCTTTCTTTTCTACTGGTACATAGTAAAGTCTGTCTTTGGCACCACTGTAAGAGGCCTAGCTACACAGCTGCCTTCTTCTCCAGCAATTCATTGATATTTTGATCGTAGTGAAACAAAATGCATTAATTTACTATTTGAGTACCTCTTCTAGCTAATATTGGAGCATAAGGGTGGATTTTGGGAACTGGAAGATTGGATTTATCTGCTAATTGGACAGTCTTGGCTTTTAAAATACAACTAAAATTCTAGTGAAAGCAAAGCCTGACAGTACTGTGCCACTGTTCCTAGAGACACACACAGCCCCACAGCAGAACATCCAGCCCTTCTCAAATTATTCTGCCAGCAGTCTTTCCATCACACTGGTCTCTGTAGTTAAGAAGACAAATGAATTCAAAGAAGTGCCCAGGGCTGGAGTATCTGCTGAGGTAACACTGGCTTTTTCTGCCCTCATCCCTCCCACCCCTTGGAGGCTGTACCTATCTTGGGCCTCGTGGCCTCCTCCTGCAGCTCTCCATTCCAGCTCTGACCATGGGTGGAACCATCAGGACCCTGCCCAGCACAAGCCTTCATGCTTGGAGCAGCAGACATCAATTTTGCCCGTGCTGCTGGCAAGTTCTGACCAGGTTCTTGTTATCTAGTCACAAGCTCAAAGTCTGATCTCAAAAAGTATGATTTATTTCAGTTCTCTCTACGTCTTCCTCAGCAGATTACACTGTCCTCTAGTTGCATGAAACTTACACAAGCCTGAGAGTGCTTGACACAGGAGATCACACAGTGAGTATACGCGTTCCTTTGGGTCTAATTATTTAAAGTTGGCTTCCAGCATTTTTTCATGCATATAGCCTGGGTCCAAAGGACGTAGCCCCCCTTAGTGTTTAGGAGATGCTAGATAAAGTGAGGTTGAAAAAATCGTGCTGTGTTGATTGCTGTAATTGCTGACACATTCCTGTGGTGTACTTGATCATTAGAACAGCTCACTTAAAACAATATTTCCTTTATAAAAAGGAAGTTGGTAATCGAGCTGTTATGCTTCTCTGCTTTGCATTTTCAGTTTAAATATTCAGCTGGCATTCAGTGTATGGTTATTGCTTACCAGAGCATGTTGATTCAAATTTTCATTATCCAAATGCAAGATGATTTTGTTGAATGCTGTTTAACCACTTGATTGCTGCAGATTTTCATGTATGGGCCTTTTGGACTTTAGTCATGAATGCGGGCTATTTGGAAATGCTGTAATCTCTAACTGCTCTGTGATGAAAATGGCTGTGACACAGATTTGAATTTGGTCAAGTCTATCCCCAAACCACAGTGACCAAAATGAATTGGTTGTAGAAACCATGCAAGGAAATACATTATGTTAAGTACAAATCTAGCTCTGAAGTGTATGAGACTAAGTGGAGTCTTGCCAAAACAACCCATTTTACTGGCTGGGAATGAGCTAAACCTGTAGTATTGATGAATTTCAAGTGTTTGTGGTTGAAGTGTAAAGTGATATAGGAAAACAGTAGTCCTACACAAGTCCTACCTCTGCCCTCTACGCTGGTAGCCCAAGTTACACCCAGAATGGTTTTTGTCACTCCCCATCACTCAGTGTCACTCTACTAGCCCAGATGTTCCCACTCTCTGCTGTGAAATGCTATCATCCTGCTGTCACCCTCACTGCCCAGCAGTATATGAGCCCTATCTGAATCCCAGGTACTTACCTCTGAGCTGCTCTCCTTGCTCAGACTGTCTTTTTGCCTGTACCATCCTTCCTCAACTTTTCTACACATTTTGGGAACCAAAAAAATATACTATTCAAGTTTGCGTGATGGAAATGAAGAGAAAGGAAAAAATCTCCCATCTGTGAAACGTTCTCTTTCTAGTAGAAAGGGCTCTTCTCAGAAAAGCCTAATGCTAGTTTACTGTCTTCCATGCAAC
This sequence comes from Cygnus atratus, assembly GCF_013377495.2. NCBI lineage: Eukaryota > Metazoa > Chordata > Aves > Anseriformes > Anatidae > Cygnus > Cygnus atratus. Next base: position 56,250,391 of record NC_066364.1, on the reverse strand, counting down.
CTCTAAAGGACTTTGCACCTCAAAAATATAGATTATGGGCTTCACTGTGTTGGGATTCATCTGACTTCACTTCAAGTTAGATGTCTTGTCTGAGACTCCTAACTGCTCCTTGTGAAGGAGTGACACCGGCACCTCAGGAAAGTGATTCAGTGCACCTATCTCAAACACCTGCTTTAAGAAGGGCTTGCCTGTGTCTCTCCACAGAAAATAGATGTTGAGTAGATGATTTACTTCAGCAAGGTGTTTGCTTTTTGTGTCCCAGGTTAGGAGAGCTGAATCCTGCACTGAAAGAGTCATTGCGGTAGCTCTCACAGAGTGTGTGGGACAGTAGATGTTTGCATTTTCAAGTTGGAATTTACAAAACCGTTTACTTACTGTGAATATTGTTCTTCAGCATGCATTGAAAAGTTAGGAAGTCACTCTGAATAAAGTCCTTCTGGGGGAGTTGAACGTATGGTGTCTCAGTAAGAGCCACTGGCTTATTTACCATAGCAATGGAAAATGAATACCACATAATATTGCTGGAAAATCCCGAAACAATTAATGCAATTGTAAATTGCCTGGGCATGTCAGCTAAAACTTTAAATCCTGCATACTTGATTTAAAAGATAATTTAAATCTCACAAAACTACTAAGGTCAATAAATCCTCCATTAAAACAGAAGCATGCTCATAAAAGTCATCCTCCATGTACTGGAACTTTTGTCAGCAATGACTCACTGTGCTCCCTGCTCTTTCTGAATGAAATGCATCTCCCTATCATGAAACATTGAGTACACACTCTACACAGATTTTTTTTTATGAGGTCTGTAGTATTTAAATATTGCTTGAGAAAAATTTGTAAAGAGTATTCAAAGTCCAAGTCCAAGATCTGATAGGACATGATTCTGCCATGAATTAACACAGAAATACTAGTTAGCTACATTTGGGCTGATCACCTAATTTTCTTTCCTTGTCAGCAGCAAGAAAAATTTGCAGGAAGAGCCACCACAGTCTAAAAACGGCACACAAAATAAATGACTGGAAAGCCCTTTCTATTTCTCTTCTACAAAGGATTTGAGGGTGCCTAAGAAGGTATAGGTGAAGTAAATGATTGTGAACCTAATTTCAGGTAAGATAAACAGACCATTGGTCTTTCCAGGATGGAAGAACAGAGCCCTTGCTAAGCAAGCATCTGACTGTGAAGCTGAGGAATGCCATGTGTGACTTCAAGTTTTAGCAAGAAAATTTATTTCTAAGTAGCCTAATCAATAGAGGATTAAAAAATCCAGCTAATATTCACAAATGTTATCAATATAGCTCCACTTCTCTAAGCGTACACCTCTGCTTGCTTCACCTTTTAGCTATTTGAGATCTATTTTTAGTTCAGTCATTCTTAGGAACTCTTCACACTGATGAACTCTAAACTGCACTGGCAGCTCAGGAAGAATAACAATGAAAGATCTACTGCACGGGTTCTTGAAGCTCCAGTTTTCTTTTAGAGACTGTTATAAGGCAATTGGATTTGTTTTCAAGTCAGACTTTGAAAGAGTAACTCAATAACAGAACTGCTTAAGGTTTAATTGTTAAACGATGCAATTACTGCATAGTGTGAATGTCTCAAGTTCAGCCTCCAAGTAGTCTTTGAGGTTGAAATGCATTGCACCAACAAATGGCCTCACAGTTTAATGTCAGCAAACCCTTTTACTAGCATGATTTTTTCCTTTCTCACCATGCGGGTAAAAAAAGGGAAGTATGGGGTAGTCTCCATTCTCTGTGTCTCAGATGTTTATTCTGCAATGCAATATTTATTTTAGCTTGGTATTTATTTTAAAAATGTCTTTGCTAGACTTGAGTGCTACAATTTTGAGCCTCACAGGGAAACTTTAACAAGTTATGAATAACCAGAGAGTGGGATTTCAATGTAATTCAGGAATGAGAACTAAGCAAAGAGAATATTCAACCTTTTCATGGAAGGATTGAGTATTCTTTTCAAAGTCATATATCAAAAACCCACATACAATGGAAACATTCTCTCTCTCTAGAACATAAAAGAAGAGGGAACTGCCTGTTATGTGTTCTGAAATGATCCCTTTTCATTACAACTTCAGAATTTTTCTCTCTGGGGATTGCTGACTTCAAACCATGAAGAAAGGGAGAAACGACATCATACTATTTCCATTAAAAGAAGCCATGTGTAACCTATATTTTTTCCTTTCCTCTTTCTTTTTTCCTATTTCACAATAATATTTGCATTCCAAAAAACTTTTTCTCTTTTTTTTTTTTTTTTGATGCACTGAGGTTAAGCAAATGATGTTGCTGCCGACAATGTTGTTCATACCACTTGCGTCTGCCTTGTTTTAAGCCAGCAGCAGAGAAACTGCTATGTCTGTGTGAAATTCATTAGTAAACAAAACATTCCATCTTTCTTCATTTGGCCTGATCCTTCTTGTTTACCATAATTAAGTTATAAGGGAACCATCTTACACAATAGGAATAAAAAATTCTCTCAGTCTTGTAAACACATAAGCTAGAATTGACTTATTTTTTTTGATGATCCCATACACAGTATATTCAGAAAACTATTGCAAATGAAAAGTTAGAAAAAAAATGCAAATAAATGATTTGGAGATAGTAAAAATATTGAGAAAAGGCAATAAGTATGACAAAACAAAGGTTTTCTCTGACTGTTAATAAAAATAAAATGATGAAAGAACACCCAGTATGACACAAAGTGCGTAAAAAGACCAGCAAAGTCCCAGAGAATAATCTTCTGGGCCCAGCAAGACTGAAGCAAGAAGCTGACTTTGGTCATTTCAGTATTAGAAAAAAAAGATTACTTCAATGAGAGTTTAGAGAAGAGAAATAAAAATGAATGTGAGACATAAATAGGCTAATAAGTTAACACTCATCAATCACATATTGTTCTTTAGATGTTCATAGTGCATTATAAATTAACTGCCATATAGTATCTCTGCAAGGCAGGTACATTTTTTAATTCTCTTTTTATATACCAGGAAACTAAACCAGAAGCTTAAAATGGCTTGATTAGGGACCACATAATACGACAAAACCACTTAATTCTCATCCTTGTGTTTATTTCCCCAGGTGATAATGCAGCACTAATCAAAAGACCTGTCTAAAGTATACCATATAATGCAGATGTGTTTTATTTTCTAGTCAAATCAGAGCAATTACAGAAGCTGTGATTCTTTATGAACTGATGAAATGTGAGCTATCACAGAAGAAAAAGATGATGATATAAAATGATAAGTCAGAAAAAGGTTATATGAAATATTTCATATTTTATAAAGAAAAGGTAGCAGGAAAATATTCAGATGGTGGTATCTGGAGGCCTGAAATTGTTCCTCAAAGCATATTTTACCAGTCCTGTTGCTGCTGTTACTTAAGCCTAGATTCTTCCAACTCTATGCATCCTGACAAGATCATGTTAATAACATATAAATTGATTCACAGATTACAAGAAAAATTAGGAAGTGAAGACAGTAAATCTTGTTATGGGTTTTGAAACTAAAAGGTACCCTAAAGATATTCATTGCCACTATCATATAAAGAAAATGGCACTTGTAATAAAATAGCATTGAACAGGATATATGATTGTTATTGTCTTTTTATTTTTATTTTTGAAAATAACCACAGAGCATAGCAACACTCATTTTGGATAGTCTTTTCTGGAATTTAGGAGCATAACATTGAATCCTGAAGCACTTCTGTTTCTTCCCAGTGCTTCCAAAGACTGAGTCATGACTATATTTCTTTCTTAGTCACCGGCTTATTCTCACTTCTATATTGTTTTTCAGAATGTTTTCAAAAATGTTTGTTGAATAGCTATGGGAAGTGATCTGGATATCCAGTGTGTTCCAAGTGATGTTAGATTCTTTCTTTGTTTTATGAAAGCTGTGTTCTGCATTATTCCCAGCCTTTAAGTGGTTTATGATCTTTTCCCACTGCAAGTCATCTGCAAAATTGATTAATATGCTTTCTTCCAATCATTCCTGAAACTATTGCATACAGAAAAACCCCAGAAGGCACCTTCTCCCAGTTAGCACTGGAGGTTTTTTGAAGGCATTTCTCTGCATTCCCATACAACAGATTATGACATCAAAAAATCAAGATTAAGATCAGAGTCTGAACAAGCAGGAAGGATATATGTTCTTAAGGGGAAAGATCTCACACAGAAATATTTTCAGTAAATGGCAGATTATAAAAGCTCAGCAAAAGCTTGGGCTTTAAATTGGCTTATTTTAAATGCTGTTCAGTCCTCTGCAACTTTTATAGCTACATTTGGTCCTGGTGAAAACAGAAAACTGACAGGATGAGACCCAGTCAAACCTAGCAAAAGTCTGGCAGAGGAATCCCTTATTTATATATATATATTTTTTGCCAGATCCCCATGTAATGATGCCACTTTTCATCATGTTTTCCCGAGGAAGTAACTTGGTCTCAATTCAGGCCTCAGACAATTCGAAGCTGGCCAAGAGGAGCCCCTTATGACGGGCCACCTTCTCCTGCTTCCAGGGAAAGACCAACCCAGGCATGAGCAGAGATGTGGCAGGAGATAACAGAAGGATTTCCCTGAGGGAAAGCAACTCTGGCCATCATGCCTCTGCTCATTCAAGCTGTCTTTTCACCTTGCATGACGAAGGATGGTAGGAGGAGAGATATTTGGCCGCATGGTGATGATTGAACTTTTTGAGGTCTGCCAGGGCACAAAAGGAGGTGTTATGTCCCTGTTCTGGAGCCCTTGCTTTATGGAGAGCCCTATTCACTCTTGGGTATAGAGTGCTGAGGAAAGAACAAAAGCAAACATCTCCTCCACTGGGGTGGTTCTTGTCTTTTCTGCATGGATTGAAGCCAGGCTTCAAAGCTGTGGCCAAGCTCCTCATGCCCACAGTTAGGCACCAACAGTTTATTTTAATAAGAAAGTGAAAAATATTAGTCATGATTAATAAATAATGAGCTCTAGCATTTTTTACATTTAGATACATTTCTAACAATATGCTAATTGTGATTATTAATTTGATGTCAACATAAAGATATTCCGGATGTAGACAGTAGGATGGATTATTTTGAAAGTGCAGAGTAGCACAAATTAGTTAGAAGGGTGGCCTCAGTGTTTGGATATCAAAAATGTCTATTTAGATATGTAACATGCCTAGATTTTGGAGGCCTGCTTGTTTTCTTGTTATTTAACTAAATTGGGCAAAAATTTACTGAAACACAAGTATATGAGATTAAAAATTAGGGATCCAACTTTGAGAGTCAGAGCTATATGGGCATCTTTTTCATTAATCCAGAATTCTACAATGTATCCCTTTGGTCTCTCCTGGGCTTTTTCCTCAGTGATGCACCTTTCTCCAATAGAAAATACAGGTATACAAGCTGCCAGACTCAGTCGAGCATTCCCTATTTCTGTGGTCAATAACACAAGGGTTGCACGACAACAGGAGCAGCAAAGCAATTTAACTCAGTCACATCATTAGGAAAGAGCTGCTTGTCAAGTCCCACTAAGTTAAATGTAAACGTTATTGTTTGAAATCACAGTTACCCCTGACTGAAGCCATAAGGGAGTGGAATCAGCCAGTAGAGTGCAGTAAGAAATATTTTAACTTTTTCATTTCACTTGGGGGAAATTCTACTTTCTACAGAAAATTTAAGCTAACATACTTTTTAGTTACTTTTTTGTTTTGTTTTGTTTTGTTTTTTAAGAATTCAGCATTTGTACTGCCTACACAAAATGACGTTATTAGTTCACCTGACTTTTTTGCCTGATCTCCAAGCACATTGTGACCCTCTTTATATTCTAAATATTAATTTTAGAATATGCCTTTTAATCAACATGAAGCTTAAAAAGTGATCAGATGAAACTGTTTGTCTCTAAAAATAATACCAGCAAGCTGAATGTTTAAACACTTCATTCCATTTGTACTTGCATTGAAAGGAAACAATTGATCTGATCCAAGTATTTTTTAATACTTAGAAAGGAAAGCTATCTTAAGACAAAGAAAATACTTTAATTCTGTGGTTTGATCCTATATTGTCTGGAGATCTGAAAATATCATTCTAACATTTCCCCTGAAAGGGATTCATTCATACAGAAAACCAAAAGGAAAGGAAGTGGGAAGGTTGTTGGGCAATGCTGCAATGCTTATTTTTTGTGAACCTACGAGCTCAGGCTAGTGGTGGTTTATTGGGTCAGATGATACTTCATCACATGAAGAAACATCTTTAAGAAATTAGGAACATCCCAGTGGCTTAGTATGAGCATTCCATTTATATTTGAATGAATTAAACAATGCATTTTCTTGAGAGGCAAAAGGAAACTTTCCTCCCCCTAGTCTTCTGATGTTTAAATTTAAAGTTTTCCAACCACATATGGTTGATGTGTTTAAGACTGCTGGAGCAATGAAACCAAGAATAAGGATTTAGCACTATAATTTCATGAACTTTAGGAGATATAAGAGTCCATTGTTAAGAAGTATTGATTGACTCAGAAATCAATCTCTTAAATATCCCCATTTACTAGTTAAATAGAACATGGTTTAATTGATTACAGCAGCCTTCATTATGTCATGGTTTAGAAGTGGAGATGGCAATTATTGTACAAGCAGACAGAAGGTAGGGTACAAAGGATAGAGTTAAGATAGATACAAAAAAATGAAAGACAAATTGTATTGTATACAGATTTGCTGCACTCTGGAAGAACGGAAATACGTGGTTGTTTACCAAACAGCATTTTCTCCTGCAAGTAGTAAAGGTGAACAGCATTTTTCAGGACAACATGAACCAGGCATATTGATGTTTAAGAAGTTTGGGACGGTAAAAATAAAAGGAAGATTGGAACTGAAAGCTAATTCCCATGCTTCTACAAGGTGAAGTGCCAGTAGCAGGGGAGGAGTTAACAAGGACAGGGCTGCTTAAGTTTACACCGATACGTTTACCTGATTTTTTATTTTTTATTTTTATTACTCCTGAGACTTAGAGAAATCCAGGAGAACTGAAAAGGGTAGATTTTTGGCAACCTCCTTTTCAAAATGGAAATCTTTCTTCAAAGATTCAGAAGCACCTTCTTCTGCTTCTTCAGCTAGGGAAATTCGGAGAAAGATCTATGGGAAGAAATCTCAAAGTTTGCCACATTTCTAATTTTAGTTTGTAGGTATTTCATAGAAGTTGGTCTATGTGAATGATAAAAAAGTGGCAATTTTGGGGTAGGAGAACTGGATTATACTTAAGACAAATGTTGAATACAGAGTGAACCAAAACTGAATTAAAATAATTAGCATTTGATTTGAATTCTGTGGGCAGAAGGACAGTAAGCAAGTAAGTAAGTAAGAGAAGAGTTGAAGCCCCTTAGCAAATAGTGCAGTCTGACCACAGTTTTCTGGGCACTTTAAAATCTACTATGGCTTTAGGAGACCATTAATTACAGTAGCTGAAACAGGGAAAAACTATGCCTTAGTTAAGGACTGTTACAAAGATCAGTCCTGGTAACATTTTACAGAAAACTGTCTAAATCCAGGTAAGGAAAAAAAAAATGTTTTTGTCAAAGGTTTATCAAAGATTCGTGGTTTCAGACATAAGTTCATACAACAAAAACAAAACAGAAACAATGTCACAGTGATGGAGCCCTTCACCTACAAAAAGATATTCATTCAAAAAAGTATAGCACACAGAGAAGCTAAAGGTCTGGCAGAAAAGGAGGGCATGGAGATGTTAGAGACGTATTTTTCTGGTCAGGGAAGGATCTGCAGCTGTAGTTCATGAGTACTCACAAAAAATTATTATCTTAAGCATGGAGTGAGCACATTTCTTTCTTGGTTTGACTTATACCTCTCTGGCAGCATTTTCATTCCTAGTAAAGGTGCCTCATTTTCTCCCTGTCTTTTCCCTGAGGGAATGTGCACTGTCCTTCTTCACTTTATCTTTCTCATGGGTGAGTCAGGGCTAGTTTCAGCTCTGGTCACCCTCTGCACCCAGAATAAAATTTTATATTAACCTTTAATCATCTGTTTTTCATCTTGCAGTGCTTGACTCACAGAAGAAAATCTTCTGAAGTACAAGCCAACTAGTCCGAAAGTATGATTTATGGTTGCGCTTCATCTATGGAGAAGCATTTGTACAAAGCATGAAATACACGGTTTATAGACACCGCTGACAAATGCTACTAAGAGCAAGGTAGACAAATAGGACAGAATGGCTTTTTTTATTATTGCCACCTCCCTTTGTATAGCTTAGAACTTAATGCAAGATCTAATAAAATCTAGTGACAACTTTGCACTACATTCACGTATTTTCAAAGGTGTTTTTAATTTTTTTAAGGCATGCCTTTGGACTTTTTGAAGGAGCATGAAGGGTGACGTTTGTGTACAAGTGTGTTTTGTTTTTGAAGTTTGAAAATATCTATCAGCTTTATATATAGTCAAAATGTTAAAACCATGAAAATATATTTTCTATTCATTTTGTAACAAAAATAAAATATTTTCTCTCTGAAATAGTCACTTTTGTCCTAGAGGTATTTAAATCTTGATTTTTTCACATTACTTTTATCCTAACCATAGCAAAGTTTGTACTTTTTTGTTTCTTTATTTTTGTTTTACAAAATGTCCACATTTTTAGGATAGTATCTTTTTTAGGAGTACTTATCTACTTAAAGTTTATTTTTTTTCAGTTAAAAGATAGTGATGCAAAATTTTTAATTGCTCTATCACTTCTAGCATGCCTACTCATGTGAAGAGGTAAAATATTTTTGAAACTGTGCAATTCATATTTTGCCATCCCTTTGTTTTATTTTTCAGTCTAAATAAACTGGACCCATCGAATTATTTTGTGTTGCTCTTCCTCTTTTTGTCTCATTCTACCTAGTCGTGTCACTTCATTGTATGCAGCTTTTCTTCTACAATTTCCTTCAACATTTTATGGTATTTTCTGGCTGTAGCGATTCCCTGTTTTTGAAATCTGTTCATACAGTTTAGGGATCCTAAAGACTTGATTCTCCTTTAGTACCGTGTTTATCACATCCAAAACCCATTTTCAACCCTTTTGACATTATTTGCACCAGACCACAAGGGAGAACACTAAATACGCTTCATAAATTCCCATACTTAAGCATCAAAGAATCTACACTAGCCCTACTGGCATCGCAAACCATATTACATCTTTTGTAGATTGATACACATCTGCAGGGGGCAAGGTCTTTCTCATATTTCTTTAAAACTGTGGCTTAAAACTTAAAAAAGATGAATTAACATTTTAATACAAACACGAGAAGATCGTTTACTTGAGAAAATGCACTGAAGTCATCCAGAACAGCAGACTCCAAACAGAAGTACACCACATAAAACACGCCTCCCTCTGTGGCCACAACTCTCTCTGTTTCTTGTATACAGATGTTAGTGTGGACAGTATGGGGAACATCTCATGTTGCGCTCTGATGACTACCAAGAAATACTACTGACAGTCTCTGCTCTCTGTCTCTCTCTGCATCCAGCTCAGCCCTCTGCTCCACCGTAGGGAGTTTACAGTATAAATTACAAGGACACTAGAAACTTCTGGCATGGTACTGGAGGACCCACAGAGACTTTGGCACATTTGCAGAAAAGGAGGTATTTAGGCACATAAATCCTGGCTCTCAGTGATTTCAGTGGAAGCTACAGGACTGCATGAAGCTGGAGGGTGGTGGGGAGAAGGCTTTGTGGAGTGATACAGCAGGTGATGCCAGTGGCTGCCCTTCCTCACAGCAGCTGTTAATCTGTCACTGGAGTTAGGTCTTAATACCTGTGTGCTGGCCTTACATACATAAGAATCTAGGCATCATAATGCCCAGACTTTCAGTTTTTCTACCCCCAGAGACAAAATCAGAATCCCTATGTGGCACCTCAGACTCCCTGAACTGCACACACGCAGCATGAGCCCAGGGTGCAGGACACTTACGAGTCACACCTCGCTTTCCTGCCCTGTGGCAGCCAAAGCAGGGAACAGCCTGAAGTTAACACGCTAACCCTTCTATGCTTACAACTAGAGGGAAGCAGGCAGAGGGCAAGCTTTCTGCCATGGAACAGCTATCATGTAAAACACGGTCCTTGGAGCAGGACCCATCAGCTATCTGAGCTCCCCAATTGCTTTTTTTTTCCTGCCCTATGAACCCAGGAGAGCCGGAGAGAGACACACACACACACACACCCCTTAAATGACAGTCTGGCAGTCAGCACAGCCTCAGGGGGAGTGGGGCTCAGAAGAGAAAAAGCCAAGCTCAGGTCTTGTATGTTCTAGCTGTGTAATGTAATTGCTAAATTGCTATTAAAGGGAATTGATGCAAAACAAAACAAACCCCAAAACCAGAGCTTTTTTGTAGGTAGTCAGTTCACAAGACAGTTTTGAGGGTGCTTGAAGAAGCTTTTGTTTGAGCATCTCTAAGGCCCTCGACAGAGGAAAGACACATCTCAGGGTCTTAAGCACGCTTTCATGTAAATTAGAAATTGGCTGTCCAACAGGCAAGATGCTTTTGTTCATTCCCCATGGTAGAGCTTTCAGGTGTACACAGTTTTAGGACATAATATTTCTCTAAGTTTAGGCACCACTTGGATTAGATTGAAGCTGAGTAAGGATTTTTAGGGTTTTCTCTTGAAACCTAGTTGATCAATTTTCTCTCAAGATCCATTATATTTCTCTCGATCTGTCTGCTATTGATTTTCTAACTGAATGAGGAAGGATTGGGCTCTGTCTCACAGAAGCAAAGAGTTCTTGCCAAGTTCATGCGTTGTGACATTTTTCTGCCAGGTAATGGAAATGTTTCATGTATTTGTGCCTTTTTTATGAGCGGTTCTGCCACAATTTTTCAAATGTTGTGGAGAGAAACTGCACTGTTAGTTGACAACGATGTGCATCAAGATGAGTTGGTCATGGGAAAATATGCACTTTGACATCAACCAGAGCAGGAAAAGGAGGGGAGAAAGCATCATAAGGGATAGCACTAAGGAATTTTTATTTTATTTTTTTTGGTGGGAACAAGAGAGAGTTGAAAGTAAGCTGTGGAAACCTGTGTTGTTCATTAAAAGAACACAACATTGTTCAGGCATGACCTTGCTCCTTTCTATTAAAGACAGTATTGACATCTGATCTGATCTGGGAAAAAATGGCTGATGAAAAAAGGGATTTCAGTGAATAGGTTTCCATTTAAACCTAGTGACAGCAGGACAATGAGGAGATATAGGCAGTTTCCTTAGACCTAATTCAGTAAAAGTTTAAGGAAATAGAAAGGCCCTCAGAAGGCTGATACAATCTGGTGGCAGGGAGCAATGGGCTGCCAGCGCTTCTTTGGAAGATTCGTTATTACCTGAAAATAAAAGATACTTCTGAAAATTGTAGTTAATTCTCCTCAGCTTTAGACTTGCACTATTTATTAGTTTAGATGCCACTGGCTCCAAAAGGCCCAGGCAGTTCCTATGCAATTAGAAGAAAAATATGTTTTTGACTATCAGGCAAGTTTCCCTCCCAGCTCTTGGTTTCCCGGTCAGGCTCTTTGTGAGGCGAGTGGTGAAACCGGCTTTTGTGAACAAGAATCACACACGCAATCCAGATCCTTCGGACAAGGCACCATCATTCACGTTGCTCACATGTTGACAAATACTTTGATGCTGTTGCTAGGGAAATAGCACTGTGGCAGTGAGCACATCTCTGTTAAAAATCCCCCTGGAGGGTGATGGGGGTGGAGGGCAGCGGCACCAGATGGTTCCACTCATTCCCAGCACTTGGCTATCGCTCCAGTCAGGACTGACTGGTAGCTAGCTTTTTAATGGGCCAGCCGGCTCAGGCGGCTTGTGGGTTGCTTTTCTTTAATTGCTTCTTCCTGAGAAACGTATCAAAGGCCATTTTCTTCTTCTACACAACACATTCTGTCACTCAAAACACTTCCAGGCGCAGCAGCAGGCTGCAGCAGGAGTGTGAGGAATCGTTCAGGGGCAGCGGGGTGTTGAAACATGGGTGTGCGAGCGGTGGGAGCAAGAAGCTCACGGCTGCAGATCCCTGGCCCTCGTGGGTAGTTTTTCATTTTGTTCGTATGCTCCTCAGTGCCCGAGAGTTTTCTGGGCAGCTGGGTGTGTGCTGTGAGGGAATGCTGCTGTGAGAGCGGAGCACAAGGTCACACTGATGTCACAAAAAATGCACTTGAAGACTTTTCTTTTTCTTCTCTACACATGTACCTGTTTTTGTTTCCTTTCTGCCGCTTCTTGACAGTGGGAGCACATCGGCAGAGCGGGTTGCTGCAAAACATGTTTCCCATCTTGCCTGAGTACGCAGATCCAGTTTCCCGTCCTTGATCCTGGATTATTTTCTCCTGTCAGGAGACAGCTGGCTTGGCAGCCGCGCGGCTGCGGGGGCACGGGCTGCGGGGCGGGAGGAGGAGGAGGAGGAGGGCCACGAAGGCCGCCGAGTGCGAGCCGCGCTCCAAGCTGCCCGCGGGTCACCAGCGGCAGCGAAAGGTCCTGTGAAAGCCGGCGGGGCAGCCTCCGCTGGCCGGCCTCCAGCCAGGGCCGTTCACAGGCCTGTTCTCAGACTCGCCTCGGCCACGGGGCCAGACCGGGAGCAGAAAATGAATCGCTTTTTTTATCGACCTCAAAGGGGGCCTGTTACAGGCAGGCCTACGCCTGGTGTTTCTGTTTGATCCCCCCTCGCCAGGCCAACCCCACCACCCCTGCCCTGGCCCTGGCCTCGGCATGGCAGCAGGTGACGTTCCCAGAGCGCCTCGGAGCGGGGCCTCCACTGGGACCGGGGCTGAGGTCTGCGCCCTGCCCCTCGTGCCTGCTGCTGAGGCCCCAGAGCGGATGTCCCCCGTCGTGGTGGCACCGCCGAGGCCTCGCAGCAGCAGCAAGCAGGCTGTTTGATGGGCGGAGAGGCTGTTCTGCGTCGTGTGGTGTCTGGGTTTTGTGGTCAGGCTTCAGAGAGTGTATCTCGGCTTTTGTGCACCTCAGGAAAGGAGCAGGGATTGACTCAAAGAAAATAAATAAGGACTTTTAAAGACATGTTTATTTATGGATGGGCTTTCATGCATGCATCTGACAGCACTCTGCATAAAATATAATTAAAACAAGCATCATTCTGAATATGATTCAGAAAATAAAAATGTCTTTAAATACAGTGTAACTGCCAGCAGCTCAACATACCTCATTCCTCTGGGGAAGGAGTAACAGAGACATGCAGTTATGTGACTACAGAAGCCATGAGACGAGGGTATTTTTAGGGGAAGCACAGCTTGGGGGAGTTAACTGACCTGTGACAAGGATCTAATGCAAGAAACGCTCCTGGAGCCTCCCAGCTCTGCGGCGCGGTCGGGCTGCCTGGGGTGGCCGTCGGACCCACGGGGAGGAGGATGGAGAGGGAGGTCAGGGCCACCAGCACTGCTCCTGCGGCTGGCCTGGGGCACCGCTTGGCAGTGTATGCCCACCCTGCACCATCTCAGCAGTGTACGTCCACCCTGCACCCCTTCAAACATACTTCCAAACTTGCGGGGCTGTCTGAAGGCTACTTAATTCCAGTAAAACAGCACGAGATCCTGAATTTCCATGATACTGAAAATCCATGATTTTCAACCATTTTTGACCTTTTTCTCCTCCATTCCCATTCAAGACTGCAGAAGGCAGCCTCCAAACCAGGGCCATGGGAAGTGGTACCTCCACCAGCCATGTCATAACACCTGCCACCAAACTGGGATGGTATAGGAGTTGGTTAAAGCCCTGAAAAGCTAGAATTGCTTTTTGGCATTTGTCATGGTGTATGCCACTAGGTCTGAGGTGAGCCAGCATGTTTGCTCACAGCCACCATTGAGCAATCAAGGATGAGCATGTGTGGAACCTGAAATAACCTCAACCTATAATTTTGTTTCTTTTCCTTTCCTCCTCTTCATCTTTGCATTTGCCAAGTCAGAAGAACACCTATTTGGAAGGAAAACACTGGTCTGCTATCATGGTGCCAAGCTGGGAAGGAGAGTATGGACACATCTAACGTTTTT